>NC_068981.1:104987737-105015918 GCF_001194135.2 Octopus bimaculoides
ATATTTACGGTCGATTCTCTTGTGAACGACAAATGAGAGTTCAGTAAAATAAACCATTGATTATGTTCTATATGGACATGAATGTGTCTCTTGAGGTCTGCTGGATCATTGCAAACTTTTTGGCAAATGGAATAAGTTGAGGACCCAGTTCGCTTGAGTGCTTCTGGATTATTTACTACGTATTTTCTTGAGTTGACGGCTAGGACTGCTTTGCTTCATGTCACAAAACCACAATGACAGGTAAGGTTTCTATTTAGAGGAGCAGTGTTTTGCCAGCGTGCTTTCATGCTTGCACAAAGTTGGTCTCGGGGCTGGAGTCGATTTTACTCAAATTTTTCAACTCAAGAGAAGCAGGGCTGGCGCCAAGTCCTGTGTTCTGATGCTTTGTTTTCCCAGGAAGAAAAGGGAATGTTGCATCATTTCAAATTGTCTTTTAGTTTGTCTTTGAAACGCAAGAGTGGCCTTCCAACCGACCTTCCTGTTAGGAATTAGCCAAAGAGAAGTTGCTTCGGAATTCTGATTGCACTCACACGTGAGATAACCTGACCATCTAAGCTGTATTTTGATGAGGATGACTTCAATACCTGATATGTTGCATTTTTTAAGTACCTCACTGTTATGAATATAGTCACTCGGTTTTATGCTGGAGATAGTACGCAAGCATCGCATATGGAAAGTGTCAAATTGATTGATGTGCTTTCCCACCAAGATTCAGCACCATAAAGCAATGTTGCCAAGACCACCGACTTATATACATCAACTTTCACCTTCAACAATACATCGTGGCTGTTCCATAGTCTGTGATAAAGCTTACCCAAAACGGAACTAGCCTTCCCAATTCTGGAATCGATTTCCTTATCCATCTTCGCATCATTGGATACAATGGAACCAAAATAAGTAAATGAGGAAACAGTTCTTAATGCTTTCCCATCAACATATACAGTAGGGTCAACAGCGGGAAGACGGTCACGAATGGACTGATAAACAAGCTCAGTTTTCTTGATGTTGACGGTCAGACTAAAAGCCTTCGATGTACACGAGAAGTTGTGTAGAATCCAATGCATCTCCTCAAGAGTGTGTGCTACAATCGTCTGCGAAGAGCAAATCTCGAATTGTTTGTACCAAAGTCTTAGCTTTTGCTTTGAAGCGCTGTTGGTTGAACAAGCCACTACCAGTTCTGTACTCAAAATTTACACCTTCTGTAACATCCTCGAACGTTGTTTCCAACATGACGAAGAAATACAAAGCAAATAAGATATATATATATATATATATATACGACCATTAGTGCAGCAGGTACCTCTGAGTTCATATAAGAGTTATTAATATATAGTTAATTCCCCTAAGAATGTAATTTTACGTTCAGCACTATACAAGTTATTCACCACTCCGATGAATAATATTTAATCCAGTTGCTGAAAAGATCGTCGTTTTTGTATGTTTGCCGTTCCGGTCAACTTTGAATTGAGCCTTATATGACCAATTGCTAATAGGCATATTCACAGCCTTCAAGGATTCTGTCTTTTCGATCCACCTGATGAACAAGTCGGCACCAAATTAAATAAGTGGAGGAGGTTGTACGAATCATATTTCCTTTAACATGACAAACCTGTTCACTGACGTTCTTATAGGCATCTACTACTACAACTAGCAGCAAGAGAAGGACTCCGAAAAGTGAGGACATCATAATTTCTTCTCCATTACTGCTGAAATAAAGTTTAAGGACACAAAGACGTTGAAACTTATCGTCAATAGTGTGGAGGGGAAAGATACACGACAGTGTCCTTCAAAATGTGAACCAGTGTCTCATAAACACATTAATGAGGAAGTGGTGCAGCAGATATGACGCAGGCGTGTTAATCATATAAAACGAAATAGAACAGTAATATATCAGAACGTCAAATGACAGACTTTTAGTAATAGTAGCAGCGAAATGTTTTCACATACTGAAGCAAGAACATCGAAAAGGCATCAGTCGTTTCATATCGCATCTCGTGTAATGGATATCGACGGTAACCCTTTGGAGTACCATACTAAGGATGATAACAGGCGGGGGAAAACAAAGTGCGCTCTAACCCAACCTAGCCTGTGGGTCTCACTCGCTGTATGGGTGGAACTACCATAAATGTACATTTCTGAATGTAGTTTTAAATAATTCTTTCTACTATAGGCACAAGGCCTAAAATTTGGGGAGAAGGCGCTAGTCTACTACATTGACCTCACTATCCAACTGGTACTTATTCTACTGACCCCGAGGAGCTGAAAGGAAAAAGTCGACCTCGATGGTATTTGAACTCAGATCATGGAGAGTCAAAAGAATTAAGATAAACAAAGCTCTTTTTTAGCCTAAAATATACTCTCCTACATTTTCTACAATGCTCTTCCATCTATCTGGTAGAATTGCAAGGCCCCTCTTCCAAAATTCACTTGTCCGTGACAAAAAAATACTCCTCCACTACTGTTCTGACCTTGTCTACAGAATTCATATTTTTTCCCTCCAAATGATCTTGAAGACTGCAGAATAAATGATAATCAGATGGGGCAATGTCCGGCAAATATGGTGGGTGGGACATCGTTTCCCATTCAAACTGCTCCAGCCTTTGGATTGTCATTCTCGCTGTATGTGGCCGAGCATTATCCTGATGGAAAAACACCTTTCGTTTTGAAATCAAAGATGGTCGTTTTTCTTCTAGCGCTGACTTAAGCCGCTCGAGCTGCTCACAGTAGATCTCCTTTGTTATCGTTCGGTTTGGGTTTAAAAGCTCAAAGTGGACTAAACCTTTCATATCCCATCAAACAGATAACATCACCTTACGAGAGTGAAGACCTTCTTTAGCCTGGGGTGCCGATGTTTCTCCTCTCCTTACCCACTGTCTTCGACGCTTGACATTTTCATAGAGACCCATTTCTCGTCACCAGTCACTATTCGGTCCAAAAAAAGGTTCATTCGTGAGACGTGACAGCAAAGAGCACACATTCACTCTCTGCGTGCGATTAGACACAGTTTGTGAGGAACCCATTGACCCAATTTGCTGACTTTTCTGATGGCACGCAGGTATCAATGAATGGTTGAATGACCAAATCCAAGCTTCTCTGCTAGTTCCTCGGACGTCCTCGTCGGGCTCTACTGATCTTCCAGGACGACGCCCGCCTTCTAGGCTGTAGTTTCTGGTTCGGAATTTCTGGAACCACCATTGACACTGGCTTACGTTTATTGTCAGATCCCCATATACTACATTGATATTCCTCGCACTTTCCGTTTTGTTGTTGCCTTAATTGAACTCATAAAGCAAAATATGCTGAATATTCTCCTTTATCACTTTCATTATAGCTTTGAAAAATAACTATTAAAATCGAACTGCACTGTTCAAAACTTACACTAAGAATAAGCGCAAGGTAAAATTACTACCTGCTTTTATAGCAAGTTGATGCAGATAGTTTATCCCGTCCCCCTCCAGCTTTTAGTTCATGCAATTAAAAAAACCGCATTATTTATGGGATGACTCAATGTGAAAACGCCTTCGGTGTCTCAATAAAAAAATTAGCAGAACTATTAGAGGATTGGAAAACATGTATGCCTTGCAATATTAACAGCATTTGTTCTGGCTTTTTATGTTCTAAGTTCAAATCGCACCAAGGTCTACTTTGATTTTCATCTATTCGATAAATAAAAGTGCAATTTTTGGTACTTCATTAGTGCTGATCAGCAATGGCATCAATTTAATCTGCTAACCATTTCCCACCAAAGTTCCTATCCTTGTAGCAAAGCCTTATGGTTATAAAACAATTATTAAGTAGTCGTTGCTAATATTAGTGATGATGAGTGGGAGAAAGAAGAGTATGCTCTAAAAATCAATGTTCTGTAAATGACGAAATATTAGCATTAACGTCACAGAAAAGTTTTTTTTTAAATTACGAGTGAAAGATAGGGAAGAATAAAAAAAAATGACAATGAACAAAGTAAAGAAAAACAAAAGAACTTACAAATAATTTTCATACACGATTCTGACAATAATCCATGGAACCAGAAAGAAAAACGGGGAAACTGTGAACATAAATGATTATTAATTAGAAAAATGTATCATTTATTGATATGGAAAGATTCATTCATTCACAGATGTAACACTGCATGACAAACTGCCGCTGCTTGCTTTTTTAGTATGTTTGAGAAAGTTTGTATTTATACGAGTACGCCGTATCTAACGATTGATAGAGCGACATTCAATGGACAAGCAAGCAGCAAACAAGAAAACCTCAAAACGCATGCCTGACCTACTTGACGAGGCAACTAAATCTCCCTCAAAGTTTAATTGAATGCGGTGAAAAGGAACAACACATCGGATAATATGGTAATAAATATGCTAAATCTGAAACGTAGAATACAATGAAAAGTGGGATAGTAATGACTAAAGCACATTTGATTATGGAACTCCAGCTGTCTGTAACATCATTGGCAGAAAAGAAGTTTATAATAGTAAAAGCTTGTTGATGTGTGATAGTTCGGGATTCAAGGAATCTCATTGTTTGTGTAACCCAATAAACAATGTCGACACAAAGAAAAAGGAAAAATCTGAATTCAGGATTTCAAGTTCACGAAACGCTCGTTAATTATGAGGTTCTCCAACTACTTTCAACCTGTATTATAATGCATAATATGTGTGCGCGCACAAACACACGCACACACACACACACACACACACACACACACATATATATATATATATATATGTGTGTATATCAAAACGGCTCCGGAACCAGGTGCATGCGTTCCTCATTTTTAATTTTTTACGTTTCATACATTGGACTGCGGTCATGCTAGGGCGCTACCTTGAAGGGTTTAAGCAAACAAACCCATCCCAGTACTTATATTTAAATCTGGTACATATTCTATTGGTCTTTTGATGAACTACCATGTTACGGGAACGTAAGTAAAATAACACTGGTTTTCAAACTCTGTTAATGTATAAATATCTATACTTGAATATTCATCTTCTGAAAATTGTGCTTTCTTTCTATTTACATGTAAAGGGTAAAGACCGCTTTCGGTCATGAATGACCATAGGATTGCATGACCATAGAAAGTTCCCCTACGAGGCACAAGTCGGGGGAAGATTGCTTATGGAAAACCAGCAATCGCCCATGCAAACCAGCTTCCCCAATCCATCGATGTCATCCACGTGGAAAGCAAAGGCCGATACTGCTTGGCACCAGTCACGTTGCAACTCTATTCTACAGCTAAGTGAACTGGAGCAACGTGAAATAAGGTGTCTTGCTCACGAACACAACACACGACTCGGTCCAGGAATCGAGCTCATTATCTTATGATTGTGAGCCAGACGCTTTAACCACTGAGCCATGTGCCTTCACATATTTACATGTGTACATGTACATATATCTTGTATATCAAACCAAGCAGTTTCATTAATTTTCATCATTCGCTCTCTCTCTCTATCTATCTATCTATCTATATATATATATATATATATATATATATATATATATGTATATACATATATGTATGTATGTATGTATGTATGTATGTATGCATGCTTATATATATACAGCCGGTTTCCACACGGTTTCCGTCTATCAAATTCACTCGCAAGCCATTGGTCGATTAAGAGTTATAGGAGAAGACACTTACCCAAGGTGCTGCGCAGTGGAACTGAATCCGAAACTATGTAGTTGGGAAGCAATGTTTCTTAACCACACACCTATGCCTGCACCTTTCTTCAGTGATCTCTCATAGCGGTCATGCACATTAGCTTCTTAACCCTGCTGCCTTAATCGAATGCTTCTGTCCATCAATATTTTGAATTTTCCTGTTGATCCAATCTCACCTGTTTTGTTATTAAGACAGGGTATTCACTTTGTTCATTGTCCGTCCCAGTCTCACCCACTTAACAGCATCACACCAGTCACATCTTTCAACTACTGAGTGTTTTTTGTCACTTCAATAACTCTGCTATTTTCTTTGTGTCGCCATTATTTATTGGGGTACACAAACAATGAAATTCCTTGAATCCCGAACCATCACAAGTCAGCAAGCTTTTACTATCATAAACTTCTTTCCTACCAATGATGTTACAGACATCTGGAGTTCCATAGTAATAATATACAATCAAATGATTGTGAAACTTGATGGGAGACTAAATCCTTTTGTGGGACTGTAACGCCAGGTCGCAGTTGAGCAACGAAAATTTGACAGCCCATGAAATATATTTAAAGAAAGTTTAACGGTTTGGTCTGCTGCTAAATTGCTTGAATGAGCTTTCCACGATGTAATTACATCAGTTTCAACTCACCGCTTCAGGCGATTAAATCACTTGCTCGACTAAAACTCCGAAAAATTTGTGAGCTTGTATGAGAGTGTGCTTTGTTTGTAAGTGTAACTCTGTGTGTGTGTGTGTGTGTGTGTGTGTGTGTGTGTGTGTGTGTGTGTGTGTGTGTGTGTGTGTGTGTGTGTGTGTGTGTGTGTGTGTGTGTGTGTGTTGCGCGTGCTTAGTATTATTAGGAAAGGATCGTAGCATGAGATAGGTTTGACTGAAAATGAAAATGTTAATTTGAAGTATGCAGAATTCAGGGATTGGAACGGATACAAAACACACACAAGCCTCAACAGAATAACAAGGACAAGCAGGATATCGAGATCAGTGAAATATTCCAGACTGAAACGGAAGGGAGTACGACAAAAGCTCCCTTCTTGAGGAACGATATGGTAGCGTAAAATACTTTCAGTCATCTGTCAAAATAGCAACTGCACTAAATACTTTGCAGTATTTAGTTGTGTGTCTTTGGGTTCCAATCGATTTTCCTTTCACAAGCCGAGTGATAGACTAGTATCGATTCAATTTTCTACATATCCCTTTTAAAATGTAAGTTCTTGTGTCAACATTAAAAAGATAGTCAGTATTAATACTGAAGGCAGTCAAATGTGAGAAAGAGTCGAATGTGGTAATAAGTTTCCAATACTGCTAGGAGCTACTTTGTTTTTCATTCACCAAGAATGTATAAAAAATAACGATCATATAACAATTGACTGTGTAATTTCGCTACATTCATGTTATTTCAATAAGCAGCGGTGGATGACAGAAATGGTAGAGGACCGGACGTAATACACTGCAATATGTAGCTAAGTCCTTTTCAAATATCACTTTTTGTGTTTCGTGTTTTGACGTTCCATAAAATAAATACCAAATGAGGTACTGATGTTAATTTAATTGACTGTTCCTCTTCTCTAAGTTATTTTGGCTATTTTGAAATAATTATTTTCATAGGTTGGGCTACACTTTTGAAAAAAGAGAGATTGGGAGTTTTGATGAGGCAAGTAGCAAGGTCCAGAGTGTATGGCTGATTTGAAATGACAGGA
Organism: Octopus bimaculoides; assembly: GCF_001194135.2. Lineage (NCBI taxonomy): Eukaryota > Metazoa > Mollusca > Cephalopoda > Octopoda > Octopodidae > Octopus > Octopus bimaculoides. The sequence goes on from NC_068981.1 coordinate 104,995,107, forward strand.
AAAGCTGGTCGAGCAGGCTTATGATCAATAATACACAAGGTATCACTATATTTTCTTTTTTAGACACCAGTAGTGGTTGAGAAATACTTGTTGCCTCACTCCTTGGCAATTTTACAGGCGTTGTTGGGGATGCTGAGGAAATGAAGAAGGCAAGTTTAAAGGGGTCTTGTTGTATGTTAGAAATCATTGCTTCAACAAAGAAATGTGTTCATCCATCAATAGTTTACCTTTAACGGTGCATTCTTCATCTGCAATCAACAAAAGTTAATGAAAGCTAACGAAACCTACTAAAGAACTGCACTACTTTATTGGAGCTAATTATTCCGATCTGTACCTAAATTGACTGAGCAGGTAATTAAATGTAAAGTTTCTGCAATAATGAATCTGCTGTTGCTTCATAGGACGGTTGTAAAATATGAGTGAGAGCGCATGTTTATTTAAATCAGAGAGAGAGAGAGAGAGAGTGTGTGTGTGTGTGTGTGTGTGTGTGTGTGTGTGTGTGTGTGTGTGTGTGTGTGTGTGTGTGTGTGTGTGTGTGTGTGTGTGTACGTGTGTGCGTGTGTATGTGTGCATGGTAGCTGAATCTTTACAAAAGCAATAGCCTCAAGTACGACACCTGTCATGTGCGATATCAGTCAACTGTACAGATACTCAAATAAAAGCAATCTTGAAAATAGTTTGTTATACTCGAAAGTTTTAATTAAAAACGATAAAATTGTAATGTATAAAAATCGAATACTATCAAAATTTGTCAAAGTAGTAAATTTTAAAGCGGAGCTTAGAATCGATGTGACGTTAAATACAGTCGCTTACGATTAGATTTGAATACAAGAGCACTGAGACCAACGTTCTACCATTTACATCATTGCACCTTTCTCTCATAACAGAGAGAAAGATTCGCAAGATTCGCAAGATATTTTTTATGATGTTAAATTTACATTATTCCAATGTACTTCAGACTACACATATAAACAGATTCACTCACACACCCTAAAAAAAGGACGCTTTCGTAGGCGTTATAGAAATACCAATAAAAGTTGCGAAAAAAGAAATTCAGGTCTTATAAGAAAATATACATTCCAACTGTTATTGAGATTGAATAGACCCTTCTCCCTTCGATAGAAACAGAATATATGAATACACATACATACACACAAACACACACACATACACACACACACACACACACACACACACACACACACACACACACACACACACACACACACACACACACACACACACAAACACACACACAGATGTATATATATAGTTGAAATTTACAGAAAAACAAAAAGCGAAGACAGGTGTATAAACAACAAACAGGTGTATTAGTTTGACGCTCGGAAAGGTGAGAATGTCTTTTACGTTTCGAGCCTACGCTCCTCAACAGAAAGGGGCACGAGGAAATAAACAGAGAGAGAATTAAAAAAAAAACTTGTGGATTTAGTGGTCAATCATGGCGACTGGTTAGAAAAAGGTAGTTGGACAGGAGAGCGAGGAAGAAGCGTGAAATTAAGTACTGGCGATCCTAGAACAAAGGTGCGTGTATGTGAGAGTGTGTGTGTGCGTGTGGATAGGGCTGGTGACTTTGACGTGTGGATATGTGCGTGTGTAAATGCATGCGTCTGTAATGTGTGGGTGTGGATGATGGTGTGGGTGCTTGGAAGTGGTCAGTGCTAGTGTGTGCGGGGTGATGTGGGGTGGTTTGATGTGGTGTGGTTTGATTTGGTGTGGTGGTGTGTGATGTGTGGTGTGGGGGTGTGAGGATTTAGGTTGGGGATGTGGGGATTAGGGATGGGGTTGGGCGAGGGTGTGGTAAGTGGATGTTTGGGTAGAGTGAGTATGTGGGAGTGGGATGTGTGGGGTGGGGTGTGGATGGAGGGGGTATCAATGAAGTCCTTGCATAAGTCCTTACTGTTTCGGGGAGTTATACTTGAGACAGTTCGATCTGGTTGCCCCTAAAAAAGACTAAGCTAAGAGCATTAGACCTTTTTGTAAGAAAGCTAGTGAATGTGTACAGCAACAATGACAAAGAACGGAGAACATTGTACACAATTACAAATACAAACAACTGAGAACGAATCAAATTGAGCTGGCGTGTATTAAGTGAAAGCCTAAAGGCAGGAACATAGAAGATGGACATAAGAGCTGTTGGCAGTCGGCAATCAGGCCAAGAAAGAAAGATCGTGGCTGGCCGGACACCGGTCACGTAGAAGGAAGAGAGAGGGGTAGGGGGCCGCGGGATTGAAGGATTAGAAAAAAAAAGATAAAGGGAAAGGTAGTGGGGAGATAAACGAGAAGAAAAAAGTGGGAGTTAAGGAAAGAAGGGGCCAAGAAATGTGAGAAAGAAAGGGGACCGAGAAAAAGAAAAGAGAAAAAAAGTAGTAGGGTGACTAAAAGATAGAGTAAAAGATGTACAAAATTTAGATACATACCTGCTATAAGGTGAGCACAAGTGTATACGTACGCCGTTATATGTATATATAAATATAAAAACAGAACGGAACAAAAACGCAATAGAGGACAATAAAACATTCGGACAGATAGATGATACAAAGGCGGACAGGAGAAACAAGAATTAGAAGGAAAGGCAAAAGAAGACGGCTCATTCATGGCCTTCTTTCCTCAGTCAAGTATACCAGAAGTCCTTACTGTTTCGGGCAGTTACACTTGAGACAGTTCGATCTGGTTGCCCACCAAAAAAGTCTAAGCTAAGAGCATTAGACCTTTTTGTAAGAAAGTATGTATGTATGTATGTATGCATGTATGTATTACGTATGTATATGCCTGTATGCATGTATGTATATATATAAATTTATGTATGCATGTAACAAGGTATGTACATGAGTATCATGAGTATATATATGTATATATAATATATATATAATATATCATAATAACAATCAAACATTAAATTGAAATATATGTATACGAGGTCTGATAAAAAATATCGGGATAATTGCTATGATAACGGAGCTAAAGCAAGCAGAGTGAACCACTAGGCACAGATTGACTTTGAACTCTATCACACATGCACACAAAGTTATAACGTGCTCTCTCATTTCTGTTGTTTATAGCAGTGTTTGGAAGTAAAGTGTGTAGAGTGTGGTCGTCTCAAAAAGAAGATCGGATTTCTGTTGCTCGGGGTCTCCTTAACTGTGTCGAGGAGAACGTAAAATCTTTGAAAACGGTCATAATATGTGGCGAATCGTAGGTCTGTGGCTAACACCCCGAAACCAAGGCTTGAAAGGAATCCCATTCAAAAGGAACAAGATTTCAAGACGTCGTGGAAATCCAAGAGAATGCGACGAGGCAGTTGCCTGCCATCCCCAAAAATGGAGTTCCAGGAATGTTTCCATCAATGGAAATGACACAGGATAAAGTGTGTGACTTCAGAAGGATTACTTCGAAGGAGATTAAATACCAAATTGATATGTCTTGCAGTTTTCATTTTACAGCACAAGTCCCGATACTTTTTTATCACACCCTGTGTGTGTGTATGTGTGTGTGTGTGTACGTGCACATATACATACATACGTACATAGATAGATAGATAGATAGATAGATAGATAGATAGATAGATAGATAGATATAATGTTTGTGTTTTTGATAAGTTTGCTTTGTTACCCCACAGTTTCTGGTTGGATCCTACTGCTTGGCACTTTCTGTAAGTGTTCTTTGTACTGAAAGTGTTCGTACTGCAAAGGATTGTGTGCGGATTTAGTAGACAAAAACTGAAAGAAGTCCGTCGTATATATATGTGCGCATGCACTCATGCATGCATGTATGTATCTATCTATCTATCTATCGATACACACACACACACACACATGCACACACACACACACACGCATGCACACACACATACATGCACACGCACACGCTAAAACCACAATGTTTTGAATGAAGCCCATCGTGTCTATAATGACAATAAGCAATCAGTTTAGAGTTGCTGTGGCAGCTGGACACAGAGTTATTTATGAAGATCTAAGAATACGCCAAAGTTTGTGCAAATTTTGTTCGTGTTATGCTCAATGACGAGCATCCTGGTGACCAACTATTTGGCGAAAATAGGCCTCAAAACTAGCACTCACCCACCCACCTCTACAGTCCAGACCTTGATGCCTATGACTTTTGGTTGTTCCCCAAGCTGAAGGAGAATCTCAAAGGCAATCAATTTGAATTTGAAGAAGGTTGTGACAGGAGTCCTGAACACCTGTGGAGACGCGTGGCTTAGTGGTTAGGTTGTTGGACTCACGATCGTAAGATTTTGGTTTCGAATCCTTGGACCGGACGACGTGTTGTGTTCTTGTGCAAAGCACTTCATTTCCCGTTGCTCCAGTTCACTTAGCTGGCAAAAATGAGTAATCCTGCGACACGCCGGTATCCTGTCCATGTGGGAGAATTTATACTCCATGGAAACCGAGGAATCGGTCCTTATGAGTTCACATAACTCGAGAAGGTGACTTTTACATTATTTTTTTTTTTACCCTGGATACCTTTACTTTAGAAGGGGCCTTCACAGTGTGGCTGGGGCGCTGCAAATACATTGAAGTCAAAAGATCTTATTCTCAATCTACTAATATAAACTCGACTCACCATTTCCGATTAACATTGAAACCACACGTCTTATTCTTCTTGCAGACACTAGATCCTCCTGTCTCTTTAGTTGGAGTTACTCCATCTTTTGTAACGCTAAGATAGTCTCCTTTAATTTTGAAAACTGCCCTCATCAAAAACACCTCTCAAGTAAGTGGTATACAAATAGCACACACACAAGCAAACAATAAAACAAACATACACACACACGCGCACACACACATGCACACAAAAACACACACACACACACACACACACACACATACACAAGCAAGCGAAAAAACAAACACACACACACATACATTCTTTAACTAGCTGTTAGCATTAGAAAAACTGCTTCTAACAGTCTTGTTGATAATGTCACATTTGTTGCCTGCTTAGCTTCAACACTGCACACACACGCACACACAAACACACACACACACACACACACACATTCACAAAACACAATTTCTCTGAAACTCCCCTCTGTTCCAACCGTCACCCATGAACCTACAGTCATCAATTGTGAGAGTTACTGGCGAGCATTGCGAAGTCGGGGTCCTAATAAATACAGTGTATTACAGTATTATGAAGTACCGCAAAACACACAGAAGGAGGTCCCTTCCATTGATAACGAACTAGCAATCTTACCTCTGTCTCTCTCTGTCTCTCTCGGCTTCCCTCTCTATCTCTTGCTCTCTTCTTCGCTCCTTCTCTTTCTCTCTTTCTCACACGCACAAACACACACGCTCGTGCATACACAAGCACTCACACACGGTCCCTTCTTGGTAAATACTACAGCTGACACTCTCTCAGATCAGCGCTGTTAACTGACTCCAAGATAAAACGGACACATTAGGCAGTATATCATAATAATGCAAAAAGTGAGAGGGTCATAGTTGAAAATTTTTTGATGATAGCTCGGTATAATTTGGACTGAACTGGGGCTAAATACAAGCGGCAACGTCTCCGATCGTTAAAATTCAACAAGTATGGCTCCAGAACTAAACCATATATCTCTAAATTTGTAAATATTTCTCTCTACAGAGATATACCTAATTCTATGGAAACACACTACAGAGTATTTCATTCCCTCGAATGGTCGCTTATCTGTTTCACCTACTTGTTTTCACGCTCCTCCTTAGTAAACTTTAATTTAGCTTCTTTGCAACAAGATCTAATGGCAACCTCGGTTATGTTCCAATACTGATTTCAGTTTACTACAATGGGCTTCTCGCTACTTATTCTAACACAGTTTTACAGGATTAATGTAAAGCATCACTCCTCCTTGAGCTTCTGCACACAGGCGTCATCTACAACTTAGATACTTAGCAAAAGAGGTTCACTTCTAATGAACTGATTCTCAAACCGACAAATAACAGATCCACCCGAAATAGTATTGAGATTTTTGGCACCCCTTCATCTGTTTATTAATGAGAAGACAGAATAAACGCTACATCCATATAAGTTTCCTTCCTTCATCGAGGTGTTTGACATATTTACGAAAGTGGAAACCATCTTAATTTTATTAAACTTAGGAATGTGCCTACGCCCTTTTCAAACTCTCACCAGCAGAGCATACTCACCCACCCTCTATGAGAAAAACTGTTCTAATGGATACATTGCATTCTCGTCTTCTTAAAATAAATCAAAACAGATGATTAACACTCAATTAATATCATTGAAGTATCTAAAAACTCTACATCACACAATGTATGATAACTGCTCGCGATAATTATACGTTTATGAAATACTATTAAAACTTATCCAAGGTTTTTTTCTCTCCCAGTCAGAGAAATTCTTCTCATCTGACCAGATATTGACCCTCTGAGTAAAACCTACATTAAAGTATTGATCACACACCTGAAACAGTGCTGCAGCTAAATGGGCATTCAAAGAAAGCAATCTGACTCATTGACATTGATTCACTGATCAACACATTTCAATCACTAGTTCACAAGCACACGGTCTCCTCTATCTTCCTTCCACTATCGATATTACAACTAAATTTGCTTTAGTTATTCACAAACTTCTTTCTAAACATGTACGTTTCTCTGTGTATTATTTTTTTCGTCGTCCTCTACTATATCTCAGTCCTTCGGTTTTCCCTCGGCTCCAGTCCTTTAGCAGAAGTGAGGCTATCGAAACAGAGTTTAGAACATAAAAAGAGGTTAAAGGTCAAGATTTCTTCTTCCATCTCCTACCTTATTCCACCAGCCACAGCAACCCTACAAAATATCATAAGTACTGCTTATCCTTCTCTGTCTAAAATGTTAAAAATCTCTCCCTGATTACGTTTCTTACCTTGTTTCTTTTCTTTTTTCTCCTGCTGATAGAGATTGACAGATATTTAAATTAAACATGAATCTACAGGGATGTATACTGATCATCAACAAAATCAATCTCAGTAATATAGAAGGTGTTTTCAATAGACATAAACTCTGTTTCCTCTCCATTTATAAATTCAAGAGCATATACAGATATTGTGAAAACATAAAAACATCTGATGAGTCCAGAACAGACAATTCCTGGAACTTATTCTATACATTTTTGAGGATTTTTTTCAGTCATGGTACGAGTCGCTCTGCTAGTTCCTATTTTGCTAAATAGCTATGCTACATACATAATAATTTTAAATTCATATGAAATGGAACAATATTGGGTATAGAAACGATGTTTGTTCAATAATAATTATGTAAAGTGTACACGATAAAGACAGCGTATAAAGTAAATGACACAATATATACATATACAAATTTGTGTATATATATATATATATATATATATATATATATATATATATATATATATGTATGTATGTATGTATGCATATATATTTATATACATATATACATATATATATGAACATTCATACAAGAATATATATGATGCATATATAAGTATATAGCTATTTACATATATACATATATACGTATGTGTATATACACCATATATGTATACGCACATGCATACATACAAATGCGTGTATGTGTATGTGTATGTGTGTGTGTGTGTGTGTGTGTGTGTGTGTGTGTGTAAGCGTGCATGTATGTTATCTTTTTCAGTATCTATAAATCTATATTTACAGTATCATTATTGAGCCCATTTCTTTATTACGTTCTCCCGAAAGTATCGTATGATTCAGACAAGTTCTTAACTCCACCTCCTGAAACGAAATAATGGAACAGTGCTCCACTATATCACATTTTCCTGTCAAATGTCAAAGATATTTGTATGTGCAACATGCTTCGCTGTTACCCACTGTAGTGCTGTTGTATAAATAATAATATAGTTAATATAGCTCAATAAATAATAAATCTCAATTATCTGTTATTTTACATTATCGGAATCGATGGGAACGATGTGGTTGCTTACACTAGAAAGTAGAGTTTTTACGAAAGTAATCTACAACGCTATTTTGGTTCCCTTTAACACTGATTCTATTCCAGTTGATAATTTGGTTATTAAAACAGATAATAACCCTCAAAGCAAAAACTGTTCTTGTTATTGTAGGTGCTCTAGGTATGATAAAAAAGAGATGCCAGAAACATTTAGATAACATCCCAGGAGAGCCATGTCTCACAGCAATCCCAAAGATTGTGCTGACATCCTTACAAAGACTCTATCGGTTTAAATGTTTGTGCTGCATTATATGGAGATATTTCTCTACTGCCCTCGCCAGGTTTTCAGTTATATTTCAACATCTCTTAACCTTCACTTGCTCTAGGGTGCTGGGTGAGTCCCGGAAAGTGATTGCACCAAATATGCAGATTAAAAGTAAACAACAACAACAACAGCAACAACAACAACAACAACAACAATAATAATAATAATAATAATAATAATAATAATAATAATAACAATAATAATAATAATAATAAATGCCCTGATGCAGTATCAGGCACTGGCTCTCATGGCTTCTGATCTTAACTGATTGGAAGTGTTATCATATACATATTTTGTCTTGGTATAAAAGATAGGCTATCCTCATTGTTAATATTATTATCATTGTTATTATCATCAGTGCTATTATTATCATTATTATTACTATGATTGTTGTTATTATTATTTTTATTATTATCATGTTGTTGTTGTTGTTGTGTGTTGGCTATGATTCAGCTTAAAGAAACTGCACCCGAATCTCGACCATAGACGTCAAAGAACAAGATTTTGCATCTAAAGGTGCTGCCAAGTTAGGTGTCATGGAATTCAGAAACCTGATGTCTGCTGTATTACAACAATCATCATCATCGTTAACTACTGACAAAGCATATATGATTTAGAATCTTCGGAGTGGAATAAAGTTTTTACCAAAAACACTTGCATACAGATAACGTCATACAGTTTGGGATTTCCCCTTACTGGTGGGGCTGACAAAAGAAGGAATAGGGTTTGTGTTTTCTCTTTAAGCAAAATTGTATTTCTTCTTTTCGCATCATCAATAAAAAAACAGCCATAAAAATTTCACACCACACCTCCATAAAGAAAACTGGAAATATACACAATAATACAGTTCACTAACAGAATGCAAGCAAAAGACAGAATGCTAATTTTCATTATAACGCAATGCACGAATAAAAAGGAAAGCAGTCATTCTAAGTCAATTGAATAGCAACTCTGTCCTTAACAACAGCATGCGTGCATGAATTGTTTCAGATATAAATACAAACAACGTTGAAATGGTTTTTAGTAATGTTTTGTCCAGCAAGAGAATCTTTCATATGAAGCATTTTCCCGAAAGATGAATGTTCTGAATCATCTTGTGCGCCAAACTGAGACCAACCTTCCACGATAGGAAGGAAATACCGTGCCTCTATCTTGCGAAAGACACGGCAAATTTTCTGAACTCATCTTAACTCAAATTAGAGACAGCTTTGGCAGATATTTTAAGTGAAAGAGAAAGCAAAAGTAATTATATGTTTAATTTCTAAAACGGAGGACAAGGAACAGATAAATTGGTTATGACATCAACTTCTGCTTAGTACCTACCTTTGTGGCGCAATATGGGAAGGTGGTAAGTGCTAACACAACATTTGGTGACACCTTTGTTAACTAACGATTTAGTTACTGTAAAGCATATGTAACCGTTATCACCACACGCCTTATGATAAATCAAATACAGATTGATTGATTGATTGACTGATTGACTGACTGACTGATTGATTGATTGATTGATTGATTGATTGATTGATTGATTGATTGAGCGAGTGAGTGAGCGAGTGAGTGAGTGAGTGAGTGAGTGAGTGATGTCAGTAGGAAGTTAGGGGATTAATTATGAGCAGTAATGTCTTTGTGGCAAACAGTTTCATTCAGAGTTACTAATCAGCTCAGTCTACCTTACCATTAGATTTGGGCTCTTGGTTCTGATAACAGCCAAATTATGATGGCTGCTTTTGTATAATAATTCATTCTACATTAAACTCACTCCGCTAAATCATCCACTTCTAATAGATGTCTTTTTCAAATGCGAGAGATTCAATGCTGAGGGACGATAGCAACAACAACAATGACGACATCAATGAGGATGAGGAAACTTCAGAATATCATAAGAAAATTAAGGCTTACTTACGCCATCCAAATGAAATATAACAGTAAAAGTTATGTTTCTTATTGAATACAGACCAGAAGAGTAAAGCATGGATGTACAGCCCTTCGACCAAGATCCAAGTGTAGTTGGCCAGTAGTGAGTAATAGAAGAAAGTGTAAAACAATTTGCACTGCCAATGCTGCAACGAGAACGTTTACATATTAACGATGGCTTTTTACGAAGCGCAAAAATAAATCGATTTCAAAAGTGGGAGCTCTAAACTTACAGGTTCGTACTGCCATAGTTGCAATAAAAGAATGACACTCAGCCAATGGCTGGCAATACGCCTACAGGGAGTAATTGTAATGCACTGCATCACACATCAGAACAAAAATAGATATGGAAATATTAGTGGAGGATACATTTATGCTATACTGAGATTGATTACAGTTGTTTGAATCTATCCATATTATACTTTTATTCCGTTGTTCCTTAACTGGTTTCAGACCCCAGAGTGAGGTCGTGGTACAGCACCTCCTTCAAGTATTTTAGCTGATCTCATTACCTTGTTTTGGAATTAGTTTATAGGATTCTTAAGGAATAAAAGCGAAGTCATCATTAGTAGGTAAAAGCGTAAATATTTTCTACTTACTGAGTTTGTGTGTGTGTGTGTGTGTGTGTGTGCAGAGATAAATAGATAGATAGATAGATAGATAGATAGATAGATAGATAGATAGATAGATAGATAGATGGTTACATGCCTATTCATATATGTGTATATATAATGTGTGTGTATATGCGTGTATATATATGTATATACATATATTTATACGCACATATCTGTGTGTGTTTGTGTGTGTGTGTGTGCACGTGCATATATGTATAACCAGGGAGCAGATTTCCATGTAGACACGATGTGATTTTTTTAATATATTCGCCTATGCTTTTCCTGCAGTTTATTTGGAAAAGTGGTTCCCAAAGTAAAGTAAGCGGTACCGCTTCACTGGGGGTGATGGAAAGATCCAGAAAAATGGGGCGATAACGGGTGGCCAAAAAGGGGCGATAGACGACAATGCCCCCTTCCCCTTTATTTTTCAATGGTACGCCTAAGTTTAGAAAATAGTGTTTAAAAATCGATATGAAAAATGTTGTTTAAAGAAAATTAACTTCAAGCAAGAACAAAGGACAAAAATAATCAAATAAAAAACGAAAAGTTCGCAAGTAAAGTTCGTTATAACATTCCTAAGAGAATTCGCTAGAAAGACGGAAATATATGATACTGAACAAAAACAACGTCAACAACAATAATGACGACAAGGATAACAGAAACAACAAAATGAAAAGAATATATGGTTCAGTCCCATTGCGTGGCACCTTGGACTAACTGTCTTCTGCTATATCCTCGGGTCGACCAAAGCCTTGTGAGTGGATTTTATAAACGTTGTTACGTCCCCGTAACCTAACGGTTCAGCAAAAGTGACCAACAGAATAAGTGCCAGGTTTTTAAAAAAATAGGCACTGGGGTTGATTCATTCGACTAAAATTTCTTCAAGGCGATGCCCCAGCATGGCCACAATCTAATGACTGGAACAGATAAAGATATCTTCCGTAATTTGGTATTTTGACTTTTGTTCTAAGTAAAGAACTGTGCAGTTATTTTAACGCATTTTATGAATGTAATTATTAGTGTCAGTGAATGTCACTGAAATTGGTTTCTAATAATTTTAGAAATTTTGTAAGTTTTCAGTATCAGACAAACTTCAGAATTTGTCTTCATACTTTTGTTTTAAACAGTAGGTCTGACTCAACAGACTCATACACTGATTGAAATAACAGTTATTTTAAATATAAATTACTATGATAATTTTCTTTGAGAATTGGTGGGGTATTGTAAGAAGTACACGCTATCGTAGTGGAGTTGTACCCGAAGCTCACTATTTAACTAGCCCAGTTGTTTTCTTCCTTTCTTTTTTCTTTTTGTTTCTCAGGGTTTTCCAGTTTTCTTTTCTTTCAAATATGTTTTAGAAACTGTCATTACGAATTTTTAAAAAGCAGACATTTAATTTATATTTGTCGGACTTTGGGAATAACTGTCTAACATAAATTGGAATTTCTCGGGGTTTTTTTCCACATTTTATAGTAACCCATATTTCAAAACACTCGCGAGCAGGCTTTTTTAAAAACTTCTTAATCCATGTTTTTAAAATGTCTACCCATCCCCTAATCGTAACTTCGGAACACAAGCTCATTGCCTGTTTTTTTTGTTTTGTTTTTTGTTTTGTTTTGTTTTTTGTCATATTGGTATATTCAACATTTTGAAACATTCATAATCAGTATTTTTACAGAAAAAAAAATTGGAAAAGCTATCATGCACAAATTGGAATTTCTCTTTTTCTTTTTTAGATTTTAAATAGTGAAAATTAAAATGAAGTAAGAAATTCTTTTCTCTGAAAATACATAATACAAATTTTTCAAAATGTGAACTATAATAACATTGAAGATATGTTGTGCAACATACTTAGGACAACCAAACTCAGCTTACAGTTAGATGAGTCTCCTTTTGCCAAACAATAAAAGTATGTTTCTTGCTTGTGCTTGTTTCGTCAAAGATTAAAATTTGATTCAAGAGCTACTGTTTGTAAGACAACTAGAAACAGTTACAAAACAGGAGTCGGTATTTCGTATTTGAACAATAGATGGAACACCATTAATGGTAGATTGTCATCGCTGCTTCATCAGCTTTTTGAAAAAGTTATACCTGGCATATTTTCAGCATACTCTGTAACGCACAACCAACATCTGGTTGCGTATAACCTAAATGGCAAACTTAAAAACAAGTCGTTGAGCACTGTAATCAAAGCAGGAAATAAAATAAATTCACTACTGGTTCAGCAGCTCTTTTGCTGAGAAAGATTTTGAACATTTGTTGTTGCACACAGAAGTTCAGTGGCTGTCAAAGGGAAACTCACAAAAATTTTCTACTCAGGTGTTGAATTTTTTCAAGACTCTTACTTTGTTCTTTGTGATGAACCAAGAAACATCAAGCATGACACTGCTTATTAGACAGATATTTCACAAAGTTCAATGACGTCGATTTGCAACTGCAAATGCGGTTAAACTTTACCAAAGCAAAATCAGCCCTCTCCACGTTTCTCTCCAGGTTACAGTTATTCAAATGTAACATAAACCATCATGATTTCTTCCAGTTTCCGAGCCTCTCTGAATTGGAGAAGAAAAAGCGCATACCATATGATAACATTCAAGTGTATTGTTCACACCTGGATGAGCTGCACAGAGACATGTCTGACAGCTCTCGGGATATTTACTTTTGATTGAAATACCAGTCTGGGTAATTCCTAGCTATCAGTAATGAGGAAACATAAATAGTGGTGAAAAACCTAGTTTCACTTTGAAATGACACTGAGTTGAGATCAAAGTTCAAAAAATCAAGTCAGGATTTTTTAATGCAAAAGGACATTTCTGACTGCTACCTTGCACTGTGGAACAAGGTGACGATGTAATTTATTGCCTTCCCAACATCATAATCTCTAGAGCGGGGCTTTTGTGCAGTTGCTCGGATTCTTTGCTTCGGCAAAGAAACCTACTGGAAACTACTGAACACGGGGATTTAAGACTACTTCTTAGTACGTCTCAGCCTTACGTGGAGATGCTGATATCCTTGCACAATGTACATCCATCGCATTAAAACTATGAAAACAGCGTAGTTACAGGTGAAATATAAATTTACTCTTTCATATTGTCAAAACAGCAACTTAATTAGGTTAAGTTTTATTTGTGAAAAACAGTTGTTTTGAATACGCAGTAGAAAGTTGCCTATGTTTGTGGTGATGTTTTGGGGTGCAAAGAATGTGGCCTGGACGCCAAGGGGGCGCAAGTCCGAAAATGTTTAATTTAGAAGAATACAGTTTCTAAATCCATCATAAATTTTCTAAGTCGTCTTCTTTTCATATTTCGGTTGAAATGATGTTGGTGAATGTTTTACTTTCTTTCATTGTTAGTAAGATAAACGTTTAGATGTAACCACTAGAATTTCATTGTTGACCGATGCGATATGAGTCGCGTGTTTACTTCTGTTGCCAGAAGAGTGTATGTTGATTTTGTGTTAATTTTAGTATTGCTTTGTGCTATAAGTATTGTTTCATTCAGTTATCATCTATTTTTCCGATGAATTCTGTATAGCATAGAAATGTTGCCCACTGTTTTCCGATAAAGTTTATTTCTACATTATAGTACCTAGTAATTGTTCTTTATTATAACTACATAATGAACTGGCTTGGTAGGAAGCGGGGAAGAGAACGTCATATCTATTTGACCAATATAACAGAGTTATGAATTTTACAAGTTTGCAATTTGAATTTATAAGTTACAGTAGTCAATAGTAGTTTGTTTGAGGATTTACGCGTTTGTCGTTTCTTATTGATAAGACGGTTTTAATTTTAGTGCTTAATGGGATAATATTAAATGTATACTATCTGTGGATAGATCTATATCGCAATTTTAAGAGAATATAGAAAGTGGAGATAATTATCGTAATTCAGAAAAGTTATCTTCAGTTAATTAATATCAAGGTTATTTCCAGTACTTTATGCCTCTTACACAAACTGATTTCTTGCACTGTTAAATCTCCTCGTATTTTATACACTAGTGAAAGGGAACTGGCGCGACTCGCTGTGATGGTGACGTGGCTTTTTCACCTAGTAACGCAATGACCTCTTACAGTAAGGTTTCACGCCTTAACTTCGATTTGAATATTAAGTTTTGCTCAAAACCATGGATTTGTAGAAGTGTATAGTCGAAAGAATAAATTCCGGTACGTGCCTTCAATTGATATTATTGATCCTGAAGCGATGAAAGCGGAGACTCCCTGGAAATAATTTGGACACAGCACACAGCTGGTGTATTGAAAGGCAATTAATCGAGCACCCAACTGTTTCTGCTAATCCGCTATCTTCAACAGTATTAATAAATATCTTTTACGGTGTTACAGGCTAAAAAAAAAATTAAAGAAGTATAATCTATTCCAGTATTATTAGTATTTATTTTATTGGCTCCTGAGAGATGGCATCTTTTGTCAACCCCGGTGAGATTTAAACTTGGAATATAAGGGGACAGAAAATAGATACTGCAAGGTTATAAAACTGACACTCATAGCCAATCTATTTCTAACAGTTTTAATAACGGTTTCAAAATCAGGCATAAAGTGATTCTAAGGAAGAGAGCTAATCAATTACCATCGACCCAAATACTTAAGTGATATTTTTTTTTTATTTACTCCCCGAGAGAATGAAAGCTAAAGTTCAACTCGGCAGAATTTGAACTCAAAATGTAAGGAATTGAAAGAAATACCGCTAAACATTTGTCCTGTGTGCTCAGAGTTAATAATAAAACCAAAATATAAAATAACTTACTGTAATATTTTCGTTGAAATAGAAGTGTCCGTCTTCGTTTTTAACCAAATCCGATTCAAAGGCTACACCTTGAATAAACAAATTGTCTCTTAAAAGACAAACAGTGGCGCGCAATATGAATGAGATGAACAGGTTGTTGTGGATGGTGTTGCGATGATTATGTAACTTCCTGGAAGTAAAACAATTTGCATTAGATGACTCAAACAGTGCAAAAATTGTAGTAGTAGTAGTAGTAGTAGTAGTAGTAGTAGTAGTAGTAGTGACAGCAACACTAGTGGTAGACAAGCCAATAAGGGAATATCAAGCCAAGACACAGGAAATTTCTTGCACGCAGGCGAAATTTCGCCTGCAAATTTTAAAATGGCACGTTCACAAATTTCTCTAAAACCCAATGAAAAAGAACATTTAAGACACAACATCACCATATCAGCTTAGTTTTTAATAAAAGTTTTATATTAAAAAAACTATTAATTTGCTTTCAACATTCTTTAAACAATGATGGAAATTGGATGATAGGAGGGATACGCGGGGGTATGGCGTATACCTATTACTCAATATCCAGTATTTATAGTTTGTTTTTTGTTGATTTTTCGTATGTTGAATGTCTACCAATAGAGGTTTTTAGTACAGCTATCTTTTGTCAAGTTTCTCTCAATAAAAATTTATTTGTTTATTTATTATATTTATTATTATATACTTGCATAAGTCAGCGAGATGACAGAATCGTTAGCGAGTCGGACAACATACTTAGTGGCATTTCTTCCGGCTCTTTACGGTCTGAATTCAAATTCAGGTCTCTTTTACCTTTCGATAGAATAAAGTAGCGGTCAAGTTCTGGAGTCAGTGTAATCGACTAACCTCCACTCACAAAATTTGAAGCAATTATTATATGCTTGCATAATTTATTCATTTCTCGTGTCAGAACACAACATTGGTTTATGTGCATTATCAAATACAATAAGAGCAGCTCAGTATTCTGGTTGAACCGTTGGAAGAGAGGGGATAGGAGCGACTTCTGGATAGCTTTGTGACTGATGAAGTAAGGTAATGTAAAGTCAAGTTGAATGTAGCCGTATCAATGGGTTTCACATCTAAACACCCATGCATTGGAGAGAGTGGGCAGAGATTTTGTATTTTGCATTCTATTATTCATTGTTAACATTAAATCATTAGATATTCAAACACAAAATTTACCTATAGTGATATGGGTATGTATTCCACTGCAGAACAAAATAGAAAAAGCATGAAATTTTAAAGAAGTAATCGCGTTAGTGTGTTAACCGTGACCACCTGCCTGGTCGTAATCCTACTGATACGAAACGCTTATATCAATATCAGTGAGGTTACTGGATATGGCGAAGGGAGATAGGTGTTAATCTACTGTTCTACATCATCAATCATCATGCCTCAGCTCTAAGGATGTGAATATTCACTAACATGATAGTAATACCCTTGGAACATACTTCTCCCTCGGTTAAATCTTATGAACTTTTTGACAGGTAGTTTTGCAGTAAACGGTTTCACCGTGGGTTAATTTACAGTATTTATTTTCGGCACAAAACCTTATAGGTAATAACTTCTGTTGTAAACAGGTTTGAAGTCAGGTATCTTTGACGTGATATTTTAAGTAACAACAAATTCATCAGTTATTTTTCTATTTACAGTATAGTTCGCAGTCTCCTTGTTGGGAATGAAGAGTCTTGTTTATCAAATTAGAAAGAAAAGACAATGACAGTAATGTCGTAAGTTAACCCATAACTTCTTTTAATTCTTCAATTAGCTCGTAGACTTCGTTACTTTTTTTGTCTCATGTAACAAAAATGGTAGATGTTTCTGATGAGGAGACAACAAACTCTGATGTAACTTCAAAATATCTCTGATCTTTCACTTGTTTCAGTCCTTGATATCGAAGATTGGCGTACCAAATTAAATACGAAATACTCTCAGGATCGAATACTTATATCATAACCACTAGTCGTTACCCGGCGCCATACTGTCGAGTAACGACTTTCTCAAGATGAAATAAATCCTTCAGTATAAGCTTATTGCAATGATCACATTGAATTATTAAACAGCAACACTAATCATCGAAATTTGGTTTGGAGAACAACGACATTGTAGTTAGAGCATGGTAGTTTGTCAAAGCCCATTTCTTGCCAAGTCATTGAAGGGCTTCAAATGAAATCAACAAGTTGATTAGACTAAGTCATCAGGACTTCAAAAATCTTATCAACGGCAGAACAAAAGTTGTCACCAATATATTTATAGTTCAGTATTATTTACCAACTAGGATAATCAAAGCATAAAATACAGATTTACCTGAAGTATATCATAATAAATATTGCAACAAGCAAAGAAAATAGCGATGTGCTGTATCCGACATTGTAGATAATCCGCCAGGTTTGCATGTGTTCCTGAAATTAAAAATTGCTAATGTAATTTATAGAGAGAAATAAATATCTACTAGCGTGGACAAAGTGTTTGTGTGAATCAGGTAATGTGATCGAGTTTAAAGCTTTCTATCTCAAATGTACTATTGGAGTTTTGCTGAATCTTATGTGCTGAACATGCCGTGCCCATGCATCAGAAACGGGGACAAAATGTTTTAGAAGAGCTTACATCATCATCATCATCATCATCATCATTATCACCACCACCACCACCATCATCAAGTCGAGGCCGAGAGGACAGCTAAGGCTATCATGACGTCCCGCCTTTCAGTAACAAAATAGTGTCGTCTACTTGCTATCCCTATTCATGAAGAGTATTCCTGGACGAAAGGTCAGTTTGTCGCAAGGTTAGCGCCTATCTGCTGGTACTCAGTTTTAGTTGTGTGAACTGGAGCAACGTGAAATGACGTAACTTGCTCAAGGACTCAATGCACTACCCGATTCGGAAATCGACATACAACCATCGTAAGCCCAACATTATTACAAGGCCATCAGCCTTTACGTCTGACTCCTATCCAGGAGATTTGTATCCCGATGACGTGCCCCACGTCATCGGATATTAGTTTTATAAAAGCTTAAAGTAAAGAAGAGAACCTCTATGCGATTTCTCATCATGCTTGAAATAGCAATCAAACCTCCTACAAGCTCATCTGGCCATTTTAGTGGGGGAAAGAGAAGAATGCATTAGGAGAATGCCATTCTGAATGTCTCTAAATCTGTGATTGTCACAAGTGGAATAACTCTGATGATAGGTCAGCACCATCTTGCTTGGTGTAAGGCAGTAACTCTGGCCTAAGGCTGTAACAATAATAGTTTCGGGGATTTGTACAAGGGTTAATTCAAATATCAATTCTTACTACATAGGCATGGCTGTGTGGTAAGATTCCTAATTCCCAACCACATTGTTCCACGTTCAGTCCCATTGCATGGCACCTTGGGCAAGTGATATCTACTATAGCCTCGGGCCGACCAAAATCTTTTGAGTGGATTTAGTAGACGGAAACTGAAAAGAAGCCCGTCGTATATATGTGTGTGTGTGTGTGTGTGTGTGTGTGTGTTGTGTCTTTGTTTGTCTCCACCACTACCGCTTGACAACCGATGTTGGTGTGCTTGTCCCTGTAAACTAGCGGTTCGGCAATATAGACCGATAGAATAAATACTGGGCTTACAAAGGATAAGTTCTGGGATGGAGTTGTTCGACAAAAAGCCTTTAAGGCAGTGCTCCAGCATGGCCGCAGTCAAATGACTGAAGCGTGTAAAAGAATGAAAGAATAAATGACCGGAGTATAAGACAAACTCTGGCAAAAAACACAACCTTATTTTACAAGTATGTTTAGTGGAGAAAATAATTTTTTCATGTTTCGTCATGCATTTACTTAAAGATTTACTAAAGTAGTTTTGCTGGAGGAAAGGTATGATTCTGGGCAAGTAAATACAATACAGTGACAGTATTCTGGAATAAAATATGAAACTAAATATTTATCCTAAACTAAATTTAGGCGCAGGTGTGGCTGTGTGATAAGAAGCTTGCTTTTCAACCACAGGATTCTGGGCTCAGTGCCACTACGTAGCAACTTGGGCAAGTGTCTTCTACTATAGCCTTGGGTCGAGCAAAGTCTTGTGAGTGGATTTTGTAGAGGAAACTGAAAGAAGACTGTCGTGTGTGTGTGTGTGTGTATGTGTCTCTGTCTGTGTTTGCCCCCCCCCTCCCCATAACTTAGCGATTCGGCAAAAGAGTCCGGTAGAATAAGTACCAGGCTTTAAAAACAAGAACTGGAGTCGATACATTCGACTAAAATTTCTTCAGGGCGATGCCCCAGCATGACCACAGACTAAGGACTGGAACACGTAAATAATAAAAGATAGAAGATACGTTATGAGACTGCCGTATCTCAGGTTTATCTAGATCAACTGTATAGATGTTTATGCTTTTGTCAAGAGAATTACCATACAGAATGTAAAACTCGTATTTCTGGTTGTGATGTTTTATGTATTCGCTATTGGCAACCAGCGTGGTGCGCCACCGCTATGAATTTGTTATCATTCACTCATTGCAAACAGGTGGATCAAAGTTTGTTACCATTTCATTCATCTTTCTCGGAGAATTTTTCATTTAGATATCGAAAAAATGTTCCTTAAATATAAACTGAATCATTAAATAATGTAAGATATATATTAGTTTCAAAATTTTGGTACAAGGCCAGCAATTTCGAGGAAGGGGAGTAAGTCGATTAAATCGACCACCAGTGTTCTACTGGTACTTATTTATCGACTCCGAAAGCATGAAAGGCAAAATCAGCCTCAGCGGAGTTTAAACTCAAAACGTAAAGACGGACGAAAAGCTGCTAAGAATTTTTCTCCTGTGCTTTAAAGATTCTGCCAGTTCACCGCCCTAAGGTAAGAGGTACATTAAATGTGGATTATATATTGTTGGGGAAGGAAGTATAATGAGATGATGTGACCTCGCCACACCACTGCCAACGAACAAACAATTTTTCGAAAGTTCATTCTAACACACTGTTTACTTTGGTTTGTTTTCAATATTTAATTATTTGAAGGTGGTGAGCCAAATGCTTACTCTTCAACTCTTTTATTTGCTTCCGTCATTTGAATGCGGCCATGCTGGTGCACCACCTGTAGTCGAACAAATCGACCCCAGGACTTATTCTTTGTAAGCCTAGTACTTATTTTATCGGTAACTTTTGCCGAACTGCTAAGTTACGGGGACGTAAACACACCAACATCGGCTGTCAAGCCATGGTGTGGGGACAAACACTGACACACAGTTAATATATATATATATATATATATATATATATATA
>NC_068981.1:105016628-105017495 GCF_001194135.2 Octopus bimaculoides
ATATACGACGGGCTTCTTTCAGTTTCCGTCTACCAAATCCACTCACAAGGCTTTGGTCGGCCCGTGGCTATAGTAGAAGACACTTGCCCAAGGCGCCACGCAGTGGAACTGAACCCGGAACCATGTGGTTGAGAGGCAAGCTTCTTACCACACAGCCACTCCCGCGCCTAGCGGCATTTCTTCCGTGTACACGTTCTGAGTTCAAATTCCACCAAGATTGGCTTTTCTTTTCATCCTTTCGAAGTTGATGTAATTGACTAAGCTCCTCCTCCAAACCTGCTGGCCTTGTGTCAAAACTTTTAGCTATTTGTATCAATTATTGTTATCAAACGGGCTTATGTCCATCCCACTCTTTAGCCTACAACATTCCGTCTCCCATTTGCAACAGGGCCGCATTAGACGCATGGCAATTTCTTTGATACATTTAAAAATGCAAACACAATGTGTCTTATACGCCAGCAAAAACCGTAATCTAATTTAAGATTAGAAATGCAGAAAAGGTTTTTTCTGTCTTGCATTTGAATGATGTCGTAGAGAAGGCAGAAAACTGGTTCGCGGTATCTGAATCGAGTTCATGCTGGAACAATTCTTTCAGTCTGGAATTTGGTCAGAATGTTCACGTGCCATACATCGTTCAATACTTTGTTATTTTTTTAGTGCAACAGCTTTGCTTTTGCCCTACTTATCTAGGGAGTATCTATTTGCAACATAGTAATGTCAATGTTTTTGGAATCGCGTAAAGAATGTCAAGACGAATGTATGGAAAAGTAAAGCGTTCTAATTTTAGGAATAATGTTTGTGTTTGTGTGGAGAGGGAGAAAGACAGAGGAGAGAGAGAGAGAGAGAGAGAGAGAGAGAGAGAGAGAG
>NC_068981.1:105017932-105022182 GCF_001194135.2 Octopus bimaculoides
ATATATATATATATATATATATACGACAGGCTTCTTTGTTTCCGTCTACCAAAACTACTCACAAGGATTTGATCGGCCCGAGGCTACAGTAGAAGATGCCATGCAGTGGGACTGAACCCGGAACCATGTGGTTGGGAAGCAGTTTTCTTACCATACAGCCTCCCCCTTTTTATTTTTAATCGAAATTTACAAAAAATTTCTATTTCTCATATTGAAACAAGCCTACACACACACACACACACACACACACACACACTCTCTCTCACACGTACTCATACAAACACACACACACACGTACACACACGCAGACACGCACACAAGTGCGTAAAGATGTTTGTGTGCGTGTGTGTGTGTGTGTGTGAGAGAGAGAGAGAGACAGAGACAGAGACAGACAGACAGACAGAGAGAGTTACTATATATATGCTTTTGTGAGTATATATATATATGTATATGTATGTATGCACGCATGTATGTATGCATGTATGTATGTATGTATGCATGTAGGCATGTGTGTATGCATGTATGTATAAAAGTACCCGCGCATAACACAGGCATTTTGTAGGGACAGAATGACTGGGAAAGAAACACATACACACAGTGATTTTAATGTTTTGTGTTTGTGCTTACGTGTGTGCGTATATGTGTGTATGAATGAGTGTGTTGTATATGCGGGTGTGTGCGTATGCGTATGTGTGTATGCATGTGTGTGTGTGTTTATGTTTGTTCGCTTGTGTCCGAATGAGTGGGTGTCGGTGCGTGTGCATGCGTGTGTGCTTAAATATTTATTTGTATTTGCACTAAGATGCACTGGGCGTGTATATTTTTGAGTATATAAAATAAGACCTCACCCTTACAAACGTAGGCACCTCTCCACTTCTGTCGAAGCATTCAGAAAAGTTCGTCCAACCTTTTGTGATGTTGCCATCGGATCCATCTCTCGGGCTCCAATTTCCATTGAGTAAACAAAGTCTTGTAGCAAATCCTAAATGACAAGACTTCAGTTAAATACAAATATTGCGAATATAAATAAACAGAAATTGAGAGAGATATATATTTAGACACACACACACACACACACACACACACACATTCATACATATGTTATATATATATATATATATATATATATATATATATATATATATATATATATATATATATATATATATATGTAAGTATATATATTTTCACTCGTGCGGTACCTTGCAAGTTTACTTTGTTATAAATATGTATATATATATATATATATATATATATGAGCGAACTTTAGGTTGGTTAAAATATGTTTGTGACAAACATATTTTAACTCACACAAAGTTCGCTTATGCCTAAACCCGGAGTTACATTGCTGGGAACCAAACTTCTTACCACACAGCCAAATGAAAACGACCTAAGGGTAGCAAGTGGCATGCATTTAAATAACGAAGACGAACGAGGGTTTATACACACGTACACACATACATCTGATTTGCTTAAAAGCCTAGAAATGCTCGTAGTCTCCAAGACAGAGCATAGCAAACAACTGCTTCGCATTCTCCAAATACACTCAATTATAGATACAATGAAAATTTGTAAAACATTTCAAAGTTTTTCCATTTTACTTTCCTGGAATGAACAAGTGCTCACCATGGCATGTGTATATGGCAAACGCTCATACACGCAAACAGTAATGGCGACGTGCACACCCATTCTAGACTATGAGTGCAATTTTGTTTTATGCATGCACCTACTACATGCATACAATAACTCATTCACAAATCCAAGGAATTATCATGTTTCAAACAAAAGAGCCTTGTCATTTTGAGAGCCACCGGCGCGAAGGGAAGACGTGAATTAAACCTTATAAAATACCTGCATCCATACACACACAAGCACACACGTGTGCGCGCGTTTATGCACACGCACATACAGATATTCATACATAAGTACATTCATGCACTCAAATACACATGTAGAAAATGATAGAGAAATATATGCATATATGCATACATGCCTATACAGGCATAAGTCTGTCTTTCTCTCCACACACGCACATGTACAGAGACAGGTGTGTGTGTTGGTGTGTATGTGTGTGTGTGTGTGTGTGTGTGTGCGTGTGTGTGTGTGTGCGTGTGTGTGTGTGTATGTATGGCGAGTAAGAGAGCAGTGTACATAGATATACAGACATATCATTTAAATAAATAGAATACGTATAATTTTTTTATGCTTTGTCTATATATATATATATATATATATATATATTTATTTATTCATATCGGTCATAACGTTTCCAAGAGCAGACATTAACGAGTCCTTAGTACTGTAGGCATTCTTCTTGCTCCCACTCTCAACAGTACCCCGCACATGTTTTAGTACAGAGAGTATAAACCAAGAGAGCTAGGTGGCCAAATGTCAAGGGTAGTATGATCATGAAACTTTTCAGCCACTCACTCCTAGTAGGCAGTGTGTGAGGGAGCATAATCTGGCTGGAACATGTACGGCCTAAATCGAGCAACTTTCTCGATCTGGGTTTCACAACCGTCTCTGTCTCCATTTACTCGATGTAGACTACCGCAGTGACCCTAGGACCTCGTAGGGAAAAAGTAAGGAAATGGCCTTCATTGCACACGACATCCAAGACCACCATAGATTATGGAAACTTGATGTACATAACAGTGAGGTCTCTAGTGGGGCTGATGCAGAGTCATCTGTCATTCCTCCTGTTCACTTTTTAATCTTGGGCAAAGTTCTTATCATCTGAGAAGAACCAGGGCATGTTGGGTTCCTCACGGTATGTCTCTTTTTATATGTGACTAAATGTTTTTGCATTGAGTGTAATGTATATTTAACCAGTTACAAATTATTTGAGTTATGTTTTTAAATAAAGAAAATAAAGGAGGAAGAGGCGTTTAAATATAAGCAAAGGTGACAGAAGTTTATATGGTTGACTGTTATTGGCCAAAATGTAATATGAAGGTCACTGTACAATTATAAAAAAAATTCTCAAAAGGTGATTGGCCTTGTACCAGCAATTTACTTTGGAGAACTTTCACATAAAGCTTTAATAAAGAATGATTGTGGGAGTAAAATAAATTTCACTGATATTTTGGTGGAGGCTAGTAGTTGTCAGTTTAAGCATCTCTGAACTTATCGTGGACTTGATATACCCATTGACAAGGATATATCAGACTGGTTATTTCTGCAAGTTTTGCATAATGGTAGACTGAATATGTTCTGGGGAAAAAACTGTACAATGTATCGACTCACTGAATAACGCTCAGCAAGTTAACGTCGTTCACAACAACCACTGATCAATCTTTATAGAATGCGAACATCTCTATCCAAACGATTCCTATATTCAATCCGTTGAGTCGATTCGGACGCCTGTCAACCAGCGAAAAAATTCCTGATGCCAATTCTTGTTCTCTGCTATATGTACCACTTATGCTATATAAAGAATACGACCTTTAAGAACGAATTCCACGTAGACTCTCTTTTGAGAGACGTCAGCTGATTGCTCCCAATGTATGCCTATGCATCAGTAACTAACTAAAACAGGATCTGCCAAGATCTCTGCAGAGGGGCTGCTAACAACAGATAAATTTACTGACCAATAAATAATAACTCTCCCAACCACAAGGGAAGAATTTGTTCAAATTTTAGGGATAACTCTATTGCCTTTTCGCCCATATTAATCATTTAGCTAATTAATTATCTTTTTACTATGGGTGTAACTTAAATTAATTAAAATTCCTTGGTGCACTGCTTTAAATATGTTAGCATGCACTTTACAATATCCTTTTCATGTAGCAGGCACCTCCCAGCATTCCCTCAGTAATTCTCTTCATATCAAACAGGCTTGGTAACTTTTGTTAGCAAAAAAAAAAGAGTTAATTAATTTGCATATGGATGAAAAAATAAATGAGTGTATTTATGAAGAAAAGGATGGATCGATGGATTAATGGATAACTAATTAAACAATTAATATATATGCCCATAAGAATTAGCAGGTATTAGAG
The DNA here is from genome assembly GCF_001194135.2 of Octopus bimaculoides. Taxonomy (NCBI): domain Eukaryota; kingdom Metazoa; phylum Mollusca; class Cephalopoda; order Octopoda; family Octopodidae; genus Octopus; species Octopus bimaculoides. Next base: position 105,021,931 of record NC_068981.1, read on the forward strand.
AAATTAATATAAGCAACTTACTCTTATCCGTGAACTTGTGGATGTACGTGGGACAGCGTTGCCTGGCTAGGCTCCCGGCACTTGTGTAATTCCAGCATAGAACATTGTCGAAGGTAATGTTACAGAATATACCTACGTTGATAATGATAATGAGTATAATAAGGAGGATTCTGATAATTCTAAGACAAAATATAACAGTGTGTATGTATGTATGTATCTATGTATATTATATATATATATATATATATATAT
>NC_068981.1:105022608-105025257 GCF_001194135.2 Octopus bimaculoides
ATATATATATATATATATACAGTAATAACTATAATAATATATTATAATAATATATATTCTCCGATTTAAAGCGACAAACACATTGACTGGTTTGCTTATGTATGTATACATGTATATATTTATATATTATTTATATTATATATATATATGCACGCATATACGTATTTGTATTCATAGCTATATGTTTCTATCTCTTTCTATATATGCGTGTGTGTGTGTGTCTATGTGTGTTTGTATGTACATAAGTATGAATAACTGCACGTGCGCACACGTGTGTGCTTGCGTGTGTATGGATGCAGGTATTTTTTTATGGTTTAATTCATTTCTTTCCTTCGCGCCGGTGGCTCTCAAATTGACAAGGCTCTTTTGTTTGAAACATGACAATTCCTGGGATTTGTGAATGAGTTATTGTATGCATGTACTAGGTGCATGCATAAAGCAAACTTGTACTCCTGGTCTAGAATGGGTGTGCACGTCGCTTTTGTACATAAGTGTATATTTCATTACTGTTTGCATGTATGAGCGTATACCATATACACATGCCATAGTGGGCATTTGTTCATTCCCGGAAAGTAAAATGGAGAACCTTTCAAATGTTTTACAAATTTTCATTGTATCTCTAATTGAGTGTATTTGGAGAATACGAAGCAGTTGTTTGCTTTGTTCTGTCTTGGAGACTACGAGCATTTCTAGGCTTTTAAACAAATCAGATGTGTGTACGTATGTGCGTGTGTATACATCCTCGTTCGTCTTTGTTCTTTAAATGCATGCCACTTGTTACTCTCAACTCATTTTCATTTGGCTGTGTGGTAAGAAGTTTGCTTCCCAACTACATAATTCCGGGTTTTGTGGCTCGTGAAACCCATAGCATAAGTAAGTTCAGGTTCTGACAGGTCAAATAATAATAATAATAATAATAATAATAATAATAATTCCCACTTCATAGTTGTTCAGTTTTTCTTCTCCTTTCTCTATGATCCTGTTGTCACCAGGACATGCTATATCGTTTATCAAGCATGTTTTATCTTTTTTTTTCACCGCAACAGTGCAGGTTTCCGATGTCTAATCTGATGTCTAATCTGATGTCTAATCTGAAGTCTAATCTGATGTCTAATCTGGCTCAAAATGGTTGGTACAAATGTAAAGATAGAACACCTACAAAAATCATCATTGCTTGGAAACTGCAAGAGTTTTCTACATGATTCTTGAGACACGATTAGTGAATAAGTGTCACCTTAGTCTGAAAACTGTGGGCAGCTGACATTATTCATCATATCCAAAAAAATAAGCTGATAGCTTTCATCAAAATAATAATTATTATTATAGAAATAAGAGGGGAAACTGAGGAGTACATCAAAAGTGTAAGGAAGTTAATGAAGTCAAAGCTAAATGGTCCAAATCTAGTGAAAGTTGTAAATACTTGGCCAGAATTGTTACTTAGGTATTCACCAGCTTTTGTAGATTGCACAAAATCTAAATTAGCAAATCTAGACAGAACTAGGAAGGAATTCAACACGAATGGATGGCTCCATCGTAGAGTAGGAGTAGCAAGGTTATATTTACATAAAAAGGAAGGTAGTAGTTGTTTAATATCAGTGGAAGGTTGTATGGAGTTAGCTAGAGTATATACAGCCTCCTATGTAGGTAATAGTGAAGAAATTTTATGAGGAGCTGCTAGTGTAACAGTAGGATATATGGAAACCAAGTTTCCAAAAGTAGGGGAAAACTAGAAAAAAGAAGCAAGATTATCTGAGTAGCAATGGAAGTCTTTGCAAAGTAGATTTCCAGAGAAAATGTCAGAAAATATCAATTGTGAGATATGATTATGGTTACAGAAAAGGAGCCTGAAAAGGAGACAGAAAGTTTGTTAGCAGCATAAGATCAGGCATTGAGGACTAGACAAAAATCAGATAATTTCCCAATATAGGTTATGTAAATAAAAAGAGGAAAGTGTAACTCATATTGTGTGTGAATGTGGTATGCTGGTACATAAGAAATACAAGAAAAAACACGACAACCTAGAGAGAATAACCCATTGGGAGTTATGTAGAAAGCTAGGATTTGACTATACTGACAAGTAGTTTGAATATGAAGTAGTTATAAGTGCATTAGGAATTATTCTTAAAGACTTGATCAGATGGATAAAGGAAATAAGTATAAAACCTACTTTAGTGCAGCTCCAGTAAACAGCATTATTAGGGACAGCTAGGATACTTAGGAAGGTTCTTGGCATCTAAATTTACTTGTTGTAGCCTGGTGTCAGATATTGAAGTGATAGCAGAGTATCATGAGATGAAATGTGCTCGAGAACGCAACGCATCACCCGGTCAGGGAATTGAAATCACGATCGCTAGATCGTGTGCGCAACACCCTAACCACTAATAACAATAATCCTTTCTACTATAGGCACAAGGCCTGAAATTTGTGGGGAAGGGGTAAGTCGTTCACATCGACCCCAGTACTTGAATGGTACTTAATTTATCGAATCCGAAATGATGAAAGGCAAAGTCAACCTTGGCTAAGCATTTCGTCCAGCGTGCAAACGATCTGCCGGCTCACCGTCCTCTGTGGTTTCAAATTTTGATACGTGACTTGAGAGAGGGTACGTTAATCACATCAACACCAGTACTTAACTGATACTTATTTTAT
>NC_068981.1:105025717-105038792 GCF_001194135.2 Octopus bimaculoides
ACACACACACACACACACACACACACACACACACACACACACATATATATATATACCATTTGTTCACAGTTGATAATTCACTCCGTTTCTACTACTCCGAGCTTGTCGTCTTTGTATATCCTTTCAAGGGACATTTCTTTGGTGCTGGAACAAACACACAAGAGCGAGGTAATCACAGTAACAACGAAACGATAAAGCTCGGAACCAAAAATAAAACTTTGTTACATGTAACGAATATGTTTACACCCGTTTGTACATCCATACTATGCAATCAGTGTATACATATGCGAAATTCTCAATAGTAACAGAGAATAATCTTATAATTTTGGTTACAGCAGTGGATTTGAACTCATGGCCCACGGAGAAGCAGTCTTGTGTCTAACGCACTCACCCATATCACTTCACACAAACACGTACATAATACATACATACATACATACATACATACATACATACATACATACATACATACATACATACATACTTACATACATACATACATACATACATACATACATACATACATACATACAGTGTATATACACACATATGTGATCTACATGTAACAAAGATTGCTGTCGTTTGTTTGAAGTCAATTCTGTTCATGTAGATCTATGATGAAAAGCTTAACTCGTGAAACGTACTTTTTTCTTGTTTCGGTGTAGGAAGGAGGGTTACATTATATGCAGGACTACATTATCCAGTGTGTCCATTCTTTTTTAACGACGGTAAATAGTGGTTTGAATGAGGTTTGGCTACCATTTCAAGGGGGCCATGTTGAGCAAAGATGGAGAAACACTTTAAGTATTAAGAACTATTTTCAACTGTGGGGAAACACATCTGCACTTAAAAGAATAATCAATCTTTCATTTTACATATTCATAGATATCTAACATAAAGTTACTGTGCTGATCTGAATGTTGAAACTTTTTTTTTTGTAATACAGGGATTTAAAAGAACTTAAACGTGGTTTCATATTGAAATGCGAGTGAATTTCACTCGTGAGTGACAGGTTACATGCCTGTAATGTAGAAGCTTCACCATTCAGCTGGGGAGTGTTGTTCACAGTTGTGACAGACGGCATCTAGATAAAACTAACGAGTGTCTCATTGAATTTCAGTGCTGAGCTCAAAACTTGCTTAAGATAATCCTTTTCATCAGAGTTGATAGAGATTCTTGATCAGAACTGATATGATCTCGATCATGTTTTATAGAACCAGTTGATCTAGGCAGGAAGAGCCCCTTAATCTAAACTAAGAGCGACCAGATAAAGAAGCTAATGATGCATCTTTATCCGCGCTGAATGAAAATCCTTGATATGGACTGATAGAGTCTCTTTATTTGGACTAATAACACCTCTTCATCCGAGCTGATAGAGCCTCTTAAACCAGAGCGTCTTCATCTGGGTTGTTCAGACACACACATAATCCCACTTGACATAGCTGCTTGGTCAGAGTTGACGTGGAGTTAAACATCATAAAAATCAATTATTCAGTGGTCGCTCTGTGACATCGTTATCATCAGGTTCCCCATACGGTGTTTAAAAATTTCTTAGAAACAGTGTAACAGGCTAAAATCTCAATGCATTATTGTGGAGAATGTGTTAGTAGCAAAACCTGATATATGCGAGTGTTTATGTACGTATATTTGTTATGCATATTTGTGTGTACGTATATATATATATATATATATATATATATATATATATATATATATATATATACAGACAACAAACACACACATGCACACGCACGCACGCACGCACATACATACACAAATACGCGCATATGCAAACACCCGAACAGAAATATATGTACACGCATGCTTAACATTTTACTTCATGTTATCTCCTTTTTTCATATAAAAATAAATAAACAAATAAATAAAGAGATAAAGGTATCATGGTATTTCGTTAGGGCCTATATTTCCCGCCTTTAAGGTTATTTCATGCCAGCATACACTTAGAGAAATTAAATCTAAATCACACGTTTCCGTTAACAATTTTGCCTGAAGAAAGCTAAGCACTATAACGATTTTCGATTCGAACATCATGAAATAGAATGCTAAAGTAGAGATACGTTGAAAAATAGCTGTTTATCTATAAGATTGTTAAGTAATCAAACTCGTTATCAATCTATGCTGCTGAATACTATAATAACAATGGAAATAACCGAATAGCGTCCAATATTCAGAAGTAGGACTACGTGTTAAAACGTTTTCTAACTGTTTCATTTATCTGATTGGTGTTAATATTAATGACGAAGTAACTCTGGCTAACGTGTGAGTACAATGGCGTATGCTTCTGGTCTCACTCCATATACCTGTTGCTAATTAAACCTTTGAAAAACAGGTGTGAACGTCACACGTTTTTCCTTTCATTCTTATAAGATATATGAAAGTGTGTGGTGTTCAAGTTGTTCGTGTCTTAACTGATTCCTTTATCGCTTTCATGTCACCAAGATGAACACTATACTAATACGAGCGTGAGAGAATCCATGTGGTCGATAGACCTTGTAGAAATATCAGTAGAATCTCTTCTAATGACACCTAATTGTCTGGAAAAAGAAAACATTACATTAGATAATATAGTTTCACATACCTCTAAAAAGACAGGATGCTCATGATTAGGATGCCTTTTATCACAGATTGTTTCTATCAGTATTAACCTAGGACTTAACAGCAACAGCAACATAACCAAAACAAAAATATCCTAGAATATATTTAATTACTGTTGTCGCTGTCAAAATGGCTGCAATTCATCTAGTCTAGAAGTGTTGCTATCGCTACAGCAGCTGTTGTTGTTGCTTGTTGTTGCTTGTTGTTGCTTGTTGTTGTTGCTGCTGTTGTTGTTGTTGTTGTTGTTACTGCTGCTGGTGCTGCTATTCAGCTCTAATTTAACAAACATATAACAAACTATATCATTCAACGTGTCTTTTTTTTTATGACGTTATAGGTTCGATTTGAGGAAATTTGATTGCTATTACTAGCCGATCAAGCAATCATGATCAGGCTCCTCCGTTAACTTGATGGGAGCGGTATGAGGGCATCTATTTCTAAAGGAGCTTAGAGTTTATTGTTCTCTGAAATTGTTTTTGTTATTATTATTTATAGTGTGAATACTAACATTTAGAACGTGCAGGGGCGTAGAGCTCGGTGTATGAGGGATGAGGTGTCAAGCGAAGGAGGGAAATGACTCGGATAATGTTTGGGTATTACGTAGCTTTTCTACAGGAACTGACCTTGTACTTAAAAGAAATCTCTATGATTATGTAGTCCTTAGAATGGATAGTCAAGAACAAATTGAGACAACAGTGACTTTCTAAGCAGGTAAATGCGGTTTTCTAAAAGAAATACAATATTCGAAGGGGGAAATAATTTTGCTGAAATATACTTCTGTTGATTTAATTTCATTTAAAGCCTCTTTTTCACCAATTGTGAATCTTAGAAACGTATGATTATATTGCTTTATACAGGTTTGTAATTATTTGCTTAAAGCAATTAAAATTGCGTCTAAAACAGAGATTCGAAGAACTGTGTTTATTCCAAAACTACTGTTTTACATTTTGTTAAAGCTTTTATAACAAATTATAGTTAATGAAATAAAAGGTTTAGCAGTATAAATATTTTCTTTTGAAAGGCAGCCTCGTCAGGTGGTAATTAATTTCAATGTAACTTCCCAACATAAAAAGAACCCTTACTTTTTACAAAAACAAAATGGAGCCGATGTGGTTGCTTTATACAATTCAAATTCGTAACGTATAGTAATGTCATAATTGCCAATATATATATATATATATATATATATATCAGTCCGCTGTACTCCCTCGTGTCATAATAAAAAAAGGATTTCATTCCTTTTTGAAAAATATCATTATTGAGCTTAAGTGAGAGCCTGAGAGGGCCTCGCATAGTCGATTAAACAACTTGGAATAACTGCAAAATCTCTGAGACCACACTCAACCGCTTTAAAAGCAAATAACACATTAAATAATGTACACTTTGTCTGAAATAGTATGCTCCATGTTTGATAATAGTCAGGATGGTCGTGGCTGGACTGCCTTTGATCTATTGGATAGGGCCACCACGGGGTTGAAAACATCACATCAGTGTCATAATAAGTTACAATTACCTGACTGCAATCTGTCAATTCACAGAAGACTAATTAAACAAGATACTTTCGTATATAAACTTTACTTCATTTGTAATTCACTGAAAGAGAAGCTGAGGTATCGACGATGAGAATTTAGTTATTCGAGCAAGTGACTTACTATACGTTACTGTAACGTATAACACTGCATACCTTTAATTCTCGGGCCGTATCTGCGTGACACAATATGACAAGGTTTAATTACAAGCACAGAGAGAGTGAGAAAAGGGAGAGAGAATGGGAGAGAGAGAGGGGGAGAAGTATAGATCTTTGTTCTGGCACTTCATTAATTCCAAAAGATATTTGGCAATGGTAATCTTAGCGAAATCTGAACTCAGAACATAGAGAACCAACAGCAATACTGTTCTAGACAGACTTTTTACCCAACCATCTAATGATTCTACCATATGCCTTCCTCACTAAAACAATAAAGTTTCGAATAACAGATAAGCTGAATGATAGACGATAAATACTAAAAGAAAATATAAAATGTGTAAATTTCTTAGTGACGTTGGTAAGAAGACTGAAAATATCAATTTAAAAACACATTTTTACATTCATAAATTAAACAGATATAGAGAGAGAAGACATACGAAAGAATAAAACGTGGCAGTAACATATGCCACTCACTTTCTATCGTCTTTTTTATGTTTCCTCATTTACACAATATCTCTCCTTTCCCTAGATTTCTTCTTGTAAACAATAACTGTGTTTAAACATGAAACTTAGAAAGAAATGTTTTTCTTCTTTCAATTTACTACACATACAGACATACTAGACGGCATCTAAAGAAAAACCACTCGACAATTTGGCATAAATTCGGTCACTAGCACAGTCCAATTTCTGGCACACAAAAGCGTTGTCTCCCCCCACACTTCTTTTTTTTGTACTGCTACGAAACTTGCCTCTACTCCTCAGAACTGGCTAGCCTCGTATCATTTCTGCTCAAGTACTCCTTGCTCAGTCGTCTCTACTCGCCCCGTCGCCCATACCGTGTCCATTCCAGTCGACACAGAATGGGCGACATATCCGCCCCCTAAGCACTACACACAGTTCTTCTTCCTCAGAAGGTAAACCTTCTAGCATTTTCTTCCAGCCCTGTAAACTTACAACTGTTCAAGAGCAACATTAATCGTCTCAGATTCATCTGTCTCTGCAAATCCAAGAAGATGGTTGTTTTGATAAAAGCAAATATCCCTCAAGAGATATTTACTCTTACTCAGTAATGATTTTTATGGCATTACAAATAAAGCTTTCATATTTTCTAACAGCTGCTGATTTGAAGATGATATGCTCAACTCGTAATGCAGTAACCTTTTATCAAGGCAACTCCACCTTTAACCTATAGTGCATGTCAATTTTTACCCTACTTTTCTGAACTACTAAGAACTCAAGCCAATAGGGAGCTTCTACGTGGTCACACATCCTACTAGAAGTTGCAGCCAAATTTCCTTCAAATTACACCATACTGTCTTAAAAGGAAAGGACACGTTAGATAAAAACAGTCTCGGGTATATATTGTCTGGTAAAAGACAAAATGTTCACAATTCAAAACACCTTTCATCGTAATCTATCCAATCTGGATCTAAACTGCAACTACAACATTCAAAACAAACTGAGAATAACTGCGAAATAAAATGTTCTCCTAATGCGCAAGTATAAATTTCGGTTGATAAACGAAAACATTTTGTCTATGCTGCCAGTGGAAACCTGCTCCTAGTAACCATGTAATCCACTACAGCATGCCCATGGTGAAGTGGTCGGTGACTAAATCAGCTCCTACAGAGCTTGCTCAATAACGAGTAAGTATGGGCATCCATCAGGATTTTAAAAAGTAAAACTAGCAAAGGTTCATGAGATCCTGAAAGAGTCACTGTCACCCATATCCAGGGGCAAAGACAGGCTTCACCTAGATCATTTCGTTCTTAAAAAGACTTCAATGGAAGTTATAGTAAAATTAAATTTTATACTACACCTATCGGAGCCGAGGTTAATAAAGAAAGCCCACGACCGAGAATGAATGGAAACGATTGGTAACAAAAATAGCAATTTAGATGTCCTCATGGCAGAAATGCTATGGAATTGACAAAGTATGCAGATGGAGACCTGTTCTGTTGATTAAATAAAACTTTTCTCTCTCTCTCTCTCTCACTCTCTCTCTCTCTCTCTCTCTCTCTCTCTCTCTCTCTCTCTCTCTCTCTCTCTCTCTCTTTGACCCCTTTCAGTCATAAATGACTAAGGCTGCAAAGGGTTGTTGGGCTAGATATGACCGGTTTAAATGTTGAATGATTTATTGTACAGCTAGCATCCGTAAACAACAGAAATATAACAACATAATAGAGTTGTGTCCAAATACTTTGTGGATGTGGACACAGCAGGGATACTCCAATGTATCCTTGCTTTCATCATTGGTCTCTATCCATGGATAAGGATAAATCGCAAGAGAAGATTGATCAGTACTGAAAGCTCAACATTTATCATGGGCCACCCCTGCCGAAGACAACGAATACATCACGACATGAATAATTAGTGCAAATCTAATAGTTGACTCCTATAGTTTATAAATTTACGTATTCACATAAATTCATTATTTGGGCTTCGGGAAATCATTCTTGTTTAAATATTTTGCTTTACTACTTGGACATATTTTGACTGGCGTAAAAATCAATATTTACAAATGAGAAACCACAGAAATGGCAGAAACTATGCTGAAGTAATTACTTTTCCCTATTTTGAATCGTCTCTCCTCTATTCTTTTACAGTGAACTTCCTTCTTGTATAAAATTACTTTTTAGCAAGTATTGATATAAGTTTTGACTTATTTACTATGTTCGATAAATAACGGTTCTCGCAATGAAACATCGAATTTGGTAGAAATAAACAAGTATCAGATTACATGTCTTACACAGTATTTTATGTTCGGACTTTACTGAAGTCAATTTTGCTTTCGTCCCTCTATAAATATATCTTATTATACAAAGGTATTTGTGGGGTAAACCGTTAAACACACCGGACAAAATTATTAGTGGCATTTCGTCCGTCTTTACGTTTTGAGTTCAAATTCCGTCAACGCCGGCTTTGCCTTTCATCCTTTCGGGTACTGGAGTCAATGTAATCGACTAGCACCCTCCCACAAAATACAGGCCTTGTGCCTTTAGTAGAAAGGATTATGTAAATATGTCTTTTAAGGCAGTGAAATGGCAGAACCATTAAGCATGCCAGACAAAATGTTTAGAGGTATTTCATCTGTCTTTACAGTCTGGGTTCAAATTCTGTCGAAGTCGACTTTGTCTTTCATTCTTTTGGGGTCGATAACATAAGTATTAGTCAAGTTCTGGGGTCGATGTAATCGATTAGCCTACTCCCATTAAAAACAGCTGACCATGTGCCAGAATTTGAAACCAATGTATAAATCTTGTGTGTGCGTGTGTGTACTAAGTTCATTTTAATTCACTACACTTTAAATGTCTACAACAAACTTATGGCTTTGTATTCTTTGTTAGGAAAACCCCTACAAAGGGAAAGGTTATAGCTAACTGGATTGACTTTAATGTTTTTACTTGATTTAGAAAAAAAAACATGAAAGACAAACTCAATACTGTCGTGATTTAAACTCGTTGCTGGCACGAGACTTAATACGGCAAAACATTGTGTCCGGTGCCTTACCAACCGAACAGAAAACAGTAAAATATAGAAATCAAATTTATACAAATGTGAAATATATCCTACCCGAAGTTGGATACTCATGCTTCTGCATTAATTCGTTACATTTCATCTTGGCTTTGATTAACAGTTCTATTTGTTGATCCTATCAGTAGAAAGGCATAATAATGTCACAAATCAGAAGAAAATATACTAATTTTATTTCATCATATAAATACATCCATACACACACACACATACATACACACACACATATACACACACACACATTCACACACACGCACACACATACAGAGAGACACACACACACACGCACATGCATACACATGCATACATACACAGAGGCGCGCCGACACGCGCTTATACAAAGGCATGCATAAGTAAACTATATTTATTGGATCACTACGCGTGCTTCTCAGGATTTTTTATGGGTTGGTAAAAATAAAGAAAAGTAGTGTCCGTAATCTTTGCAGGTTCACTATATTGATAAGATGGAAGTGGTTAGTATTGAGCTTTGAACATCTTTTTGTCGATGTCTGTAAAAAAGACATAGAAGTAAAGATTTCCATAGGGTTGTAGCAAAAGCGTTGGACAAAGTGAGGGACTTGGAATGTGAGAGACAGCATAGCTTTGGGTGAGTAGAGGTACCTACATTTGCTTAGAAGGAGCAGAGACAGAAGAAATATAGCATCTGAGAGATAACGGTTATGGTGAATTGGCGAATGAAATATTGAAACATTATTCCTTCTATGAAGTGGAACAACAGTACTTTTCTATCTCATTCTCAAGTATGAATGATGTATAAAAACAGATTCTTAAAAGATCTGGAAATTATATTGGTGGTCACAGGGGCAGCAGCTGCTAATTTTTATGTTTTCATTTCCCAGTATCTGGGGATAGTACACACAGTAGTGTGTTTCGAAACACTGTGATAGATTCTTGTACAGTGAGAAATATTGAAGAGTTCGTAAGGATCAGAGTTAACACTTGAGTGAAGTGACTGAAGGTAATGGGAGGGATTTTGTCTGTTTCTTGTTAGGCTAGAATGAGAGATGAGGTTGCACTTAGCAAATATGCTTACGTGAAGGTAAGAAAAGAAGACTAGAGAAGGGGACTTTAATTGAGTGCAGCGTTTGATGATTAACCAAACGGTCAACATAATGTAGAAGCCTTCCTACCGGAATTTTGGTAGTGAGTTCTCTTAGTTAAGAAATAGCAGTTGGAATGATTCTGAAGCTTTCGTAGAGACCCTCTTAGAAAGGAACCAAATGGAATGTCTGAAAATTAGAAAGCGGGTGAACTTTCAGGCAGTCTGAGTAAAATAGTACACTCTGAGTAAAAAGCTGGGTGGGGGAGGTAATTTTCTCCGGTTGATGTAAAAAGTATTTATTACTTGTATGCTGCCATACTGTTGTTGCAGCTGAGCTAGTGGAAAAAGCATGCTCAAGTGTATGGCTTCGGTTCGCGCGCAAACCCACAAACACACACTACATATATGCACACACATTCGTATACACACACACACACACACACACACAAACTCCTTTTATTTTTCATAAAAGTAAATTAGAGAATACAGTACATGCAGTAGAATTTATTTATTTATACAAAGCTGACTATTCACTCTGTCCTTATTTAATGTTTCCGGCACCATTCGCTCCTTCGAGTGACGTTGAATATAAATGGCGGCCCATACACGTTGGGTTATACATTATCTCCGTTGATCACACAGAATCATGTGGTACTGGTATAAATTACGCTCGGTATATAAATGTCTAGTTACCGGGCGGTAACTTAGATTACACAATAATAAATTTTGTAACCTGCTAGGTTTCATCACAGATGGGAGAGTACTTTAAATGGATCCAACAGAATAATGTTCATATATGAAGTAACACAAAATAGTTTTCAGCTTGGGCATGCTGTAAATGTTTCATAATTTCTGTTTAAAACGTTGCCTAATGTTAAACATTCTACTTCTTTGCTATACATGAGTTGTTCCAGTTTGACTCAACTTTTTTCCACAGCGCTTCATTTTATTGGTGTATTGATGATACTTCTGCTTTTAAACTTTCAGATATATTAAAACACTAATGTGGAGATGATTCTGTCTTTGAATTTGAAGGATTGTATGTGCTGTGTACATCGGATTTTGAAGGTGTTGTTTGCTAACTCTCTATATATATATATATGTGTGTGTGTGTGATTTCGATACTGTTGTTAGCATTTTCCACGGAGTGCATATCATAGTGCATTGCTGAAGTTGCATGTGGATTTCTGGGATGGCGAATGATTTCTGCAGTTTTGTTCTAATAGATTGTGGAGCCTATGGCATGACGACAATATTTTAAATAGTTTTGTATATTATTTCTATTGAAGATTTTGTGGTAACTTTGTATTACAGAATATCTTTTGCTCCTCCGGTAATTATATGCAAGATAAATTTTCTCATTCTAGGTATAATGTCATTTATTTATTTTTTTTTTTAGCATGTCAGTGTGTCTCAAATGGTTTAGCTCAATACAATTTCAAAAATTTAGACATGCCACCTTCGAAAATATCTTATATTTAGATTTATTTTAAGTACATTATGCGTAAGTTATATTACTCAAACGTTTTGAAGAAACTTGTAATGAAAGGTGATAAGTTGCAAGAGTTATTTACTGCTATGCAATACTAAATATAGATTTTGCTCCCATGTAACCATACAGTTAGTGAGCAAATGTAATCTGCAGCAATACAACCTGATCCGATAATACCCGTGAAATAATGTGCAACGCATCGTATTTACTCTGCCATTTATGTTTGCCGTGCGATGGATAAATCATCGCTATTTTGTATTTTTAATTTCGTGCATGCGCATTGTTTGTTTTTGATTTTGTCGACTACACAGTATAGTAAGGTCAATTGGACACCGTCTGTGAGAAAAACAGCACCATGACACAATTCACTCTGCCAGAAATTTGGAAACGACATGCTGTACCGTTTGGCATTCGCACCGGAAGCTGCAATATGAACATTTCAGAGTGCTTGGGAATCAATCTGAGAACAGTGAAATCTAACATGTACCGAGAGTGATAAAAATCAAACATACAGTCACCATCATGGTGTTTGGAGTGATCACTAGTGATGGCGACGTTATGCCTCCATTCATCTTCCCACACGGCCTCAGACACAACACGGAGGTCTACATCAAGTGCCTGGATGGGGTAGTACTTCCCCGGATCAACAGGGTAGCTGCTGGAAGACCCTGTGTCTGGCAACAGGACTCTGCACCATGCCACACAAGCAGGAGAACCCAGTCATGACTGTCAGACAATTTCTGTGACCACATCACCCCTAACATCTGACCACCTAACTCCCCAGAATACAACCCCCCTTGTGTGCGGCGCAGTTGAGCGAGAGACCAACAAAACTTCTTGTAACACCAAGATGAACTGAAGGCAAGGATTATGACAGCATTCACTAACTTAAACCAGGAGACCGTCCAGAAAAGTTGCAGAAGATTCCGAAGTCGTCTGGAGGTCGTGGTTGAAGTCAATGACAATTTTATTGAATAAATTTACTCTTTAGTATTTCAAGATATTCTTATGTAATTATGGTAAATATATCTGTTAAGATGTGATGTCAGTGTTCTTTTCATTTTTGCCTAATTTAGACGACAGTTTATTCACTGCACCCTGTAGGTATGTATGCCATAATTCAGTTTATTTCAAGAATTCTTGCCAATAGAGAAAGAACCGGTTTCTAACTTAGATCCAAGACTCTTTCATTGGAATTTCAGCATCAACAACAGGGTACTTTTGTTTTTATATATGTATGTATGTATGTATGTATGTATGTATGTATGTATGTATGTATGTATGTATGTATGTATGTACAGATTTGTATGCTTTATGTATGTATTCTCATGCATATAGTAGCATATCTAGACATACTCGATATATTTAAATGTCAAACTTCTGGAAAGTTTTACAAATTTTTACAGTTCCATTGATGGATTGGTTCTGTAGTCTTAGAATTACCTATTTCCTTTCTGGTTTTGAGAAGCCTAATTTCACAAGATTGGTATTTAGGCAGTGTGTTACATATCCCAGAGCCCTAATAATTACAGGTATAAACCTGAACGTGTAATCTGGATAGAGTAACTGCAGTTTTCTCAATAGTACATCATAGGTGTTCTCTTTTTCACTGATCTTCAGCTTTATGTTAACATCTGGTGGGCAGCTAATTTCCACAACTGTGCAGTTTCTCTTTATCCCAAATCATTACATCAGGTCTGTTGTGCTTACATTTTACTGGTACATTCCACCAGTATTCTTTTTTATCATGAGTGACTATGGCTTCTAACATATTGTGGGTTCTTATTTGTTTGTCCTCGGGATTATCCTTCCGACGGATTTCATTATAGTGTCCTAGCTATAACATCATGTCTCATCAGTAGATAATACCGTGATGACATTTTCGGACAACTGCTTATGATGTGTGTGATATCTTCAGTGTAAACTCCACAAAGTCTGCATCGGTTGTCACATTTTACGGTTTTTCCTGCATCTCTATCCCTTTTGTGCATCAGGTACTTGGTTGATATTTCCTGTTCCTGGATTGCAAACGCATACCCTTCATATTGGGAGGTAGTAATCCGGCTATTGGTCCATGATAAACTGCTTTGATGATCGATGTTACTATCATAACGGAGCTTTCTACTGACATATCCATGCATAGTCTTCTGCTCGTATAGGCTCATCTTTTCATCTGATGATACATTGCAGAATAGTCGTGCAACTTCTTTGGGCATGTATTCTAGGTTATCAAAGAGTGTTGCTCAAGGAGCTGCCTTCCAAGTCTTATGATGTTACCAGCCTCATGTATGCGAACTTAATCAAGGGATGCACTTCGACACTTGGTGGTTAGAAGATGTTGCCGAAGGGATATGATGCGACATTCAAAGGCAATTTGGATTGATGTTAAGCCTCTGACGCCTTGTTTTCGTTTGTGTGGAAATTATGTGTGTTTGTTAATATTTTTCAGGCTTTCACATCAATGGCTCGGATTTCATCAAGCGTCCAATCAAGCAGCCCAAATGTTGGTATGAGTAGTGGCACTGCAAGCACATTGTGGGCCACTGTTTTATTGAATGCAGAGATTCTGAGGTCCAAATTTTCTTTATCCGGCTGTAATATTCTTTAGTGACACGTGTTTTGTTACAGGTACCATCGTATATATGTATGTATGTATATAGATACATACATACATACATACATA
>NC_068981.1:105038802-105039286 GCF_001194135.2 Octopus bimaculoides
TTTTATCTTTTGTTTCAGTCATTTGATTGTGGCCATGCTGAGGATTTTAGTCAAACAAATCGACCCAAGGCTTATATTTTATGCCTAGCACTTATTCTATTGATCTTTTTTGCTGAACTTCTATGTTACGGGGACTTAAACACACCAACACCGGTTATCAAGCAGTGGTGGGGTACAAACACAGACACAAAGATACAAGCGCATAGATATACACATATACATGTGCGATGTTTCCGTCTACCAAATCCGCTAACAAGGGTTTGGTTGGCTCGTGGCTATATTAGAAGACACCCTAGTGCAATGCAGTGGAACTGAACCCGGAACCATGTGGTTGGGAAGCAAACATCTTACCACACGGCCATACCACATACATACATACAAACATACATACATACATACATACATTATATATGTATGTATGTATGTATGTATGTATGCATGTATGTATATATATATATATATATATATATATATATATATATAT
>NC_068981.1:105042631-105043693 GCF_001194135.2 Octopus bimaculoides
GTGTGCGTGCGTGCGTGTGTGTGTGCGTGCGTGCGTGTGTGCGTGCGTGCGTGCGTATCCGTGCGTGTATGCATTTCTGGGTGTTGTATGACCGATAGTTAAGAAGGTCGTTCTAATCACAAGGGTTTGAGTTCAATCTCACTGCGTGGAACCCGAGACATGTATTATCTAGTATAGCTTCAAGTCGACCCTGGATTGTACTCGAAATGCATGATGCACAGTATCTTGTTTATTAAGGGTGCAGTGTTTGTGGAATTCTCTGCCAGTTGCTCGCTAATATCCGCATTGTGAATCCGAAGGAAATTCATTTCTATTTGCATGTATGCTTGTATGAATGTACTTTACAAGCAGAGTACCATGAGATATTTGTTCTGTGTCAAGTTGCAGACATTCATTTTTTTTTTTTTTACTCTTGCCATTAGAAATGCAGTGAACCTGTGATTGAGTCATTGGAAACTTGTAACCAATTACGTTCAAAAATTAAAAATTTATGAGGACCACGAATACAAGAGCAATAAATTGCCTAGTGACACCATTTACCTTTTTGAAAATATGACAAATATGTACTCTACAAAAAGTAATGAGTAATCCTTCAATTTAATGTAAGATTGTTTTTATTACAACTCGAGATAGAAACAAACACGCACACACATACACATACACACATACACACATACACACACATACACACACACACACACATACATATTCTTTTGTTCTTTTACTTGCTTCAGTTTCTTTCAGTACGGCCATGCGGGAGCACCACCTTCAAGAGTTTTAGTCGAACAAATCTACCCTAGGACTTATTTTTTTAAGCCTAGTACTTATTTTATCGTTTTCTTTTGCTGAACCACTCTATATATATATATATATACGACGGGCTGCTTTCAGTCGCCGTCTACTAAATCCACTCACAAGGCTTTGGTCGACCCGAGGCTAGAGCAGAGACAGTTGCCCAATGTGCCACGCAGTATAACTGAACCCGGAACCATGTGGTTGGGAAGCAATCTTCTTACCACACAGCCACACTTGTGCTTATAGATATATATATATATATATATA
>NC_068981.1:105044208-105051201 GCF_001194135.2 Octopus bimaculoides
TATATATATTACCGTAATATTAGCACCAAGCAGTGTTTAGGCATAGGAAAGTTTTGGGAAATTAAACTATGTTTGTGACATATTTCAAATGCTAAAAGGCAAATTCACTGTAGTTACTGTGAAGAAAATTTTCTCTTAGCATTTGAAATATGTTACAAGCATATTTTAACTAACCTAAACTTTGTTTATGTCTAAACACTGCTTCGCACTAATATTATGGTAATTTCCACGACCTAGCGGTCTACCAGCGTAAATAAGTCAATGTTATGACTGTATTTTAGTTAAACCTTTAGCTTTAATAAGATCTATAAATCCACAAACACTTTCCATTTTACAAGAATGTAGGGCTACTTAATATACATTAATATGCATGTACGTATGCATATTCTTGAACGAGTATGAATATTCATAAAATCAAATACTAGAGGATGCCTAAATAAGAACGATATGGCATTCTTCCTTATCACCTTAAGTATATATGTTTAGAAATTTCTGGCAAAAGCCGATATATTTCTGGGTTTAAAACATAATTCGCTAATTTAAGTCAACTAAGATCATATTATTCTCTACCTCTTTACGGCACTGTTTATTTCCAATTTTAATTAACTAAAATATAAGTGCATCCAGTTGTTCTCGAAGAAAAAACTGCCATTTTCGGTTGTCGGCCGTTCTTTTGTTTAGTTTATTAATCATTGTTCAACAATGTTTACCTCTCCTTGATTATCATGATCTCTACATAAGGTATGTTAGCAATTACTTCACTATTTATTTTAAATCGCTTGCGTTACTAAACCTTCTTTCAAGTTCTATTATATTATTTCTATTTCTGATTAAAGAAATCTTCCTTCATAAAATGAAAACAGAAGAGAAAAAATGCGAACGTAAGATTTGAGAAATAAAGAGAAATAAATTGTTTTTCCAATGTATTTTGAAATTTGAAGTATCTTCCGAAATATCTTATACAATCTCAAATCACACTTCATAGAAGATATTTACTTGCGTATTTTCACAATTGAATCCAGATTCTGTCGATTATACTTTGCCTTCTACCTGCATTCAATAGGGTTAATATATTATGTAACAGTCATATCCTGGAAAATATTCAACTGATTATATTTGCCGCCCACAAATATTGGAAGCTGTTGTGAGAAATATTGTAGAACAAATTGTAAGCTTCCGGTGTTGCAATTTCAATTGTATTTTCTAGTATCCAAAGGAAAGCAACTTCTTACTTCCAGCTATCATAATCAGTTTGCCCCGGGCATTGTCGAAAATTATCAAGATATGAAGCCATTATGTCAAGTGCCAAATAGAAATCTTCCTCGCGGTTTTCTTTTACAGTTATTTCAAAATCGTATATTACTATACGAAGCTATCGTGGTGATAGTTATTGAGAAAGGTATCTAGCTACAAATTTCTACATTCTTGCAAAACAAATACTTAGTTTCTACATATAAAAAATAGAAAATATAAAAAGTAAAAATGGGATTACTGAGTGCATATTTCATTGTGTCCAGTTCAGTCTTTTCATCCGTTTTGGAATCGTTAACATTAGAACTAGTGATGTACACAAGAAGGAGAGAGGAGAGAAGTGGAGTTTGGGCTTTATTTCCTCCCACTACAAATAAGTAACATTATCAAGAGATACTCATGATTATGAGAGCGGTGAAGATATTAAATCGAATAGTCCGATGAAGGTTAGCAGTCACCGTCCCCATTCTTCTGTATGTATGTATGTATGTATGTATGTACGTATGTATACACTTATTTACAATTCCAAAGCATGTAAGCATGCCCAGAAAGCAGGATTACCTTCTACAAGCAAAAGCGAGCCATTTAATTATTTTGTAAACTTTTCCCATATTTACCTATCATTTTTATTGGGTTTTGCTAATTTGGTTAATTAACAGACTTTTATCGTGAACGTTTCAGTAAGTAATGTTCCTTTCTCATAAAAAAATTAGCAAGATTTCCTCAAAGTTAGTTTTAACTTGTCCTTATTAATTTCTTGTTCATCTTGAATTTGAACGCAGATATACTCATCATGCATTTTTAATAGATTTTTTCAAAGAATTCTTTTCCTGATTTTTCCTGAAATTACATAGAAACCTACACAACTCAACACTTCCTGTCGCAGGGTGCTGTATGGCTTCTCATTGAAGCTGAGACTTGGCATATTTGCAACACCACGTCTGTGGGTCGCACCTCGCCACTCAACTAACTGCCTACGAACCATCGGAGGATCTTTACTGTTGTTGTCACGGTTTTCTATCTTTTTTTTTTGTTCCAATCGTTTTCAAGTTTGATGCGCTGATGTAGTTTCGTATGCTAATTACGAAAATGAAATTCGTTTTTGTCATGAATTAATAAAGTTAACAGCTTTTAGAGTTTGCAAATTTTGGCTAATTCTAGCCAATCGAAAGCCATAGACACATTGGTGCCTGTTTCTATAGTAGCGGGTGAAACTGTATTCTGCTCAAACCACCACCACGTGTATTTTCTTGACATATCTATTTTCTTTAACGGTACCTCATTCTCGTTATTTTCACCGCTTTTTTGAGTAACGGATATTTTCCTCGGTTTTCAATTTCTCCATCATACTCGAAAGGTTAAACGAGTTGGCTGTGATCATACTTCTATTTAAGTTGAAAAGGTCCAGGAAAGCACACAATAGTCCAAAATTATGAAAATAAGATAGTAACAGCACAACAACCGAAAATATCCGTTACCCGAAAACAAACAAAAAGTGAAAATGACAAAAATGAAGTAGTATAAATGATCAGAAAATAAGCACTCGTGAAAGAAAATAGGTCAAGAAAATACACGTAGTTGCAGTAGTTTTAAGCAGACAATAGCTTGGCTTGTTACTATGGAAATAGGTACCAATATGTCTGTGGCTTTCGATTGGCTAAAATTACTCAAAACTTGAAAACGTTAAAAGCTGTTCACTTTTTATTTATTAATTTACAGCAAAAATGAATTTCATGTCCATAATTAACATATGAAACTATATCAGTACACGAAATTTGAAAACAATTGGGACAAGATTTTTTTTAAATAGAAAACTGACAACAACAGAAAAGATTCCCAAATCGGATTCAGCGAGAGAAATTACATCAATATACCAAATATTAAAATTTTCACATAATTTTCAAATTTCAAAATCCGTGAGAGCAACAGAAAAGACCTACCATCGGTTTTACTCTATCACTGCCGACAATTATAAAAGTTCAGCAGCTACTCCTTTAATAACAATCTTTTAATTGACCTATTAAATCAATGTACTCAATATATTTTAACATATGTATATTACCCAGCCCTCAAACGTGTGGCCTGGTGCCTCACTAAGAAACCGTTATTGTTATTAAGCTAATTATGGCAGCGAACTGGTGACATCGTTATAGCGCCGAGAAAATACTTTGTGGTATATGTTCTGGCTCTTTACGTTCTGAGTTCAAAATCAGATAAAGTCAGTTTGGTTTTTAACCTTTTGCAGTCGATAAACTAAAGTATTGTGAAGAACTGAAGTCGATGACATCGACTAATCCTATCCTTTCAAAAATTATTGGCCTTGTGTCTAAGTCAGCAGCCATTATCATGAAACTAATAAATAGTAAAAGGATGTTTAAGGACTGTGAATAGCTAGAGCGCCCATCAAAATATCTTGGGTATTTAAATACAGCCATTCTCACTCATTGCTTCTACAGAAGGTAGAACAATTACCTGGTGGAAACTGGGACCAGTTACAAATAAGGAGAAATAATATCAAGTATTTTCCAAAACTGACATGCCAGCAACAAAAAATATGATACTTTGCAGATGATGCATTACAGATACGTATACAGGGCTATGTATGTGCATTAGATAGAGAGAGACAGACAGACAGACAGACAGAGACAGAGACAGACAGACAGACAGAGACAGACAGACAGACAGACAGACAGACAGGCAGGCAGGCAGGCAGGCAGATAGACAGACAGATAGACAGACAGACAGACAGACAGACAGACAGACAGACAGGTAGGCAGACAGACAGACAGACAGACGGACGGACGGACGGACTGATAGACAGACAGATTGATAGAGAGAGAGAGCGAGAGAAAGAGATAGATAGACATAATAAATATATGTTCCATTAAATACTTGGAGATGGATTTACTAACACATCTTTTTCTACACATATATGATTTGTGCATGTATTTCGATATTAGGCATGTAACTACATCACATTTCACATCATGTCCACTCTGTACAATACAGATATTGATATTTCGGAATATTTGGATTTATGCCTCGAAAGAGTCTCTATGTGTGTGTGTGTGTGTGTGTGTGTGTGTGTGTGTGTGTGTGTGTGTGTAAGTATGTATATGTATGTATGTATGCATATAAATATTCTTTGAACATAGAACAGGGGGACTAGAAATCCAAAGAGGATACACTCCGAAGTTATATATAAACTATAAAGCAAATAGTTTTATTGATACATTTAGTACTATAAGAAAATCCTTTTCCGCTAATTCTCATTTCGTTTCAGAGGAGCTCTAAACTCGCGGAAGAGGACTTTCTTTTGCATTAAATGTGTAAAATAGAATTATATACCTGTGTATTTGAATGAATGTGTGTGTGTACATGTGTGTGCGCATGTGTGTGTGCACGTGTGTGTGTGAGAATGTGTGTGTGTATGTATGTGTGTGTGCGCGTGTGCGCGTGTGCGTGCGCGTGTGTGTGTGTGTGTGTGTGTGTGTGTGTAGTTTAAACTGAATATTTATCTCGAGATTCATACCGCTGAGATCTTTGGCCTGAAACTCGAGTCGTGAGATAAATATTCAGTTTAAATAAATCATTCATCTTATCGCATGTTTTGAGTACTCTATTCCTCACTTGCTTACATCAATTTTGTGTGTGCGTGTGTGTGTGTGTGTGTGTGTGTGTGTGTGTGTGTGCGTATGTGTGTGTGTGTGTGTGTGTGTGTGTGTATAATCTCTGTGTGTGAGTGCCTGTGTGGAAGTGATATGTATTGTCTGATATATGTTAAAACATCTTAAACATTAATATATAATTTGTTCATACCCTTAGTGTTTTAAACTTACTACTTGTAGGATGCGTTCTGTTAGTTAGGGCAAAGGGCTGGTAAAATACTAAGCGATATTTTGCCTGTCTTTACGTTTTGAGTTCAAATGCTGCCGAGGTCGACTTTGTCTTTCATCCTTTCGGGTTCGATAAAACAAGTACCAGTCAAGAACTGCGGTCGATGTAATCGACTAGCAGCCCTACCACAATATTTTAGGCATTGTGCCTATAGTAGAAAGGATTATTTTGTGTTAATAAGAGTGGTGAACTGACATACTTGTTACCACGCAGAGCAAAATGCTTAGCGGTGTTTCTACCGTCTTAACGTTCTGAGTTCAAATTCTATCGAGATCGATTTTGCTTTTCAAACTTTCAGAGTTGAAAAATGTACTAATTGAACACTAGTGTCTGTGTAATCGACTTACCCATCTCCGTTTAAGTTGCTGGTCTTGTGCCAAAATTTGAAACCATTTTTTTTGTATTAGTTAAATAGAGGAAACGAGAAAGGGCGGTGAACAATGACATTTGTACTCTTCTTCAAACTTCTGAGACTCACGCAATTGGTGCTCTATTTCAATGTCTGCAGAAAAACGGTGGGCAGATAGGAAATTCCTGAGAGGAATTTGGCACAGGACGGGGTGAAAAACATGCCATAAAGGCAACAGGAAAACGACTGACATGTATATCGAGAAATCCCCTGCGGGAAAGAGGCGTGCAGATAACTAGTTCAGATGAACAGAAGTTGTTGTTGCGATAAAGGTTGAAGAATGTTGGGGAGATCTTTACGAATCAGTTGATTGGCCTTTACAGTAACGTCTTAGATAAGTGAGCAGCAAATGTTAGACATTAGTAAAACAAGGAAACACGTTAACAGTTAGTCGGGTTTTTATCTTTTATTGTTTGCTTGTTTCCAGTACCTTGTTTTCTTAAGCCTGCTACTTATTCTATTGATCTCTTTTGCCGAGCCTCTAGGTTACGAAGCGGTAAGGACACCAACACCGGTTGTCAAGCGGTGATGGGGTACAAACACAGACACACAACACAAACACACACACACACACACACACACACACACACACACACACACACACACACACACACACACACACACACAAGCACACACATATATACACAACGATTATCTTTCAGTTGTTTCCGCCTACCAACTCCACTCACAAGGCTTTGGTTAGCCCGAAGGTATAGTAGAGGACAATTACCCAAGGTGCCACGCAGAGGGACTGAACCCGGAACCATATGGTTGGGAAGCAAGCTTCTCTCCACATATGGGTATTTTTCTATACAACGTACATTCTGAGTACTGTTCTCTCTCAGTTTTTCTCCGGTACTTTTCCCGGACCGGGTTGTACGTTGTGTTCTTGAGCAAAATACTTAATTTCACGTTGCACCATTCCAGTCAACTTTAAATGAGTAACCCTGCGATGAACCGACATCCCGTTCAGGGAAATTATTGTGATCTCTATCACTTACAAGCCATGGAACCCGGATAACCGACCACACGAAACAGTAATCTTTTCCCGTCACTTTCTTTAAATTCTCTTGAAGATGAATGGTAGGCTATCCGACCCATGGCATTCACTTAATTAAGGTGCTCTTGGCAACTTCCCTTTATTAGAAATTCAAACAAAACACAACAAAGACCCAAACAACAATATGGATGCAGTTATGACTGTGTAGTTGAGAAGTTCATTTCAATGATTTCAATGTTACGGAGTTCCATGCTGGATTCCACTACAACAAAGTAATCTTTGGGCAACTGGGTCTTCTACCATAGGCGCTGATTGATGAATGTCTTGCGAGTGAAATTTGATAAACAGAAAGTTTATGACTCTACATGATGTGTATGCATGTCTCTCTCTCTCTCTCTCTCTCTCTCTCTCTATATATATATATATATATATATAT
>NC_068981.1:105052634-105055173 GCF_001194135.2 Octopus bimaculoides
GAATCTGCGTTTACTAACAGGGAGTGAATAATTATTACAAATTAAAAGGGTAAAGGTTTATCAATTTATTAATTTATTAATAAATCAACAATTAATAATTTTTACCAAGCCCTTCGGTATGTAAGCACCATTATCGGTGGAGAACTTATTTAAAAGTTCATATACATTTATAAACATAATTAAGGGATCAGCAAATATTTGTTTCACCATATACCGAAGTTCAGAAATAGCAGCTAAAAAAGCTGAGTCTCCAACAGATAGCATTACTTGTAACTCACAAAGGCAAAAACAAGAAGAAAAGAACAATGAAAACTAACCATTACGAAGTTAATCGTAGACGCTATTTCTGAACTTCGGTATATGGTGTCTCAGACGGATCTATGGCATTAATTGGGAGGACCGCATCAGTGATCTTGAGATATTGGAAGGCTCTCGGTGCGAAAGTATAGAAACTCTTGTGTTGAAGCAAAGGCTCAGACGGAGAAGCCATCTGGTCAGGATGAAAGATTCAAGGATGCCAAAACAACTCTTTTATGGAGACTTAGTTAAAGGAGAACGACCTCCACATAAACCAAAAAAGAGGTATAAGGACTTGCTGAAGGCTTCCTTGAAAGATGCTAGCATCTCTCCTGACACATGGGAGGACATAGATATTGACCGTAGCAGGTGGAGGAGGATTGTGCATGAGGGGACATCTACTTTTGAGAAATCTCGAGTTGCGCATGAGAAAGTAAGGAGAGATGTCAGGAAGGACATCGCTATTGCATTTCCAGATGGCAAGGGTCTTCCTATGACGATGACATGCAGTGTCTGTGCAAGACCGTGCCTCAGTAAAGCTGGGCTCATGAGTCATCTTCGTAGTCATAAAGCGTGACCGATGATTGACTACCAGGCCGCTGGTGGTGGTGGTGTTACTCACTATACTAACCATATCTGCCGGGCATGTAGAAGGGAGTGTGATTCGGCAGGAGGACTTAAACGACATACAGAGGTACATGAAACCCAATTACAGTTACAACCGGCTATTGCCAGTAAAGGTTTTAGCTGCCAATTCTGCCCAAGACATTGTAGATCTTTAGCTGGGCTAAAAAGTCACATTCGATCACAGCACGTTAACAATGGCCATACTCGATAACGAGGGGGCAGCCATCATGTATGTATGTATGTATGTATGTATGTATGTATGTATGTATGTATATGTGTGTGTGTGTGTGTGTTTATATATATACGCGTATGTATATTTACATATGGATGTATATAATTGTATGTATGTATGCATGCCTGGACTTAGGTATTACTTGCTTGTGTGTGATGCATGTGTGGATGTGTCTGTGTGTGTGTGCGTGTGTGTGTGTGTACCCTGTAAGTTTATATACTGTGTATTTAAATAGAGGGATCGATTTGTGGGGAATTTGAATGAGAGTTGGAAAGAAAATGACAGAAAGATACAGAGAGAGACACAAAGAGAGAGACACACAAAGAGAGACACACAAAGAGAGACACACGCAAGAAGAGACACGCAAAGAGAGAGGGGGAGTGTGAGAATGCTGGATAAACAATAAAGTTGGTTTGGAGGAATACCTGAATGGGAAGAAAAATTATGAATATATAATATAATAGATCAATAGCAGACAAATTAATATCTGTTCTACAATAGGCACAAGGTTTGAAATTTGAGGAAGCGGGTGAGTCCATTACATCGACACCAGTGCTTAACTGGTATTTATTTTACCGACCCCGAAAGGACGAAAGACAAAGTCGACCGCGGCGGAATTTTGAACTCAGAACGTAGACAGACGGGCAGATAAATATATTGAAGAGACATACATGCACATACATACTTACAAACATGCATACATACATATATACACATATACATCTCTCTATCTCTCTCTTTATCACTCTCTCTCTCTATATATATATATATATATATATTTATATATATATATATATATATAAATCCAAATTCAGGGAATGGAGTAGGTGAAATCCAGGCTCCATATGTTTCCTAACTAGCAGAACCCTAGAAGTAATAATTACCCAAAAGAGGAGTAATCTGCTATCTACTCATCAGGTCAAAGATACCTTAGTCAAATGAAGTTTACATTGTTGTCAAATGATCCCATGTTAACTCGCAAGAAAATTTTCGATCAAATCTCCTGCGAGTTATAACATGGGATCGATTGACAATGTAACTTTCATTTCACTAAGGTATCTTTGGCCTGATGAGTAGCGAGCGGAGTACTCCACATTGAGTAATTACTACTGCCAAGGTTCTGCTAGCTAGGAAACATATGTAGTCTGGATTTTGCCTACTCCCTAAATTTGGATTTTTGTTCTCATACACAGCAACTCCAATTACTAACCGTGAACTATAAAATTACTTTTTTCAGCTTATCGAACTTCGATATGAGAAAAATTTACAACCTGAAAGTTGTTTTTATGCTTCCTACGGACTGCTCGAAGACTTAACTCCCTACACCGAAATCCTGGATATAATTGTGTGTGTGTGTGTGTGTGTGTGTGTGTGTGTGTGTGT
>NC_068981.1:105055622-105056154 GCF_001194135.2 Octopus bimaculoides
ATATATATATATATATATATATACTATATCGTTATATATATATATATACTACATATATATACATATATGTATGTATGTATGTATATATATGTATATGTACGTAGGCATGTATGTATGTATGCATATATATTAATCGGCCCCTTAGTCACCACTTTATAAATTCTATCGCTTATAAATAAAATAATACATATACATATTTATATATTACATATACAAGGTGATTCAAAATTCGCCATACATAGGAACAATTCATTTTTTCATAAGAAAGAGCTTATAAGAACAGTTTTCAGTTTTATTTAACAAGCTCTATATAGTTACCATTGTTTTGAATACACATTGCATTGCGTTTACCCCTTACTCCACACGTCCGGTGATACCTGTTGTTGGAGACTATTGAATCACTTTTTATATATGTACATACATGTACATATATATACACCAACATATATATATGTATGTATGTATGTATGTATTTATACATAAATATATATATATATATATATATATATATATATATATATATATATATATA
>NC_068981.1:105058090-105061846 GCF_001194135.2 Octopus bimaculoides
TATATATATATATATATATATATATATATATGCATACATATATATAAATATATATACATTTATCTATACATATACATATAAATATATATATACATATACATATATATGTATAGATATATATGCATACATATATATAAATATGTATATATATATATACACATATATATATACATACATATCTGTATGTATGTATGTATGTATGTATGTATGTACCTGGAGGTTTGGATGACAAACTTGTCGACGTAAATTGACAATGTGTTTGTTTCCGTCTCTCTCTCTCTGTGAGTCAAAGTGAGAGGGACAAGAGAGAGAGAGGAAGTGCTAATTGACAGGTTTGTTTGGTGCGCGCGCGCGCGCGTGTGTGTGTATCTGATATGTATGTGTGTTGACAATGAAAACAAAAACAAATGACAATAACAAAGAAGCAAGCGTAAATAAAAGTACCAGATAACAAGAGTATATAAAGTTTTGGGTTTTTTTTAAATTGCATGTAAAGTATATATATATATATATTTATTTTTTTTACCTTATATCCTTCAATAAGGTGCAAATTTAATGCAAGTATTACAATGAACCAGCAGAGGTCTGACCAAATGTTCAGCTTCATGTCCAAGTTCAAGATGAATTAATCGCCACAGATGAAGAAGTATTGAAGAAAGAAAATAGACGAAGTTAATGATAATGCCGGTTGGCACTTGTTTTTATCGCACGACGGAAGCCATGAATATCCTCATCTGCTGCTGTAGTAAAACTCTCGTGTGATAACAATTGCTGAGGAGGGATATCTTCTATACTTCACAGAATGCCTTTCCATATGTAGTTTTCCCAAAAACAATTTGTGTGTATGTGCTGGTAAGGAATAATTCAATACTTCTGTTTTTGGCGGTGTTAGTGGTGCCTACTTCCTATCACTTCTTATCTTCTTTTTCCGATTGTTTTCTAGCCCACTCTCCCTTCCACCCTTTCAACTTAGTCTTTTTCTTTCATTTTGTCTTTTCTTTTCTCCTCTGCATCTTTCTTCTTCTTCTTCCCGTCCTTTTCCTCAGACGACTTCTTTTTATTATTCTTATTTGTTTGTTTCATTCTTCCTGTTCTCGGTCTTCTGCCGTTTGTTTTCATTCTTCTTTTCTTCTTCATTCTTCATAGCATTTCTAATCGTCTTTAGCATCATCATCCACGCTGCTGCTTCTTCTTCTTCTTCTTCTTCTTCTTCTTCTTCTTCTTCTTCTTCTTCTTCGTCTTTTTACTACTACCACTACTACTACTACTACTACTACTACTACTACTACTACTACTACAAGAAATGCAGCTATTGCAGTTTCCTTGTTTAATTCTTCTTTTGATTCTATCTTCAAGTTATTCCTAGTATCATCATCATTTTCAATTTCTTATTCATTCTTGTTTTAAATTTTCTTCATCATTCATTCTATTGTTTTGTTTTCTTCGAGTTTCTTCTTTTTATTCTTTCTTATTTTTCTTTTTTTTTCTTTTATCCTTCTATAAGAAGGAGAGTCGAAATATATAAACTTATAATTCTTTCTAATTTTGGCACAAGGCCAGCTACTTCAGAGAAGTGAGGTTTGTTGATTACATTGAATCCAGTGCGCAACTGGTACATTTTTATCGATCCGAAAGGATGAAATGCAAAGTCATCTTCGGCGGAATTTGAACTCAGAAAGTAAAGAGCCGCTGAGAATTTTGTCCAACTAGATAACATTTCTGTCTGTTCACCGCCTTGTTTTAAAGTTTTATCTTTTACATGTTTCAGTCAGACTGCGGTCATGCTGGGGCAACGCCTCGAAGAATTTTCAGCCGAATACTTTTTTTTATTTATTTAAGATTGGTAGTTATTCTATCGGTGTATTATGCCGAACCGCTAAGTTTCAGGGACGTAGACACATCGACAACGGTTGTTAAATGGTAGAGGCGGGACAAACACAGACACAAAGACACAGATATATATATATATATATATATACACACACACACACACACACACGACGATCCTCTTTCAGTTTCCGCCTACCAAATCCACTCACGAGGCTTTGACCGGCCCGAAGCTATAGTAGAAGACACAAGACAAGGTTCCGCACAGTGGGACTGAACCCGGAGCCATGTGGTTGGTAGCAAGCTCCTTACCGAACGACCACGCCTGCGAATAACAAATAATAATATCTGATACCAGATCTGGAGATTATTAAGACTCGAAGCCTATTGGCCATTTCTTTGATTGACACAAAAACTAACTTCGATTGATTGACACAAGATCTACTGATGATTTTTTGACACGAAATGTAATCATGAATTCTAAAGCTTGTTGACACAAGAGTTTAGTCGAATAAATCGATCCCAGTACTTATTCTGTTAAGCCTGATACTTATTCTATCAGTCTCTTCTTTGCCGAACCGCTAAGTTATGGGTACGTAAACAAACCTACTCGGTTGTCCAACGGGAACTGGGGAAATACAAAAACACACGCATATGTGAGTGTGTGTGTGTGCGTGTATTTGTGTGTGTGTGTGTGTGTGTGTGGAAAACAAAGTTATTTTATTCCACATGGGTAGAAATATAGGAAAAATAGGAGTTGAAATTACACTGAAAGTAGTTAGAATATTTTTTATTAGTATATTCGAAGCTTTAACCGGCTTCACAGTTAACAGTAATTTTCAAAAAGTTCAAATAGAAATTACCTTCCACAATTCCTACACCAACAATCAAAAAATGTAACCGCCTCAATTGTGGGACCTGCAGCTGCCTTATTGAAGACACAACATACAAATTCAAATCAGAACAGACTTTTACTGTAAAAAATCAATTTACATGTTCTTCAAGGAATTTAATATACGTTGTCAAATTTCAAGGAAGAAATGAAGATTACATAGGTCAAACAAAGCTTACTCTAAGAAATAGACTGACCATACACCGACAACAAATACGAGACCCCAGTACTAGACAGATTCAACTGAGTGGTCATATAGACATATATGCAAAAAATAAGTCTCCCAAATTCCAGATCTTCCCACTCTACCTATGTTCAGCGAATACCACAAATGAAGCATGGATAAACAAAAAAAATACTTTCATACAAAAGTACAAACCAAGACTTAAGAAACTTTAACAGAGTACATAGATAAATAACTATTCACACCAAAATTTATTCTGCCACTTATCGTGAGGAAGCTAACAACCTAAATTTTAGCCATTGGACTACATACAAATGAGTCCTATCCACTCTCCCACCAGACAGATTGAATTTGGAGTGCCTTGATTACAACTAAACATGTTCACTCAACCGTGTCGGCTTTCATTTTAGGCGCAAAATATACGTAGCAGGAATTGTACAAAAGTTTATAAACTTAATCATGTGTTCGTCCTCTTCAAACACTTAACAGAAAACATTCAGAGCATTGATTGCTTGAAAATCAGTGTGAACTGTGAAACCGGTTTAAGCTAGCTTCAAATATATTAATAAAAAATATTTTAACTATTCTCAGTGCATTTTCATCTATTTTTCATATATATAGGAAAAATATAAAAATCATTACTATGATTGACCGCTGACTGAACACTATTCAATTTTTTTTCTCCGTGTTTTTCTCCTTGTCTCCGTATTCTTTCTGTTGAAGAGCGTAGCTCGAAACGTTAAAGACTTTCCGTATTCCCGAGCGTCATACTAATACATCCTTTTGTTGTTTACACCACCTGTCCTCGTCTGTTGTTGTTTTTTTCGTACATTCTCCCATATATATATATATA
>NC_068981.1:105061856-105063252 GCF_001194135.2 Octopus bimaculoides
AAATGCTTTACACCTGGTAGCTTACTGGTAAAGCACGGTCACTTTCATAGTATTCGTAATGTATATGGTAAATGAAAGACGGAAGAAGAAATATACGAGAATTTTTATTAATCACGACAATTATTTCGACACATCTAGCATCGATCCCTCACGGTTGGGACACTTAACAACTGGTTCAGGCACATCCGGCGATGCAGATGTGTTTCATCGGGTGATAAATAGATATAACTCGTTAAAATAACAGTTCCGCAATGTATCTTCTCATTTCGCAAAAAGAAAAGCAGCAAAATGAAGGAAATATCTTCATTTATATAGAATCACAGGTGCAAAAAAGAAACGAACGCGAAATATAGCGAGAAAAGTATTAAAAATTACCGCTAACAGATATGGATGTATAAACGCCTTGCGCAAGCTGCATGGCGCGTGTGCACTCTTTCATGCAAGCGTCCACGAAAATGTAAGCATACGCATGCGTGTGGTTTGGTGCACACACAATCACAAAGCGAGTTAAATAGCTACCTGGTGTTTATAAGAATGGGGAGGTTAAAGCTAAACGTAATTCAGCCATAACTTAAAGTAAATTATGTTAACAGTTACCCAAATTAATTCCCACTGCATTGTGCGAAAGTACATTTATATGCGTGTAGGCATCTTGAGAGTCTACCAGAAATTCTATTAAATATCTTCTCATTGGTCCACAGAATAGACAGAGATTCCTCGAAGCAGAGTCGGCATCTCCTGGAAATTATATTGTTTGGTTTTGCGTGCCTTAGTGTGGTATGTTATACTTAATTTTATCTTCCTTCAGTCGCCACACAAAACCGGTCAAAGATGGTGAATGTCTGTTATTGATTCTCTTGAAGCTGGTGACATGGTTATGATAACGATTGTTAAGTGACTTAGTCGTCTGCCCAATGTAAACATACGGCCCTCTCCTTGTGTGCACAGTACATTTATATACAAGATCGGTACTCAAACAGAGGTTCATCAATGGGCATTTTGACTTTTCTCTGTATGAGTATTTATCGTATTTATTTATACATATGGCAGTTCTGACTCCATTTTCCGTGTCGAAACAATTATCGTGATTAATAATAAAAAATTCTAGTATATTCCATCTTCCGTCTTTAATTTACTACCATGATTGACCGCTAAATCCACAAGTATCTTCTCTCTCTCTTTCTCTCTCTCTCTTTCTCTCTCTCTCTCTCTCTCTCTCTCTCTCTCTCTCTCTCTCTGTTTATTTTCTCGTGTTCCTTTCTGTTGAAGAACGTAGGCTCGAAACGTAAAAGACTTTCTCACCTTCCCGAGCGTCATACTAACACATCTGCTTGTTGTTTATACACCTGTCTTCGTCTTTTGTTTCTCTGTAAATCTGAACTGTACATACACACAC
>NC_068981.1:105063455-105071868 GCF_001194135.2 Octopus bimaculoides
ATATATATATATATATATACATACATACTTACATATATATACATATATATATATATATATATATATATATATATATATGTATGTATATATATATATGTATGTATGTATGTATGTATGTATGTATATAAACACACACACACACACATATATAGATCTATATATACGCACACGCATACACATTCTCGTTCTGAGTTCAAATGCCATCGAGGTCAGCTTTATTTTTTATCCTTTTGAGGTCGATTAAATAAGTGCCAGTCGAATACTGGAGTCGATCTAATCGACTAACTCCCTCCCCTAAAATTTCAGGCCTAGTGCCTTTAGTAGAAAGTATTAATATTTATTTTTATTTTTCCATTGAGCTCCATTCGTATATGCAGTAAAATGTATATGTAAGTGTAACATAATGTGTGGGGATAGGCAAACCAAAGTTACAGAAGAACGAGGTGAGAAATAAAAAGAAGTTACATAAAATATTTGACGCAATGTCTTTAAATTTCACAAAATAAACCATATATGTTAGGTCACAAATCCCACCCTCTCTCTTTCTTTCTCTCTTTCTATATCTCTCTCCTCTCTTTTTCACTCTCTCTGTCTTTCTCATTCTTCGTCCCTCCCTCCCTCTGTCTAATTGTCAATCTAAATGCGCCTGTATACATTCGTTGCGTCTGACAGAACAAAAATCATTCAACGTCTTAGTTTTTGTAGTTTTTCTGAAGATGATTGTTTTTTTTACTGTTTATCGCGAACCAGTAAAGCCTATCCCCTGGCAGTGCTATTAGGACAAAGATTTCTGGGAGTGGTCCACAGTCTCTGGGCCAAAAGTCCTCTCGGACCAACCAATTGATCTCGTCACTCAGTGTTTCCCCAATGTCACGTTTTACTCCACTACTAGGCCCCTATAAAAACCTAACGCATTGTCAGGCATATAAAGATCTATGAGCACCTGAAAATATGTCAGATGCCAGCCCCACCCGCAGTCTCGATCTTTACTTGATCCAGAACTGCAGTTCCGCCAAGAAGACGAACTGTAAGAGAAATGTGCCTGACAGAAGATGACAGTATTGCTCAGTGCCAAGGGATGTTTGTGATGTCACGATGTCACTTGCTTATCTGTACATCATCAGACACGACATGTCACGACCACTGCACAGCGGATGTTGTATGTAGCAAAACCGCCTGACCAATAAAATACTCTCTTCTTCAAAGAGCAAAAGGTGCAAATGCTCCAAATTGACCAGACGAGAAATAGTCGCTATATATATAGATATATATATATAACGGCTTTACTAGAGAGGTGGGCGTTCATTATTTCTGACTAATCTTTCAGGGCTAGCTTCCTCTCAGACCATTTCTTGGTGAGACTAGCCGCCCGGCTCGCAAACTCATCCCACCTTTTATACACGTGGTGAACTGGAGCAAAATAGACAAGAAACTTAAATGATCCGTTGAGACAACACTCTACGACGCTGGCCGGTGATATGGACTTTTCTCTCTAGTTACCAAGCTTCTGGTTAACCTTTATTCCTGAAACCGCTTTATATTCCTTTAGAACGGTGACGAGACCTTGACTTCCGTTCTGCCAGACACTCTTATAGTGACATCGGCCTCATATGCAGACTCAGTTTTCTGGCGTCCCAGTTCCAACGGGTTTCATTAAACACATCTAGCTTCCGCTGTAATAGCTCTGAACATACAGTGGTTGTTTAGTTTGACCAACGAGTAGATGCCTTGGTTTACTGAAACGACCCAGTCTCGAAAACGTGCTCTTAACCACCGAGCAATTACGATCGACTCTATCGAAATATTTCGATTGATCCAAACTTGTCAAAACACCATGCTAGCGCCTTTGATAAAATCTTAATCGCCGCATTTCGTAGAGTTTTTTCAATAACGTCCTCTTTGTTTTCATCTTTCTTCGATAGTTCCACCACCCGCAAACTCACAACACTGAGAATTCAGCTACGACAGATGTCTATCAAGACATCAGCCAACAACTCTGGCATATGTAGAGAGCAGATTATTCAAACTAGATTATTTTCCCCTTGCACAACCGATTACTGCTAACAGTATCTCTACTGTTGTTATCGGTATTTCATAGCCCCATACCCCTTCCGTGGAGAGCTACGGTAGGTCATCAAATTAGGCACTTGAAGTTCACGATCATCTCTGGCTGACACCCTACTCAATCCGTTGGGAAAAGCCGCTGAATAATGTAGCACGTGCTCCACCCACTCTGTCAAAAATTGAACTGTGACTTTGTTCCCACGTCTCGTTCCTATCATCTCGATCTCAAGAATGGCTTCTTTTACTTTGTATCTCAGAACATTGCCTTTGCTCTAACAATGCAATGCTTGTGTTTGCGTTGAAGAAATGTTAGAACCCCATTGTCGATGTAATCATGTCTACTGCGGTGCTTCTCTTAATTGTCTCTCCTAGTTTTCTCAGTAACTGCTCTTCTGATCTCTTCCTTCTTGCTATTTATTTATTAAATCCTATTTATTCTACTCCGACAGCTCTCATCAGACTGTTCCATCAACGATTGTTGATAGCCTGCTTTGTGCATATTTGGTCTGTGCGTTTGATCGGCAGAAAATGTGAACATCATGTACTTCCTCTACTCACTGATATAACAAATAATCTCTCTTAGATACAGCCTGGAGGACCCGATGTTGTGATTCTTTGTCCACACTTGTGCATTTGAAAATCTAGTCAACTTATAGTCGTACAGTTGAAACATCTATCAAAAGGTTTGCAAGGCTTCTACACTTCATTTTTTATGGGATTCTCCCAAATACTCTTAGCGTGCGTCCAAGATGACATTCTAATCTTTCACCAGTATTAAAGAGTGGGATGTTTCCATGAACGCTTCTGACACCTGAAGAAATTTAATCTCCCTATTCCGATCTGGTATAGGCAGCCGCTCATCTGTGTTGCATCACCGCTTACTATCCGGGTTTAGGAAGATCGTCTCTACCTCAGCATCGAAGCTTTGTGGTAACAACACTGTTACTCCATGATCTGGTCTTGGCTGACCACAAAATACGTGCAGTTCGCAGTCGTCAAAGATGGGCGCTAGTGCGTGCGTCTGTGAAATCTTAGTCTTGCTGATGGCTGACCTGTGTCAAGACTACCTACATTTATACAACCTACTCTAAGTACAGCTATGTTAGTTACGAAAAAAACTAAAAAGTTCTTTGAAAAATACCTTTCAAAGAATTCCGATCTCCTGAGAAGTCGTTCACCACTCTCCTTATTTTTGAAACATCTCTTCGTTACTTTAGATTTTTGTTTTTTGTTCGGTTCCAAGTAGACTCATTTTTGATATTCTTATTAGAAGTCTATTTATCAGTGTCTTCATGACGGTGGTAGGGCTTTTGATGATGGTGGTGGCGGTAGTAGTGGTGTAGATGTGTGTTTGTTTGATGGCCACTCTGCCACATCTCGAACCTGAAGCAACGCTTTTTTTTTGCCTTTGCTTTTTTCGCCTCCACAAGGACACATGTTTTTGTAGATTACTTCTTCGATCACCATTATCTCCGTACTGTTACACAAAATTGATAACAAGCCAATGGTCAAGATTTGTGTCATATCTCTGGCAGCTGTCCTAGTTTTTCTGAGACTTCGGTACTGAAAGACAAGCCTGTGTGAAGTCGTGTAACGTACAAACTACTTATCTTCTCGCGTCTTACTTAATCTTAAAATCCCCGGCTCATACTTTCACATGCTTTTTCTTATGTTGAGGGAGAAAATATTCTTCCACATATCGGTCAGAACGTCCGCCAGCTCCTCTTTCTGGGAAAGTGATATACCTTAGTTTTATAATTAAAAAATTGTCGCTTTCTCAATGAATTTGTTAAAAATGCAATGGCTTCTGTGCTCCATTTTGAGTCAATTTAAGTCACTCCTTTTGATACACGACGTTAGTAAATGACGGAATGTTGTTGCTGGTAGTAGTGATGTTGTTACTGTCCGAAGTGTTTATTGTTTCTTTTTCATTCAAGTTGATATTTACAATACTATTTTTGTAACTTCTGTTGTACGTGTATAACCGTAATATTTGAGCTTGAAGCTCTGTATATTTCATATTGTTTTTATTTTATTGTTTCTATTGTTTGAGAAATAATAGATTTTTGTTGAAACTACTGTTATCACCCCTTGACAAGCGTCTCTCCTTGTTACTTTTGAGGTGGCCAGTTTGCAACACGTAGTTATTATCAAAAATGTGTAAACAGTTTAAGGAGCTCCGTCGGTCAGGATCGATCATGGATCTGCATGCGAAGGCTTGGACAAAGTTTTTTTTCTCTCTCTCTCTTAATAGAAGACTGTCTGTTGTTTATGTATGTTGACTTAGAAAAGATTTGAACTTAGAACACAAAAAACCAGAGCAAATATCGCAAAGTATTCTATCAGATTATCTGACGTCTGCCAGTACGCAAATCAACAAACAACATAGAAACAACACTGATATCGTCAACATCATCATCATCATCATTATTATCATCATCATCGTCGTGAGTGTCTACATTACTAACACAATCATCAACGCTATCGTGATGATTGTCGCTGATGTCATCCAACCTACTCTCTTCCCATTGGTTACTATGGAATTATTTCCCTGTATCTTTTTTTCACCTCCATCTTCGCCTTCTCGCCTACCTCTTCTCTTTGTCCCTCCTTTTCGCATCTAGTAGTACGTAATGATACCACCTTTACGTAGGTTTGTGAGTGGCTATCAGCGTGTGTTTGTATGAGTGTGTGCGAGTACATATGTGTGTGCGCTAGCGAGTGTTATATGTGAATGTCATTATATGCATGTACATACATATAAATATGTATGTGTGTGTGTGTGCTCCCATCTGTACATATGTGCATATGTGTGTACGTATGCCTGTGTTTGTATGTGTTATATGTGCGTATGCTTACATGTGTACATATGTTTGTAGAATTGATATCATTAGCAATATATGGTATATTAGCCGTGTATTTGAGAAATCAGTTACAAATAAAGAGCTGGTTGAATAGAAGTGATAGAGCATCTTACAGTTATTTTCTGAGTTCAAATCCTGAGGCTATTTCCCAACATCTATAATATACATCATAATAATACATATACATAATAGGGATCTTTTCCCTTTGAACGACACATCGAGAAATTAATGTTTTGTAACTAAACACTTTCAAACTTCGGACACTGGTAGAATGTGTCATATAAGACATCTTTTACTCTTAGTGCTGTTGAGAAAAGTTTATATTTTTAAAGTTATTTCGTGTTAAAGTTGTCGTATTTCGGTAATTTCAACCAATCAATGACGTGCATTCAGCTGAATAAAATTACTGCCGTTGTTTGTCAACAACAACTATCGGCGGTGTATATTTCGTTTGTCACTGTTATTTATAACACCGTTCGTGCGTTTGTACTGGTTTTAGCTTTAGGGTTTTAGGGTTAGGGTTTTAGGGTTAGGGTTTTCGGGTCAGGGTTAGGGATAGGGTTTTAGAGTTAGAGTTAGGGTTTTAGGCTCAGGGTTAGAGTTTTAGGGTTAGGGATAGGGTTTTAGAGTTAGGTTAGGGTTAGGTTTGGGTTAGGGTTTTAGGGTTAGGGTTTTAGGATTAGGGTTAGTGTTTTAGGATTAGGGTTAG
The DNA here is from genome assembly GCF_001194135.2 of Octopus bimaculoides. Taxonomy (NCBI): domain Eukaryota; kingdom Metazoa; phylum Mollusca; class Cephalopoda; order Octopoda; family Octopodidae; genus Octopus; species Octopus bimaculoides. The sequence goes on from NC_068981.1 coordinate 105,069,093, forward strand.
GGTTTTAGTGTTAGGGTTAGGGTTTTAGGGTCAGGGTTGGGGTTTTAGGGTTAGGGGTAGGGTTAAGGTTTTAGGGTTACGGTTAGGGTTAGGGTTGGGGTTTTAAGGTTAGGATTAGGGTTGGGATTTTAGGGTTAGAGTTACGGAAAAATGTGAAAAATGAAGAAATTGGAGGAGGAGGGGAGCAAAAATTTCTTTCCGAAAAGAGTAACTGAAAAACAGGAAAAAAAACTAAAAGCTGTAGAAATGCACGAACGATTGTGGTGGTGCCATGAAGTAAACATGCTTCAGATACACACGTTTATTCATACAAACGTAACTGAGATGAAATATGTCATAAATGACAATGACAAACGAAATATACACTGCCGGAAGTTGTTGTTGACAAACAAAAGCAGTAATTGTTTTCACCTCAATAGACGTCATTGGTTGGTTGAAATTACAGAAATACGACAACTTTAATACGAGATAACTTCGAAAATACACAATTTTCTCAAAAACACCAAGAGTAAATGATGTTTTATGTGACACATAGATAGATAGATAGACAGACAGACAGACAGACGGACAGTCAGACAGATATGTAGATAGAGAGAGAGGGAGAGAGAGAGAGGTTTCTTTTCAATTTGATGTGGTCAATTCATTGAAATTTCATTACAAAGCATTTTTCTCTTTTCTTTCTCCTTTTTTTCTTTCCATTGTATACTTATCAACATAGTTGTAAATAAACACATTTTCTCACAAGGGCTGGCGACCTTTCAAAGATGTCAATTTTAGGAGTAGGATGGAGAAAGTATGAAAAGTGAGGAGAGTGCAGTCATCACTGAAGAATAAAAAAAAGTTCAAAGTTCAAAGTTTTATGAAAATGTATCTTCCTTTACACTTATATAGTCAAATCCCATATTCTGTGTAATTCCATGTTTTGCATGAACAAACATTAAATATTAGTACAATATTCATAAATTAGGAAAATAAAGTCAGAATATAAAAAAATAATTTTGGTACTGTTCACAATTCAATATATTCTCTATGTACATTTAATCAAACATCATGAGTAGTGTACATATATAGTATATATAGCTGGAAGCAACTCTACAGGATATCTTTGTCCTTGTGAGAAAATGTCTTTATTTACAAATATGTTGATAGGTAGACAATGGAAAAAAAAAAGAAAGGAGAAAGAGAAGAGAAAATGCTTTGTAATGAAATTTCAAATTGAATAGAAACCTCTATTGAAACTATTCTGTTGAGCACAACCCTTCACAGCTTAAAGTTTCTCAAACGGTTCACTTATAACTGTACTCAATAGTTCATGAAAAATTACCTACTTTGACAAACTGATTGTTTTCGTATCCAGCACCGTATGCCATCGAGCATCACACAACTTCAAATCTTTCGGCCTCCCAAACTGCATCCGATCCTATTGTACCATAGCCAAAAAGGCTCTCTTCCATCTACATTCACTACCCGTTTTACACGCCCCTGAAAAATCTCCTCCAAAACTATTGTCTTCAACTCCACCAAGTTCACCTTAATACGTACATACTAAACGGGAAAATACCACTGCTCGTTTCAAATTAACAAAGAAACTGGTCCTTACTCCTTCCATTATCCTCAAACAGTTCACCCCAGAGCTGAAGATTTCGTTGAGTATAGACGCTCAAACTCTTTTTTCTTTCTTCTTCTCTCCTTCTCGGGATATTTCTTGATCTCTGGAAAGATGTTGCAGAGTTCCCCATTCTCAAGGGCAACCCTTCTGACTAACTACAACCTTGTCTTATAAATACAGCCATTAACAACCATCTCAAACACCTTGAATCTCTTTCTCTCTCTCTCTCTCTCTCTCTCTCTCTCTCTCTCTCTCTCTCCCCCCTCTCTCTCTCCCTCTCTCTCTCTCTCCCTCTATCTATCTGTCTATCTATCTATCTCACTCTATCTCTAACTCTCTCTATCTCTCTCTCTCTATCTATCTATCTATCTAGATACACATACACACACATTTACTTTCTCTTTCCGTAATGACAACAAAAAGCCAGATTTACTGACCACCTATTCGTTAATGTGACTCACTAGTGGCTCTTACCTCGAAAAGTTTGGATTAACATAGTCCGAAATCAGAAAAACTTTTGATCATGGTATGACATGCTTCTGGAATCACTAGTTTCTTGTCAGATCGCACGATCTCGCTAGCATACATTCTCTCAATTCTGGTGTTCCCTAGTGTCCAATTTTCCTTTCACATTATTCTACCTATACGAGTACACCAACGGCCGACTTGCCCTCATGTCGAACATCACCAACTTCCACACAGATATGATACCGCACTTCATTTCTCTTTAACCTTCTGCACCTAAGCGTTAGCCACATGCAACTTTGATATCTCACACTAAATCTGCACTGATTCCATGAAGAGAAACCGCAAGAACATATTCCAAATGAGTCGTCTTAATCTTATCTCTTTCGGCAGCGAAAACACGCAATCACTGCATATATCAGAAATACATGATCACAAACTCACCTTAAACATGAGCAGCACGCAACTGGAGCCTTTGTGATAGTTTCAAATGTGATTGTTTCAAATACATCTCTCTTGATGTATGCACATCCTTAAAATATATGGTTAGTGATACCAACTGTACAAATACGTTCATATACAGGCATGCACACACACACACACACACACACACACACACACATTTAGCACAAACCGAAACATGCACGTACATATACATACACGTACAGATACAAGTACACAGACATGTACATACATATATAT
>NC_068981.1:105072762-105081445 GCF_001194135.2 Octopus bimaculoides
ATATATACATGTATATGAACTCATATACATGTTTGTTTAATCCAGAAATGTGCCTTGCGGGAATTAGTTCGATCAGTTAAACCCTTCGACTTCCAACATAATGTCTTTATCCGTGTACAAATATGAGAAGCTAATACTCGCCAACAAGGGTGTCTCTACCTTGCCGTTTGATCATTTGCTGCTACCATAAAAAGAAAAGGTAGCCATTTGTCAATGATCTTTTTCTTCCTTAATTTTCAAAATTTGGTAGGCGTATACGTTAACTACCATGATTATAGCTGTTAATCCCTCCCACTTTTCCAGAGCTAGCAATTTGTGATCACTAGTAAAGAATGTTTGCAAAAATATATTACTCAAAAATATTGGGGGCCCAAGGTCAGTTCTGATCAAGTATTCTTACGTAAAAGACTTTCTAGCAGTGAGTATCCAGTCTTTTTTAGACATGTTAGATTTGCAATATATTTTTTCAGACAACAATACAGTCTGAAAAGGGGATGGGATAGTTACGGTCGGATATCTTTTACCATAGGATTATTCGATCAAAATTGACCTAATGTTATACATAAAAAACAATGAGATATGCAAATGTATTTTTAAATGTTGCGATTGTGTACAGCAATGCGTTTAAGAAACCGCCAGACATTACCTTTCTTTAGCGACAAAAATTTTCAATCACATACGAGTGTTTGTAAGTTTGAGGTTACGCCTTCATCGTTACCAACTTGTGGATTTTCTAATTGTATGAATGTGATGGTGTTTACTCGAATTTACCATCACAAACGTCAACAACATCGTCAATAGCAGCGTCAATGTTGTCATGGGTACTGTTCATGTTGTTGAAGTGAATGATGATGTCGATAATGAGGATGTGAAGACCTTGTAAAGGTAGTGGCGGTGTTGAAATAGTTGGATATATTGGTGACATAGCGATGATGGTGAACTCGGTGGGGAGCTTGGTGGTTATTTGGTGCCTGTGTTGTTCAATGGACTCCATAGGTTACGCAAAATTATCTAATTTTACCAATTAAAAATTCAGAAAACATATTGAAAACATAACTGTCCTTATATTATTAAAATTTTGGTATATCTTAGCATATTTTTTCTCCATTTAGTTGCTTCATAAAGGAAGCCGGTAAGTTCCCTTCATTGTTTTACACACACACACACACACACACACACACACACACACACACACACACATACACACACACTGAATTTTTCGGATGATCGTTATTCTGCACATGTGTTTTTCTCTTAAAAATCCTAAAGTGCAGGCGAGGTGGTGTGATTAGGAAACTCGCTTTGCACATGTTTTCGGGTTCACTCCGACTGATAGATACCTTAGGCAATTATCTTCTACTACAGCCCCATACATACATACATACATACATACATACATACATACATACATACATACATACATACATACATACATACATATGCGTCTTCGTCTCCCGTCGCTTCTCACTTGTTGTTGGGTTGTTTGCATCTCTTTGGTAGTTCCAATAACTACCAAATTTAATTTAATCGATTCCTTCAAGAGGAACCTCAGCAAAGCTAATGCCCAGTGGCAGAAACAAATAAAAGAATAAAACAAAGTGTTTAGTGTCTCTATATTTATCTGGGAACAGTTTCCCAAGGAAACCAGCCTCTCTACTGTAGCTGAGGAATGATGTAGTGATAGCTGGCTTAACGTTAATGTTGAGATAAATGAGAAATGAAACTTATCGACACATTTTTCTTGAGAAATATAATACCAGTATTTAGCTGGTTCTGAAATTACATTCGCTGGCAAAGTTAACACACGTCATTCTCTATTGATTATTTCGGGCTCTTTTCCCTCAATAATATTAGGAAATTTTCTTGACCAATGGGATAACTGAAAGTGACGACGGTCCTTGGGTTAGATTTATTATATTCCAAATAGCTGCAAGTTAGTGAACGTACCGGGCGATGAAAACTGTTTGTACATTTCTTTATATAGTTTAACATAAAAATTCAATGCCTTATGCTGAAATTTTTTGAATTTTCATTGGATTCTTGGAGAGTATTCTTGAAAGTTGCATTTATTTCTTGCTCCGCGAAATATTTGGCCCAAGGGAAGGTAAACTGAAGAATCATTGGTGCTAAACTTACATAAATATGAACTTCTCTTTCACTAAAATTCACCAAGCCTATGCATTCTATAGCTCTCTGGCTAAAATTTTAAAGTTTTATGTTTAATATTGCAGAATAAAAGTTTCAGAATGAAAAATGCATTTTCATAATTAGTATTGTAGATTTAGTATTGTAGATATTGAAATTATCCCAACCTAAATATCTTGATGAAGTAAAAAAAAATAAGATATGTGTTGGACATTGATCCAGTAGTGTTTCTAACATTCGCTGATGTAATAACCACTTAGAATAATAGTTTTTATTTTGGCATCAATCTGGATGTATTCCTGAAATTCTGCCTATTCAGATAATCTCTTCTGGAGAGTTTTGATAAATATCAATATTAAAAAATTTCTGGTCAGCTCATGTAAGCAACTTTGAAGCTCAGAACATTCCTAATACGTTTTAAATGGTATACACAGCTTTGTATAAAGAGACAAGGCGCCTTCTGCTTCAAAAGATTTTTGAAAATCACTTTTTGATCCCATCATTATACTTATATTTTATCACTTACAAAGTGTAGCAGATGTTTATAATAGGATGCCAAGTTTTTCTAAAAAAAATTTTCTATGTAATCATATATACCTTCAGCATTTACAATACTTGATGTATTAAAAAACTTGTCAGTTGTTTTTCTGTCAATATAGCTATCATAAGAAAACTTTTTGTAGATATATCTATATTTTCATCTATGATTAATGAAAATTTAACATTCTTTAATTGTATTTCTTCCCATTGACTTTAAAAAAATAGCCGTTCCTTTTGCTCTTACACATGAAGTTCCCTTGGCAATTTTAGAATTAGGTTATATATCAGATAAAACATGTGCAAGATTATCTAGTATAAAATAGGGAGATAGTGTTCCACTACATTTTTTATTCAATGGAAACCACATGAAACTTATAGGAAATAGAAAGCCACAAGAAATCAGTTATTTTAAACATCTGGGCACTTGCTTTATTATCGAGATGTCGAGATGCTTTAAAATATGGTGACATTCTTTGATAAGTCACAACTACACAGTTTTTAGAATTTCTGATTTAAATTTTTCGAACTTCAACCACAACTGAATTTAGAATCGTTAAGCGATTTTTATGCCAATTGACATTTCCTGTTTGCAAATAGGTTTATACAGGTGTACTTTCTTGTGTGGGCTTTCTCCTAAATCACTTTCTTTCTCTACTTTTCTCAAATTTTATGATCTGCAGATTAAGGTAAATGTAAATAAATGAAATTATAAATATTAAACACAAAAAATGTCTCCAATGAATACTGACGTTTACAAGTCACAAATCTTGAAACCATAGCAATAGCTTAGCTTTGAATGAAATGATCTGCTCAATGAACCCTTATAAAACATATCAAAATATTTGGACAAAAAACTCGCGGTTGTCTATTGGTAGAATTGTTATAGAGTCTGTCCGGTATTTCTTCTGGCTCTTTTCGTTCTGAGTTCTAATTTCGCCGAGGTCAACTTTGTCTTCCGTCCTTCCGAAGGCGATAAAAATCAAGTATCAAGGTTGATGGTATTCACAAATCCCCTTCCCTCAAAATAACTGAACGTGTGTCTCAATTAGACAGAAATTATTATTGTCAGCGAACCGGCAGAGCCATTAGAGTGTCGGAAAAGGTACATTGCAGTATTTGTTCTGCTTCTTAACATTTCGAGTTCAAATCCTGTCAAGTACTGGTGTTGATCTAATCAACTAAACTCTCTTCTCAAAAATTACTGGTCTTATGCCTACATTGGTTTCAAGAATGTAAAGTGGGACGAAACATGCTAAACAATTGGCCCGGCATGGTAAGTATTCTGCCAGCTCACTGCCTTGTCTACTTATGCCTTTATTGATTTCAAATTTTGGCACAAGGCCAGAAATTTCGGAGAGGTGGCAAGTCGATTACATAGAACCCAGTGTTCAACTAGTACTTATTTTATCGATCCCGATGGGATGAAAGGCAAGGTCGACCTCGGCATAATTTGAACTCAGAACGCAAAGACGGACGAAAAGTCGTTAAGCATTTTGCCCGACGTGCTAACAATTCCGCCTGTTCGCCGCCTAATGTATTTACACCTGGATTGAAAACAGTTATTACAAGGCCAATTTTCACATAAACAAAGCAATAATTTTGAAGATGTTTTATTTAGTCGTGAAATTAGTTAATTAACAAAATTCACCATAGTTCAAGGAAGTTCAATTAAATTAAATTTGGTAGAACCATATTTATCAGATCTGATTTTTATAAAGTACCAGAATTGGTTTTCCAGTCTGGTGCTGATAGTTTTATTGAAGTTTGGTGTGTTGATAATGGTAATGGAGATGTAGTAAACAGATGATTGCGTTAGCAGTAGATATAATGGTAATGGTGATTGTGCTAGAATGATGATGGCGGTGATGATGATGATGATGAGGAGGAGGAGGAGGAGGAGGAGGAGGAGGGGGAGGAGGAGGATAATGATACAGCAAACACATTTAATGTCATAGCAGACTGTGGAATAAAGTGGATGGCCACAAATGGAATGTGTTTGATTAGGACATTTGAATATCTCAATCAGAAATGAGCTCTGAGTTAACAACAATAACAACGAATCTCTTGTACAAAAGAAAAAAACAAGCATTCAACTTGTCTAACAACTGCAAATACATTCATTTATTTCAAAGACACGAGTACCCTTATTTTTGGTGGGTGGGGGGACCGTGGATCCTTGTTATTTGTATGTTGATTTCATGGGCAATATTTTCTAGTCAATGAATAAAGAATGAAAAGTCTGAGACCAAGAAACAACACACATACACACACACACTCAAACACATGCACGCGCACACACATGCATACATACACACGCACATATATACACATAAACACTCGGACATACAAACACGCAGAAGCACAAACACACACACGGGTACACACACAAACACATTCACACACATTCACACACACACACTCTCTCTCTCTCTCTCTTTCTCTCTCTCTCTCTCTCTCTCTCTCACACACACACACACACATGCACACACAAATATGTAAATTCGGAATTTAAATGCAGTACTGAATCAGAAAATGTATCTCTTATTGTAAAAGAGAAATGCTACAACTGAAATCTTACTTCAATACGTACTTCCAAGAGTGGAAATGGAAGATGTTATTCTTCCTGGGAATGAAAGCTCGTTGCAAATTTCAGTATCACCATAGCACGACAAGTACTATATCTCTGGTTTCAAATTTTGGCACAGAGCAATTATAGGGAAGGGGTAGTGTCGAATAAATCGCCCCCAGTACCAGGTTGGCGTTTTATTTTGTCGACCCCGAGTGGATGTAAAATAAAGTCAACCTCGGAACGTAAAGAGTCTAATAGAAACGCGGCTAAGCATTTTGTCCGACCTGCTAACGGTTCTGACAGCTTGCCGCCTTTACTTCTGGCAAAACATATAATCTACTACATTGGCAATAAATATTGGTTTCAAATTTTGGCACAAGGCCAGCAATTTCGGGGAGGGGGTAAGTCGATTACATCGACCTCAGTATACAACTGGTACTTGTCTCATCATTTGAGATGAAAGGCAAAGTCGACCTCAGAACATAAAGACAGATGAGATGCACGTAAGCATTTTGCCTGGCGAGCCAACATTCTGCCAACTCACCGTCTTTATCTCTGACGAAATATATTGTATTGGCAATAAATATTAAATCTTTTTAGTAATTTAAGTAATGACATTTAACGACACTAATTGGAGACAGAAAAGAAAACTAGACACTATGGTTTCGTCTGCGAGCTTGTTTCTCATTTCTGTCACAAGTTGATTCTTATCAAGTCTAATATCTCTCTTTGAGTTCTAAGTCATAGCAGTTAATTCATTCGTAATAGCTATGTAATCTTTTTTTTAACGAAAAATACAATAAGGAAGTGATATATATATATATATATATATATTCTTTTAAAGTTTAATTTGACTCTCCACCTGCTCCATGGCAAGACAATAAAGGAAAGATACACCTACGCACACACACGACCGCTCACGCACGTAAATAGATAGGTTTATACATATGAGTGAGTGTATGTGTGTAGGTGTGTGTGTATGTACATGTATGCATGCATGTATGTACGTATGTATGTATGTATGTATGTATTATGTGTGCATATATGTATGTAGGTAGGTATGCATGTATGTATGAATGTATGTACACGTATGTATGCACGTATGTATGTACATGTCTGTATGCATGTATGTATACACATTAATGTATATATGTACGTGATCTATATATGCATACATATGTATGTACGTATGTAGGTATGTATGTATACATGTATGTATCTACATGTATGTATGTACGTATGAGAAAAAAAGCTTCTCATTTTCTTCATTCTTTACACAACTATTTACCCTTAAAACCTTAAGAAGGGCTTGTAATTTATATTATCCTAACTGTAGTGATCATCGATAGCGGGAAGACTATAGACCTACCTTCTATCTTCAGACTCTTAATTAATAGTCCATAGATTTCTTCTTTCACCCGTGAGTCATTAATCTTATTTCTCCTGTAATTCATTAATCTTCCTCGCGTTTGACGTCAAGTGGGAAGCTTATTTCTACATGTGTCGTTATTTTGTGGTCTTAAATAACAGCATATGTAAATGTGTGTGTGTGTGCTCGCATACATACATATATAGTCATGTATGTATGTATGTATGTATGTATGTATGTATGTATGAATGTATGTATGTATGTATATATGTATGTATGTATGCATGAATATTTGTATGTATGTATCTCAATAATCACACATATGCAGATTAATATGTAGGTGCTGAGAATTCAACCACAACTGTTCTCCAAAGAAATATTGTTATCCAAGTACTTCGTAGAAGTACTCCAAACTAAGTATTTACAATCTCACTAGAAATAATGACAACAATTAAAGGAGAAAATACGAAAAAATATTAACAAAATGTGCGACAAATATTAATATTTGTCTCTGTATGTGTGTTGATCCCAAATTCCTCCCACTGTCACTGCCGCAACTTCGCGCGCTTCAATGTACAACCTGCGCAAAAGGGGAGACTTGCTTTCAAGGAAAGCTTTGCAAGCCTCTTTTTCTTTGCTAAAAAGGAAATTTTAACTTCCTAGTTAAACCAGGGCATTCTTTTGCCACTTGGCGCCTCACCAAGCCGCTTTCTCAACAGCATTTTACAACCGAACAAGAAACTGCCAAACAAAGCAATCTCCACTCCGTTTCGACATCCTCATTCTGTTCAGAAAGGTCTATGAATTTGAATGCAGTAGTCCGCATATTTGTTTCTGACTCTATCATCCACCTAGGTTTTCCACTTTATCTTGTAAGTCACACTAAACTGCCCGCCTTTGTGGGTTTCCCTTGCTGGACATAGCCTCAAGTTATAAACAAATAGGTGTCAATCAGTATGTAGATCCACCCCTCTCTTTACACGAACGTCCAACACAGAATCAAAGAAGCTTACCATACACCAACTTCTTAACAAGGAACCTTTCCCTGCCTGCCTTTAAAAATTTGGTTGGGGTCCTTCTCTAAATAGAAAAGAGCATTTTTGAGAGATGGAGAGAATACTTCTCTGATCTTCTAAAGCTAGTCATGATAAAATCTTCTGGTGGACACGAAATGCATCTAGAGGTGAAGACTAATCTCACAAAGGCTAAAGTCATAGAGGCGATTAACGTGCTCAAACTTAGCAGTGCCACTGGGGATAAAATTCGCCTGAGATGATAAAAGCCTTAAATAGAGAAGATATTCTGTAGTTGACAGTATATACCAAGTGGCTTCGACCTCCGGAAAGATACCACAGCAATAGCAATCCCAATTTTTAAAAAGAGGGACATGAGAGAGTACTTTAATTATAGAAGAATCTCCTTGTTTAGCCTCCTCGCTAAAGTTACGCTAGGTGTCCAAGCTATCCGAAGAACAGTGTGGGGTGGGGGTTGCAAGATTTTGGAAGTGCATATTGTCACCTCTCTTTTCATTGGATTGACATGCGCAGCTGTTGTGGAAGTGGTATCATAATCGGTGGGTATAGAGTAGGTCGGCTGTTATTTCGACGTCATGGTTCCACTTGGCTCATCAGAAGATTATCTCCAGCATGCCTAGTACTGCAAGGCAGCGATGAGAAAATACATCTCAGAAAATACAGAATTGTAACTATGAGAATTAGAGTTGCGAAGACTAAGATATTGATTTTCTCAATAAAGCCTTCCCAATGCACTCTGTTTGTTAGTGGCACGTCACTGAGGCAAATGGTAATGTTTAAGTATCTCGGGGCCGTATTCACGTGTGTTAGAAAGTAAGAGGTTGAATTGGATACTGGAATTGTAGGTGCTGGCACAGTAACGAGCTATGTGGAAAAGAACATTTTTACAACAATTACAAAAATGCTTTTTTGAGTAAAACATCTAGATAGAATATTAAATGATTTCATCGCTAGAACAATACTAAAAATGAAATATAATTATGGGTTAAACAACAGTACACTAGAAAATTATATATATATATATAT
>NC_068981.1:105081587-105086614 GCF_001194135.2 Octopus bimaculoides
GGACTCTACCGATGCCTGCTTTCAGATAGCTTTGTGAAACCAGAACGCAACTCAAAAATATTCTACAAATACCGAACAAAGACTGAGTAATCGACGATGTCGTCCAACTGCGAGTAAAGAGAATCAGTATTGAAGTGACAGTAACAAAGCACAGCTGAGTTGTGTGAAAAATCTCGCATGAGGGTTCGACAATTTCTTATCGAACAACCACACAGGTGATTTGTTTATAGTGATCAAATGTTTGTGTACACATAAGCTCACTCCCTCCATCAAATCGACACCACTTGTACAAGTGCAACGGGTGCCACATGTTAGATGACGAAATGATCACAGAGCAACGTAAAATGAAGTGCTTTGCTCAGGAGCACAACGCAACGCCCGATCTGTGTATCGATCTCGCAATCATGTGTACAACACCTTAACCACTGAGTCATGCGCCTTCACAATATATATATATATATGTGTGTGTGTGTGTGTGTGTGTGTGTGTGTGTGTGTGTGTGTGTGTGTGTGTGTGTGTGTGTGTGTGTGTGTGTGTGTGTGTGTGTGTGTGTGTATGTATGTATTTATATATATCTTCGTTATAAGTTCATAAGTCAGAAAAGAGCATATGCTATAAAAATGAGACCAGTTGTTTATTTTTGTATATGTAAAGTAACAGTTTTAGAGAAATACCATTAGTTTCATATCTAGCGTGAACTAGACATATTTCTGAATGATAACTGTTTTCTGCAAAGAATGTTTTTTAAAAAACACAAGAACGCTGGTGATAGCTGAAGAGATATTCCTCTTCAAAAATTATGGCCGGGTGAGTTGTCTTCCTTCGCTTGATAGCTAGGTTTTCCAGTTTTGAAGTAAAAATTTTCGAAAATGTGGGCAACTCCCCACAGCTTCCGTCCTGGAGTTCAGGTAGCCTCCTGGCTCATGTGAGTTCATAAGGATTATATATCTTTCTGCCATACACAATTTATATGACCTTGTTCCATTGCGATAGGGTCCACAAGTTATATATATATATATATATATATATATATATATATATGCATGTATGTACCTATGGATGTATATATATATATATGTACAATCAATGGAATTCTGCACAGCTTTTGTCTACTAAATTTCACTCACTTAACTTTACTTGACTAGATAGTAAGGTTAGAGACATTTGCCTAAAGTGCCGCACGATGTAATCAAAGATGGAACCATCTTATGAACAGTGCATCAATAGACAAAGAAATAGAAAACAGACTGTGTTAAGCCAACCTGTACTTTGGCAATAAAAGTTTGTCAATGTCAAACTAGTTGTATACACGTCAATGGAGATGCCGATGCCTGCTTTCAGATAGCTTTGTGAAACCAGAACGCAACTCAAAAATATTCTACAAATACCACACAAAGACTGAGTAATCGACGATGTCGTCCAACTGCGAGTAAAGAGAATCAGTATTGAAGTGACAGTAACAAAGCACAGCTGAGTTGTGTGAAAAATCTCGCATGGGTAGCTTACTCTCAATTTCCTAAAGAAATCTTTAATTCCGAGTTGTAAACGAGAATGCGACGACATAAAGGATGAGAGGCACAAGTTGAAATGAGACAAGATGCCCCAAACCCAATGATATATAAACCATACAAGTACATTGACAACTAGAAACGAACAGCTGAAAACGTATGCGTGCTACCAAAAACTAGCCATAATCACTGGCCATTACAACCATTATAATGCATGCCCTGTGGAGGCGCAATGGTCCAGTGGTTAGGGCAGCGGACTCGCGGTCATAGGATCGCGGTTTCGATTCCCAGACCGGGCGTTGTGAGTGTTTATTGAGCGAAAACACCTAAAAGCTCCACGAGGCTCCAGCAGGGGATGGTGGCGAACACTGCTGTACTCTTCCACCACAACTTTCTCTCACTCTTACTTCCTGTTTCTGTTGTGCCTGTAATTCAAAGGGTCAGCCTTGTCACACTGTGTCACGCTGAATCTCCCTGAGAACTACGTTAAGGGTACACGTATCTGTGGAGTGTTCAGCCACTTGTACGATAATTTCACGAGCAGGCTGTTCCGTTGATCAGATCAACTGGAACCCTCGACGTCGTAAGCGACGGAGTGCCAAGAAGAATGCGTGCCCTATATGTGTAAGGAACTGTGGAACACGAATTGATTTGCAAGTGCACAAACTCGTTCATTCCCGGAAGACCGCGTCGAGAAGTTTAGCGTTGACAAAGACAATCGGTTAAAAAAAGTGTTCTTCTAATGTGAATTTCCTATTTGGAACTTTCAGAATTATATGTTCATGCTAACAATACATAACCTAATACCAATAAATATAAATATAAATTTGGCATTTCATATTTGTTATTTCCAGAAGATTTGATACATATTCCTAACTGCGAAATGCATTGTTGTGCAAATGTCTAATCGTACTGTTGAAGCAAATACGCTTTGAACAATTGACATCATTTCTCTAACTTTTTTTTGACTCGGTTTACTAGTTAGACTCTGTCATTTCTAAACTTGTCCAGACCAAACACAAAATAAAATAACAGAATAAATTTATTTGCACAAAACTGTTGTTACTATAAATCGGTAAATATTTCTTCACTGAATAGTTTTCCTTTCCACATATGTATTTTTATCCTAACGATTGCAAGAGGTTCTTCAATTATTGTTTGAACAACATTTTGTAACCAACATATAACAAAATTCCATTTTAGATCTCAATCCTTTATTTGTATTCTTTTCTCTTGTATATGTGAGGATTCTCACATGACAAGAAGCCGTAAAATTCCTCTATAACCGTTTTGCAATCTATATAATGCAGAAAAGAAGAAAATTTCTGGTAGCCATTAATATTTTGTCCAAATTTTACATACCAAATCAACCATCCTTCAATGATGGAGGGATATATTCATTCAGTCAGAAGGAAAGAAAATTGGTAGATTACACCTCTTGTATTCGTATAGCTTGTAACATTCCGGATCAAAGCACCTAATGCTAGAGGTTATTTTAAAGTGATATATTGTCTGTAAATGGCTAGCACGCCGTCTCACTGATCGATCTGAATAACAGTAACAAAACGTAAGCATTCAATTGTTTGTGGACATTTCAGCTTTTAATCTTCCAGAGGATAATTCATTTCCCATGTTCTGGATTCTCAAACTTCCCTGGTTGCAATCCAATTATATTTACTCTAACCCAGTTTCTATAGTAGTAGTAGTAGTAGTAGTAGTAGTAGTAGTAGTAGTAGTAGTAGTAGTAGCAGTAGCAGCAGCAGTCGTGGCGGTGGCGGCAGCGGTGGCGGTGGCGGTGGTGGCGGCAGTTGCGGTGGTGGCGGCAGCGGCGGCTGTGGCTGCGGTAACAGTTTTTGTTGTTGCTGTTTTCGCTGTTGTTGTTGTTACTGTTGTTATAGTTACTGTTCTTGCTGGTTTGTAATTGTTATTGTTACGATTTGACGAATTGATTGAAACAGTAGAGCGACGTTATTACATGACTTTCTCGTTTTCAGTTTGGTCCGTTCACTTTCTTAGTTGAAAATGCACCAGACCACTTCGATAGTTACCCCACTAGGAATTGATATGAGAGGTATCAGTAATTTCCTTTTTTGATTAGTTAGTGAAAGAGTAAGGAGTGGAGCGACCACCGTTTCTGTAGTTCCTTCCAAGTCTGTGAAATCGATGCGTAGCGGCCATTGAGCCAGAAACACATGTCTACGACTGTCCTCTTGTCTCTAGGTAATGAGCACGTGCATTTCCTTAATAGCATATCAACGTTATAGAATTCTCCCCTTCTGAGGGGGAGCTGGTCTTAATTGCCACTTGGTCATTATGATACATCCCTAAGAGGTGGTAATAGTTTTAATAAATCAAGAATTTATGTCATAGTATTTCATATACCTGTATTTGTCTATGTACATGAACATCCATGAGAAAACGTAAACATGCAAGAATTTCTGCAGATTTCGGCATCAAGAAGGGTTAATAAACCAAGATGATTAGAGCAAGCTCGGTAAAATGTGCGAATAAGATTCTGGTCCATTGGGTGAGTTTGAATAAAACTGATACACTGATTGCTAATTCGTAATACGAGATGCCGAAGTAATAACGATAGAAAAGGCAAAACCGACGAATCTTTGGTTGTAGCATTTTGACAAAAGAGTCTTCACTGATAAACTAAAATATAGTCTTAAGGATACAGTCAAGAATGTTTGCGCCGATAGTATCATCGTCCTAGTAAGATGCATTATTGTAAATGTCATATATGTGACATCAGCATGAGAGGTCGTCAGAGATTGTGAAATCTGGCGTCTGTAACAACTCTGAGGACTTTAACCCTGTATTGCATAAGACTGTTTCTTTGATATGGGTAGTGATTGTAGTTGATGAACATATGCTTTTGTATCCCTACAGGAGGATTTTTTTGAAGTTTCTGTTCATGAAAACGATGTATGTTCGCGAAATCTTCGTTGCAGGTAAATAAAGATTTTGTGTAGTGGCGCATTGTTATAGTGAATGGGAATCATTTTCAGATACTTGAACTTCTTAGAACTTATTAGGTCATCGAGAAGATAGACAAACTTTGTTTCCGCACCATAAAGATACGTTCATGTTTCATCCCCTGTCTCCAGCTTCTGTAATGTATTGTAACCACAAGCCAGTTGTGAAGTAAACTCATGAATCATGACTCATTTATCCGTGAGAATCAATTCATCCACTCGCTAGCGATTCGTGTCAGTGTTTGGTGATTATCATCTCCCACAACGCAGTTTGTTTTTCCCTTCTTTAAACTTTCTATACAAGAATCCTATTTATTGTATGATCTCCGGAAACAATTTCTATCCTTCTGTGGATGTCGGACATCCTGCACCCCGACTCTTTCGTTGCTTCCCTGCAATGAAGAACAGAAAGAAGAATTACTATAGAGGAAGTGATACTCTGCCAACATAATGAATGTAAACGACTGATGTTAGTTAATAAAAGTTTTGGCCCATTTTCCTTTGCTTTCTCTACAACCCGCGTGTGCGTGCATGTATA
>NC_068981.1:105086629-105088395 GCF_001194135.2 Octopus bimaculoides
ATATATATATATATATATATATAATTTTAATAAGAGCTTTGACGCTAAATCCATATATATTAAAGTTTATTACCTATGTATACATTTCTGTATAAGGTCTAATTCAACTCTTAATTCAAGTTAAATAAGTAAATTACCTTACACATCCTCAGGGTAAAAAGTAAACATCAAAAAAGATTCATAATCTCTAAGGTGAAATATATTTGCCACCTAAATGTGGCTAACTCTTAAGGGTTGATGCTACTGTAGCTTGTAGCCCCAGGAAGACATCTCCTCCAGTTGGCTATTGGCACACTATCTGTGCCCTATCAGTATTTGCAAAGGGAAGTCATTGTTCCCATCTTCAGTCTGATGTGAGCCACATTTAGGTGGCAAATATACTTCACAATGTCGTGCAACTACTGTTTATACCTCGCTCAGAGATTTATTATTGCTTCTTTCCAATTTTTCGAGATCAGTGACTTTTTGTCACTGGAAAAAGTATATATATATTTACATTGAGAATCATTTCCCCTCACCAACCGGTGGTTGTCACACGCTGATGACGGGTCAATACCCAGAAACTCGGGTCCGTGTGTATCACGTCAGGCTGGAGATGGGAAAGATGACTTCCTTTTGCAAATACTGATAGGGAACAGATAGTGATAATAGCCAGCTGGAGGAGATGTCTTCCTGGGGCTACAAGCTACAGTAGCATCAACACTTAAGAGTTAGCCACATTTCGGTGGCAAATATACTTCACGATGTCGTGAAGCTACGGTTTATACCTCGCTCAGAGATTTACTATATATATATATATATATATATATATAATATTATTAGGGACAAAATATATATATATATTTGTATGTATAAATATGTGTGTGTTTCCATACAAATATATATTATACAAACATGTGAGTGCGTATGAGACTATGTATGTATGCATGTATTGCAAGAAAATTTCAACTCTGTCTAATGGACTGATTAGGAAAAAAAGGTTGAAAAGATGTAAAACAGATTGGAAAAACATTACATAAAACAAAATTGCGCAACGGCCTTTCTAAAGAAATAAAAAAAAAGGAATGACCGAATGACAGAATAACAATGTCAGAACAATAAATGGAGGAATAAATGGTAGAATAAAGGAAGGTAACATAAAATAAGGATAAAATGAAACAATGCAGGAAAAAAAAGAAAGAGATGATGTGTAAATGTCTAATGGGATTTTTAAAAATCTTTTGGAAATTTTTTTCCGGTTGTCCATTAAAATGGAGAGACTGAGAATATTGTTCAAATTTAACAGCTTACTGGAGACCAGGAATGTGAAATCTGTAATGTTTCGACTTCAAAATAAAAACTGTAAGCTCTACTTCATGTTTTGAATACCTTTCTATCTCACTATCTATCTCTTTCTCTCTCTCTCTTTCTCTTTCTCTCTCTCACTCTGTGTATATATATATATATATATATATATATATATATATATATATATATATTCTGTGTGTAGATATACATGAGTGTGCGCATACATACACACTCACACAGGCACATACACCACACACACACATACACCACACACACACATACACCACACACACACATATGTGTTGGTTTACATTGATGCTATTTTAATGCACACTCATATATATACATTTGTACACACAGTTATATGTGTTTGTGTGTGTCTGTGTGTGTCTGTGTACGGGGGGGTGTCTGCGTGTGTGTGTGTGTGCGTGCGTGCGTGTGTGTGTGTGTGTGTGTGTGTGTGTGTGTGTGTGTGTGTG
>NC_068981.1:105088720-105089577 GCF_001194135.2 Octopus bimaculoides
GGGTAAGAATAAAGAAACTACATATTCATTCGATCTTTTATCACAGACTTCTTTGGAATGTTAAGAAAATATTAAAAGAAACTTTAAAGATAAGAATGTCAAAAGAGGGTAACTTTTAACCGTTACGCGTCTTCTACCGTTCCACCTGAAAGAAAACCAGTTCACTTCCTTAACTCTGCATGACACCAAAAACGTTCGCCTTACGGGCTTAATTTTAGATACATAGTATCACCGCCACCGTCTTTACCCTGTTGCTTTTCAAGTCATTAAGAGAGGCGACTAAAATTTTAAAATGACCAACCTTAACGTACATAGAAATATTTCTCCAATCATACACTCGCATTTTTCATGTTTCATAGATGGAGTAGCATGAATGTGTACCCATGCATGCTACTCCACTTATGAAACATATATTACGCCCGCATATTTACACATTTTTCCTCCTTATATCTATTCGGTTGAAATTAATTTTATTGGATAAACTTATAGGATTTTTTCGTATATTTGTAAGGGACGACCGTGCGAACTCATAAAAGGAGAAATGGTGACGAATGGAAAAACAAAGGACTCCTTTTATTTAAACGAGTCACACGGTCGAACTCACAATATATATCAATGGATGATATACATGATATGTTATACGACGATAACATAGATGACCAGTAATGAAAGACCACAACCGTATTAGATGAATAACAGATATATTTATTGTAGCGTTAAAGATGTATGTCTGTGTGAGAGTGTGAATGCGACATATAAGAACATAATCAAAGACAGGCCGTCATACAAAGAAAAGTGTGTATGTGAGTGATACATGTGTGTATGAGTGTTTACAGCAGATAGAAAGAGAGTCAATA
>NC_068981.1:105090076-105100756 GCF_001194135.2 Octopus bimaculoides
AGAGAAACTGGACCGAGACAAATTATTGGGTATGAGTTAAAGCTATTTATAACAAACTATGGGCTCCCGAAGGCTTCAGAATTTTACTCTATCACGTGACCTTATTAGGGGCCGTGATTGGTCAGTTCGCGTTCTGGCGGGAACGGTTCGAAGAAGTTGCCGATTCGAATAATGATCAGTCACGTGATGGACAAGGAATGGGTTCTCTACTACGCTCGCATTTATTTATATTTAAATGAGAAGATTGTATGTAATGGCGATAGTAGTTTGTATCTAATGGCGGGAGGTAGTTTCACTACATATTCCTCCATAGTTCTGTATATTGTGATATTCTTCTCACGTATAATACATACAACTATAGAAATACTTTCAGTATTTATTCTATTTTTCTATAATTTATTTTATTCTTTTTTTATTTTATTCTGTTTATTCTATAATTACACCTCGTAACTGCGGCGGATACATTTATACCTAAATATAAATACAGCTATCCTATAGTTGTTTCACTTTTAACGAAATGACTTGCACAACTCTTCTGTTAAAATGCGATGTGCTGATCCTGTGCTTATTCCCACTTCCCGAACAATTTCCTGGATTGTTACACGACGGTCTCCCATGACTATTCGACGAACCTTCAGAATCGTTTCGACATGTGGATGACCTGCCTGAGCGTACCTCACTCTCCACTGAGGTGCGAACATGTTTGAAGCGGTTGTACCACTCCTTTTAATCTGAGTTTTGCCCATGACAAAAGGCCAGCTGGATCTTCTGGAAGGTTTGAGCTTGAGTATTACAAGCTTTTGACCCAATATCTCTGCCCGACGCATTCGGTGAAAACGAAAATCGGACGAGCGCGCACGACATGTCTGTACTCTAAACGTAACAGACGGGTACTGACGCGGCCTACCGGCGGGAAAATTTTCATGTATGCGCAGGAAAGTTAGCGTTACCTCCCATCCAAAGGATTTTGCTCATGCGGCATTAGTTTTGGCGAGGAAAATAAAATAGGATACTTTTTGAACGAATTTTGTAGTTGCAGACAGTCATTCTAATCCTGGAGAAGTCACACAGATAATCTAATGTCTATTTTTTAACTGTCATGTCTATCTGAACTCATGAATGGGAGAATGAAGCGTTCATTCCCGATGCACATCAAAATGCTTTCACTGGATTAGGGGTTATGTTGTATCAATGCAGCCGGCTTACCTACACACACACACACTCAGTATCACACCTCACACACACACTATCCCTCCTCTCCCTCACACACACACACATACTTCCTTGTCCACATTTTTATATCAACAATTATGTATACATAAACACGTAAGTATAATTCGGGCAGTCAGACGATGGAGAGCAGGCCGAAATTTCGATGTAACTGTCGGCCTTGTTTTTGTGAAAGTATAAAAATGCACTCTACAGAATAAGCTTTGAGTTATTCTTAAGCTCAATGATAAATCATTTTTATTTTATATACTTCGACATAAAACCAACATCAATATGTCTGTGCATGTGTGTGAATAGATCGATATATATATATATATATATATATATATATACACATACATACACACATATCTTCATATATGTGTGCGTGCGTGTGTGTTTGTGTGTGAGTGTGTGTGCGTGTGTGTGTGTGTGTGCGTGTGTGTGTGTGTGTGTGTGTGTGTGTGTGTGCATGTGTTCATATATACAAATTAGTGTGAAAATCTATATTAAATCTCCGAGCGAGAGGTAAGCAGTAACGGTACGGAATCGTAAAATATATGTGCCAACTAAATGTGGTTGTCCCATAGAGGACGATGTTACTGTTGTTTTTAGCTCCAGGAAGACATCTCTTTCAGCTGGCTAATGACACACTGTCTGTGTCCGATTAGTATTTGCGAGGGGAAGTTATCGCTCCCATCTCTAGCCTTACGTAATACACACAGATACACAAATATTAATCGGACACAGTGTGTCGTTAGCCAGCTGGAGGAAATGTCTTCCTGGGGCTAAAAACAACAGTAACAACGTCCTCTATAGGACCACCACATTTAATTGGCAAATATATTCTACGAGTGTCAAAATCATTTTCCTAATATCTTGAAATTTTAGCTTTTGTTTCTTTGGAATAATATTGTGAGATAAATCCGAAGATATTTTTAAAAGCATGGAATCTCTTATTATTGAAAAAACCAGCATATAATAAAAAAAAAAAACTTTTTCTAACAAGTTAATCGTGTTCATTAGTCTGGCTTTTTTTTTTTGTTTGCTTTTTTCTTTCTTTCAACATAAATCTAATATTTCTTTCTAACTAGGCAGAAAGCTTAACATTTTGGGCGAGGATGTTAATCGAATACATCGACCCCATTGTTCAAATGGTACTTATTTTGTCGACCCTGAAAAGATGAAAGGTAAAGTCAACCTCGGTGCTATCTGAACCCAGAACATAAAGCCGGAAGAAATGCAACTAAGTATTTTGTTCAGCACAATAACAATTCTGCCGGCTCGGTACCTTAAATAAATTTAATATTGACCATCGGTAACGTCAAAACATTCATGGTGTATTGGTTTCCGTTATTATTTTAAGGTAGTGGAACACCTCCTCTTCCTCCTACGTTGACCATTTATAACCTTGAACCAGTGAATCGAATCATATTTATTATAGTTTTATGAGTACAATACATACTTACTTCATCAGCTGCTTCCATTACAGATTTCTAAAATCGTTTTGGCTCTACACACAAAAGCGTATATCTTTCAATATGTCCAAACTTTCTTTCAATTGATCGTATTAAATTTATTTCCCTGGATTGTCTCAGATTTTTAAACTCTCAAAAGGGATTTTTGTCTGCTTGTTGCTTCAATAATTTTAACTCACTAAATGTGAGATTCTACTGTATTTGTATTTAGTAAGAAAAGCACTCCCCCGAAGACTTTTCAGTTAGTCACAATGTTAACGTTCCGTTTCAATATTTCTTGTCCAAGAACTATTGATTTGCTAAACTCTACCTGTATCACGTTTTCTGGAATAAATGTTTCACAGATATCGCCTAACAAGATGTTGTTCTCCTTTTGATGAGTTTAAAATAGAAGCATCTTCAACAACAAGTTTCATATATAATTTACGTCACTGCGCAAATCCTACAAGGGGTTTATGCATAATTTATAATTTATGTCATTGTGCAAAGGAGAATAGGAGCATTTTACATTCATATATGCATATATATACATATATGTATATGTGTGTATCTATATCTATATCTAGATAGATAGATAGATAGATAGATAGACAGACAGACAGACAGACAGACATAAACACAAACATACATACTTATATGCATATATATGCATGTAACACACGCGTGTACACACATGTATAAACAATGTACATATGTATACATAGATGAAAAGATTGTTGTATAAAAATATGGAATATTGCATATGCGCAGGCATTCACACAAATATGAATGCATAAATACTTTCCATATCAACAACACAAGGACAAACGTCATATAGTGATAGACAAAAGTGCTGTGTTTTGCTTCCAACAATACCGACATTCTACATGAGAATATAGAATGTCACATTACAATAAACAGAAAAAGAAAATTGTACATTCAACCACGTCAGTGATTGAAATATATTAAGTCCACCATTTCGTCAATCACAGCAGCTTCCAAGCTTCACCACTAATTCAGTTCTCAATTAAATTGCAAACTGTTAATAGTTTTAAAGAGGACACCTCCTCAGCTACACTTTAGCATAAATAGTTTGAGATTTGGTTCTATAGAAAAAAGTTACATTGAAATATCTGCGACGTCAAGGCAGATATTCATCTACAATTAACATAAATCTTTTAATTTTAAATTAAAAATATACCTCTCTTAGGCTTAAATGATAGAAAAATGCATGATGAATTCAGAATCGCTAGTCGCATTGAACAAAAATTAGTAGAAAAATAGTTATGAGGTAAAATGTTACGAAATTTCATGTCAGTAAGTAAGAGAGTAAGGGAGTAATGCTTCAGCTATAAGAATAAAGAATATATTTCTAAAATGAATACTTACACCCTAAGGTGGAGAGCTGGCAGAAACGTTAACGCGCCGGGGCAAAATGCTTAGCGGTATTTTGTCCATCTTTACGTTTTTGAATTCAAATTTCGCCGAAGTCGGCTTTGACGTACAGATTATTCAATTAATTTTTTTTAACTAAACACTTTCAAACTTCTGATACTGGTAGAATAAGTCACATAGAACAGGGTTTATTCTTAGCGTTTTTGACAAAATTTTGTATTTTAGAAGCGGTATTTCGTCTGTCTTTACTTTCTGAGTTCAAACTCCGCCGAGGTTGACTTTGCCTTTTATCCATTTCGGATCTATTCAATTAGACGTACAGATTATTTAATTGATTTTTTTTAACTAAACACTTTCAAACGTCCGATACTGGTATAATGTGTCACATAGAACAGGGTTTACTCTTAACGTTTTTGACAAAATTTTGTATTTTAGAAGTTATTTCGTCAGAAGTTACTGAGTGACAATGAACAAATTCGTGTTTAATAAGTGCCAATACACGAAACTCTCAGCTTTTGACTTACTCTCTAACTTCTGCCGATGATATATATATACATATTACATATATGTGTAAAAAAATCTCATCACGCAATCGAACCAATGAAAGAGCCTCTACCTGGTCACTCAAAACGCTAAAAATAGCAGCCAAAGTATCTCCCTACCTAAATCACATGCCCATTGTATATAATGTCCTAGATTATCCCTAAAAAGACGGTTTGCTGAAGGCTGGAATGTCTTTGATGATACGTTTGCTGTATCAGGGTTTATCTGAGGCTAAATGACAACAACATTATGATCAATTTCTATATTAACACCCGCATGATTTTCACTAAGAAAAAAAAAATTGATTTTTTACGTGGAATCAAGTACCCTGACCTCCTAATATGCTGCAAATCCCTTATTTTAGTTCGGAAAAAATGAGGTGGGTTTCCTCCCACCAATCCCGGAATCACTGGAAATGTTTTCGTTGAATGAATTCCTGTGACCTCCTAATATTGCAAAATTAGGTTACTTAAAGCGAGCCTGGTAACTGTTGGTTTTGGAGTCTTGTTGTTTGTAACTTTTGGTGAGCCATGGTGCAACCAATAACGTGGTAATATCCCTGCCATTTAATTTGTTGTGGGTGGGTAATATCAAATAATTCAATCACAACATATATTTAAATTAAACATGGAAAAATTGAAATATTATCATCACTGACATGGAAAAATTGAAATATTATCTTTCAGTATTTTATAAGGTAAAATCTTAAATTATTAATTGACACATTATTAATTATCTTATAACAGCAATGCCTGGAAAATTCATGGATTACATGGAAAAATGCGAGCATGAAAAGTAATATTCTTAAGATTATAAACCTGGAAAAGTACAGGAGAAGTTATTACACCTGTAAAAGTATAGGACATGCTATTACTTCTAGTAAAGTAAAGAATAAGAAACTGTTTACTTAAAATATTGCAGCTAAAATTAAAATTTGAATATCAAAACTTATTTTATTATAGTTTCCAAATAACACTATACTTATTTAAGTAGAATTTGGCTAATTTACTACCTTAAATACAGAAAAAAGTGACTAATTAGACAAACAAATTAGCTGAACAGTATTGTACAATAAATCTTTAAAATGAGAACTGTAAAGAGTAATAAATTTGAAGAACTGTCATTCTTTGCTGCAATATTTTAAGTAAAAAGTTTCTTATTCTTTACTTTACTAGAAGTAATAGCTTGTCCTGTAATTTTCCAGGTGTAATAACTTGTCCTGTACTTTTCCAGGTTTATAATCTTAAGAATATGACTTTTCATGCTCGCATTTTTCCATGTAATAACTGTATGCACAAATTATTTTCTGTTTCGAATCATTTTCATTACTTTACAGAAGCCTAATACTATAAGAACGGTGAATTGCATTCTTTGATTACGAATAGAGACCGACTGATTGGTATTGTGAAGACGCGTGAGTTAGGATATTCAGCTCACATCATAAGGTCATGAGTTCGATTCCCGGCGGTGCCTTGTTTTCTTGAACAAGATATTTTATTTCATGCTGCTCCAGTACACTCAGCTTGCAAAAAATGAGTTGTACCTGTATTTCAAAGGCCCAGTGCTGTCACATTCTATGTCATGCTGAATCTCCCTGCGAACAACGTTAAGGGTACACGTGTCTATGGAGTGCCATTCACTGCCCATATGGTAGCATATTCTCTTTCGAGACTTGTTGATTTTCAAGTGTTCTCATCAATCTTTTCTGGGTGCATCTGTTTGTGTACCCTGAGTGGTAATATACTTTCCTTGGCCCTAGTGTCTATTTTCACTTTTCTTTATTATTTTCTTTCATAGGTGTCTTTATAATCTATGTTGGCAAGTATTTCCTTATTCTCGCTGTTATTGAGACTTTTGTCTTCTTATTTTCTGTAGTGTATAGATACAAGTCTTCTTCCTCTTAATCTGAATCATATTCTACATTCATATTTTTTTAATCTAAATTTTGTTTTCTATGCCTGTACGGGCTGTTTCCAGGTCTTGTATGTGTTTTATTTTCTGGTCCTGTGCGGACTGGTATTACGGTTTTGGTATGTGATCGCTTTTGTAAGGCAAAATTTCTCGAAATAGTGTAGTCTATGGCATTTTCTGCATTCTCTGTTAAACGCATAACACTCTCCTTTTCTTTTTCTCATATTTTTCTCATTGATTGGTATTTTTAGTTGTTACTGCATAACATGTTTCTGTTTTCTTTTCACTGACATCATTGTAGCGTGTATTGTACTTTATTTTAATTTTATGTCGTTATTCTTTTAATAGCTACCTCTAGCGTAAAATTTTGTTTATTTATGATGTTTCTTTTTTCATCTATGCACTTTAATTCATTTATTATTTGTTCAAGGATTCTTTCGTCCTTGTTTATGCCGAACTTACATCTTTCAGCTTTTGTTTTTAATTCATTTCAACATTTGTCGATTGAGTCTTCATTTTGTTGCATTGACGAGAATTCTAATTGTTCAAACCATTTGTTTAGCTTCTGTATTGAATGGGCTTCCAAAATTCTAAATACATTTGCCGAGGATTTTTTCTGTTCAGTAGTAATGTTTGCATTTTTTCATTACCTCACGGCTCTTTGATCCTGTGCTAAGCAAGATATAATTGTTCTTTTAGTTATATAATTGTTCTATTTTGTTAGTAATAAAGTAAGAATTCATGAAGTCGACGTATCTATTATATACCTCGTATTTGTTCTCATTCGACCAAGTTAGTGAAGGGATTATAGACGCCGCCATTTTTGTAGCGCGTCGTTCTAGTGAAACTCGCTTATATATTTCGAGAAAAAGAGAAAGAATTAATTATTTTCTTTACTGTGTTGTATTTCTTTGCGACTGGCATTCATTCACTTTTTTCCTTTTAGTTATAAGGAATGATTGGCGTATCATTGTACCGCTGCCACCATGTCATATTGTTTTCAATGATAAATGAAGCAGGCAGATTTTATACGTTTTGTTTTTATTTACATCTTAGAACTGAACTATTTATATATACAATCAAACGGACTTAATCCATAAACTACATATCAACGTTATATACTTCTAAACCCATGCCAGTCTATTTTCGAACAACCCCTATGATTAAAAGCGCTCCGTCCATGACCATCCTTGTTTTTTTTATGTATTTAAGTTACATTGCCCTATATGTCCTTTTTAAAGACAACGGTATAATATTTGAGTTGATTTTGCTGCTATTTCTAGCATAGCAAGCAATAACATAGAAGCGCCCACATTGGCTCGTTTGCTGCTGTGTCAAGAGCAACGATGTCTTTCAGTCGCAATCTACATTTCTACAAAAAAAGAAGCGGAATCTAGTGTAAAATATTTGTTGTGGCTAATGTGACTATTAGCCTAAGATTCAATATTTGTACTTTACTGAGATTACTGGTCGACCATTGAACTCTTCAAAGCTTAATCACCTTAGAAAAATATCAGAGATCTGCCTATAAGCAGAAACGCAGTAACCAATAGAATATTATAAGAATATTATATGAATATTATAAGTATAAACATATCAAATCAGCTAAGAAATTATGTTAGCCCAAGTAAAATTCCTGTGTATTTGTTTAAATGAATCATTGATATTGAAAGATTTGATAGGCTAGTCATTATTGCTGGACTTTGATGTTGGGGTGATAAAGTATGCGAAGAGCCAGCTAATGTGATAAACCCTACCCAGGTATATCGCAGTAGCTGAAATATGTAAAGCAGCTACAAACGAATTAATATATTGGTATTTCAGATCTAAAAAATAGTTTCTATGACAACGAATGGTGCGGATATGCATGCATATATACACATAAATACATACACACATACACATCACACAATGTTGCAATGTTTTCTAACTCGTCTACAAAGTTTTACCTCTCAATTGTGTTATTTCTATATTGATCAGTTACATCTAAAAGCTAT
This sequence comes from Octopus bimaculoides, assembly GCF_001194135.2. NCBI lineage: Eukaryota > Metazoa > Mollusca > Cephalopoda > Octopoda > Octopodidae > Octopus > Octopus bimaculoides. Next base: position 105,098,589 of record NC_068981.1, read on the forward strand.
CTGTTGCATCATTTCCAATTTAGGTTATCTACAGGTAACTGTTAGCATACTTAATGAAGTTCTTAATTTCTTCAAGTGATCTAAATTTAGCAAATCTTAAAGAAACTGTTCAGTAGATGACATAATGATGTTCGATAATTGTGCTTCAACTTTCTGAATGTCTATTTGTTTTATTGTGGACACCTGATTAGCTATTCTGAAACACACAAAGATCTTTAACTTCACTTAAACATTTATTTAGAATATGTTGTCAAAATTTTCGTCGTTCGAAACTTGGTTACTGCCTAAAAGTGTGCTGCATCCAAAAGTGTTCGATTAAATCGCTATTTATATTGCTCGGAATGTCTCTTTTGCTGTTGTTTTTGTTGGCATAGGTTAGTCGTTCTGGTTGGGTACTCATAGCTGGTCAGGTATCAGTGATTTTTTAGTATGTAGCTGTTTTTCATCTATTCCTCTCTCTCTCTCTTCTTTTGGCACCTTTTTTATTTTGAATACAATGTGAGTCGGAAGACGACGAAAATGTACTGAATGACATAACATGGTATAATAGTTTATTTAGGATGATCCAGTAGCCTTTGCTTTGAAATTTCCCTGACAGTTGTTCAGGTCAGAAAAATAAGATTAGCTCAATAACTACGTGTTTGAGATACCTTCAGGCATGATTCAATCTTATTAAACTCTACCAACGAAGCAGAGACTTTGCCGTAATTCCCAAGTAGTCATGATAGAATTACTAAGTATTATTTGATATACAATATTAAATAAATAGACGTGAAAATAGCATGTTGTGTGTATGTGTGTGTGTATGTAAGTGCGTGCGTGCGTACATGAGTGCGTGTGTGTGGGGGAGGGGGTTTATTAGCTGTATAATAAAAAAAATAGTGTAAAAGTTAGCTACTGTAACTTCGAAAACATCGCGTCCCAAATATACCATTTTAACAAATGTAATAAAACATCAGAGTGTAATTTCAGTCATGTTTGTAATAGTGATTTCAAATTTTGGCACAAGGCCAGCAAGTGAGCAGGGGGTAAGTCGATTACATTGACCCCAATGCTCAACTGTTACTTATTTTATCGCTAAGTCACACACGCACAAACACACTCACGCACACACACGCACACGCACACACATATATATATGTATATAAGATGAGCATTCTTCAGTTTCCACTTACTAAATCCACTCACAAGGCTTTAGTCGACCCGGTGGCATTGTAGAGGACACTTGCCCAAGGTGCCACACGGCGGCACTGAACCGGGAACCATGTGGTTGGGAAGCAACCTCCTGACCACACAGCCACGCATATGTCATGCTGAAAGACGTTTATTGTATGCCACACACCGTATTGTTTTCGTGCAAAATAGAAAGAATATGTTAGCGATATGCAATTATCGTTTTCAACACTTTTTATAAACTGATCACGTGATCACGTGACCGACCAGGCTCTCAGATGTTGTCACATGTTGCTGGTCACAATGCGCTTTTTGCATTGTTTTAGCCTTCAAATGACGCCACCGCGCTGGCTAAGCGAGCAGGCCAACAATCCCCCTTGATCAAAGGGAGACTGGAGCAATGTGAAATAAAGTGTTTTGCTCAAGAACACAACGCACTGCCCAGTTAGCGAAACGAACCCACGGTCTAGCGATCGTGAGTGCAATAGACTAACCATGACAAATATCAGATAATATTCGACAATCCAGAATTTTTCCAAATAAAATGTATAAAGGCTTAATAAACGTTTAAGCGTATACTGAGTGCAGAACAAACTACTCAATGAATACCAAAAGAATATTGTGCAATTCAGAGATATATTTTGTTTTTGATATTTGATAGCATCAAGGCGGCGAGTTGGCAGAACCGTTTGCACGCCGGGCAAAATGCTTAGCAGCATTTAGTCAGTCCTTACGCTCTGAGTTCAAATTTCGCCGAGGTCGACTTTGCTTTTCATCCTTTCGAGGTCGATAAAATAAGTTCCAGTTAAACACTAGAGTCGATGTAATCGACTTACCCTTTCACTCCAAAAAAATGCTGGCCTTGTGCCAAAATTTGAAATCAATATTATTTTCTTAATTGATAAATATCTATTTCGAGACGATAAAATATGAACATCTATATATATAAAAATGAGAATGTGTGTCTGTCTGTCTGTCTGTGTGTGTGTGTGTTT
>NC_068981.1:105102914-105105363 GCF_001194135.2 Octopus bimaculoides
TAGGGTGTGTAAAGAGGGAAAGAACCCACATGTGCAATTTTGATGAAATTCGAATCATATCTATTCCAGTTCCTTACAGGAAATATAAGAGAAAAGTCTCATCCTTCAATTGCATGTAACACGGGCAACGCCGGGTATCTCTGCTAGTTTTATATAAAGCAAAGATTAACTGAGATGACAAGTGCTTTTAGAATTCACAAGTTCATGTTTTTTTCTGTTTGTTGGTGGTGTTGCTGGTGGTGGTGGTGCTGGTGGTGGTGGTGCTGGTGGTGGTGGTGCTGGTGTGTGTGTATAGAAACATACTAAAAAAATTATATTGAGAGTAGTTAATATCTTAGTCAATTTTATTACTTTCTATCATCGTGTCACCGTAACACAATAAAGACAACAGCATCTACGAGTCCTCTAAGTATATGAATGTTTTGATTTTTTAATATATCTTCGACGTGTTGTAAATGTTACAAGGATGTTGACTGTATTTCTTAGAATATGAAATAAGTTCCAGGGTGATTGACCGGAGTAGATACTTTCTTTATTTAGCTCTTTTTTTTTTCTGGAAAACAAAATTAGCTGTAGTTAGACCTGGAAAATTGAGAACTGTGTGATTAACAGGAATTTCGATTACAATTTCTGATCAGCAGAGAACCTTGAAGATTGCTGTAGAGAAAGTAAATCATACGTTCCATAAACATTTTGGTGGATGTGTACATCAGATATCTATCTCAGAAACTATTTTATTAAGAGAAAAATGTTTTTCAAGTTATTTCTTTACGAAAAGGAAGCTGTTGAAACTCAATGTACAAATATATTTCTGTTGACAGGACTGATGAATTCTGGCTTACGAAATAGGACACCATAAAGCTAAATGCTTACTCAAACATTACTTTGTTTCCAATCAGACATAAATGGTTTCTTTTGTTCAAGATATGTCATTTTCGACTAACTTTTCTTGATTTTGTTATGATCATCAATTTTGTTTCAAGACTGTAAGTCACGGAAGATATTTGAAAATTTAATGTATCTTTTCTGATAACCAAACTATTTTTAAAAATCTAATCGAATTTTATATACTTAAATCTATAGTAAACAAAGCTACACACATTCCATGGTTAATTTTCACTATCATAAAATGGTAACAATCCCATGTACTATGATTAAAAAGGTCTTAGAAAAATACAAATCGAACTTTTCTACTTCTAATAATTAATGTATCCGGATATATTAATGGGGAAAAATCTTAAAGAAAACCATCTGTAATTTACAATTTCTGGAAGGGTGTGCCAAGTGAAATAAATATTAGAGAAGCTTTGCCCCGCGTAGAAACTGCGGGAGTTACTTTAAGGAATTGCAAACTCTTTTCTCCTGATGATGACAAAAGTTATCGCAATTGTGGAAACTCGAGAGGATGAAACAGAGGATGTGAACTCGGAGCTCCGAGATCTGGAACGAATGTCCCTAAACATTCTATACAACGCTTTAATAACTTAATGCCAATTTGCTGTTTTGTCTAATGATTACTTACTGTTCCAGTGCTCTAACGTAGTCTTATTCTTTTATTGTAATTTCAGATGCATCAAGATAGCTGTATAGCTGTTTTAGCTCGAGTTCAGAACTCGTACTTTATCTTATCGAGCTCGAAAGGTTGAAAGGCAAAATTAACCACAGCGTGATTTGAACTCAGAACTTATGAGTCTGTAACTAAATATCACAAAATACTTTATTCGACGTTCGTTAACTGTTGTATGTAATTTAATTAAACTCGAGAGAATGGCTGAAGTGAGAGTTTGATACTGTAGGCTGGCTGAGTGCCAAATCCATTCCTGTCTATTATGTGATATTATTCTAGCTACGTCGACACGCTCTATTTAACATGTTCTATCAATTCAAAAGCTTTAAGCCAGCGAGGGATCATCTACCTTACACAAGCTCCCACAAATAGCAGCCAGATCCCTATGAAATCACATTTTACATCTTAACAAAGAGGACACATTGGACATTGTACTTCTTAAAATAAATTAAAAGGACATGGCTGGAACGCTTTTAACCATTGTTTTGTTCGATCATGTCTAGCCTCAGATTAAACAACAGCAAATCAAATATCAATGATCATGATACCTGTCGAATTTAAAGTTTCAAGTTTTCAGTTAACATCAGTGTTGGATCTTCTGATTTGGCGGGCGCCATTTTTTATTTATGTTTTATTTAGTGTGTTTTCTACCGAAACACTTTAAAACTTCGTATACTTGTATATTTTGTCTTATAGAATAGAGAAAAAGTTTTATATTCGAAGTTATTTCATGTTAAAAGTTGTCGTATTTCGGTAATTTCAACCAATCACTGACGTCTATTGAGGTGAAAACAATTACTGCTGTGGAATGTAAACAACCCGTTCTAGTGGTGTAATGGGATCTTTTCCCTTGAATAAAATTAGTGCCGTTGTTTGTCAACG
>NC_068981.1:105105650-105113880 GCF_001194135.2 Octopus bimaculoides
AAATAACAGTATCGCCGATAGTTGTTGCTGACAAACAAAAGCACTAATTTTATTCAAGGGAAAAGATCCCATTACACCGCTAGAACGTGTTGTTTACACTCAACAGCAGTAATTGTTTTCACCTCAATAGACGTCAGTGATTGGTTGAAATTACCGAAATACGACAATTTTAACACGAAATAACTTTAAAAAGATAAAATTTTCTCAATAACACTAAGAGTAAAAGATGTTTTATATGACACATTCTTCCAGTGTTCCAGGTTTGAAAGTGTTTCGTTAAGAAAACAAGTGGCACCCGCCAAATCAAAAAGATCTTCAGTGTTTACTCTACATACATGCTAGTTCAAATAATGATGTGTCCCCCCACGATATTTACCTTCTTAAGATATTTCAGATCCAATGTAAAGCACAACACATCACATTTACCATCTAGAGGAATCAACAGACATAATTCTGAAGACACAAGAAAGGTTGGAATCCTCGTTTTCAAACACAAGATCCGAAATCTTTGAAAAATTTCCATGGTACTTACAAAAATGGTAACCATATTTTTGAAGGAATTAAAAGTAAAGAGGGTATAAACTTTTAAAAATAAAGAAATTTTAGCCAAGCAGATGCAGTCATTTTCGACACACCGGGAGTCGGAAATGAAACGTTCATTCACATTTTGTTTTGGGTTTTGTTTTTTTTATGGAGGCAAGTTTTCTCCCCACAATCTTTTTTTTTTAATATTCGTTTTTCTGCGAGAAACTAATGATATAAACGTCATACAACTTTTTCTCATGATGAAAAATATTTAATGAAAGAAAATGGAACAAAATATTCTAAAAATATAACAAAACAAATGAACTTATGTTTGACGCCGTGGTTCACTGTTCTATACCAAAAATCATAGCTTAGCATCTCTGAGATATGGGAATAGGCTAACCACAAACCATTATATATCGTAGTTCCAAGCAGAACTGATTCATGGATGCATTCTTCAAGTGTGTCTTCGTTGCGGCATGGTAGCACCTGTCAAATCTTGTGACACACTGCCGAAAATCTGCTGATCCGGTAGCACTCTTTCTCGTCTAGAATACATCGTCTCACCTATCTTGACGATCGCTCCAGTTATGAAGTACGTCCTCTGTGCACTGCTCTTTCATGTAGTTGTTATAATCAAGCATAGTACTATGGTTTATCACAACTCTTCCCTATACAAACGGATAATCATTAGTTCTTTCACTCAAAAAGAAATAGCACAGCTATTGTTGTTAGTCGAAGAGTCCTACCATCAATTATTTCGGTCATTAAACTTATTTTCTTGTCGTTCTACAGTGTAGCAAAAAATTTTAATTAGCGTTTTCACCAACAAAGTCTTTCCGTCGGTATTATAGTCTTCTGTTGTAAATAGCTCACTGCGTCGTCTTTCGTGTTCAAAGTAACCACATAGACTTCTCAAATTCCCCAATCGATCGTTCAGTATGATTTTTTCAATTTCATGTTTTCCACGCTGGTTTAAATTTGTTTCCTTTCAATATATTCGCTCACTTTGTAATGCGAATATACTGTAATTCCAGCTTCCGGCGTGTCAAAAATGACAGCATCTGACAAACTGAAATTCAAAAGAAAATGTCAATATTTAATGGTTCATAACTTTTTTATTTCTACAAAATATGGTTATGATTTTCATAATTAGCGTGAAAAACAACATGTATAGAAATAGAAGCGGATCTGGTTTGTAAAACCGAAAAGATCCGATAGCCATCCACAAATATTACAGATGAGGGAAAAAGTTAAGTGTGTCAAGCCTAGTACCTATTTTATTGACACCGGGGAACTGAATTCAGAACATAGACGAGTGGACAAAAATTGTGAGAACAACTTGAGGGAATGATGAAACACCCCAAAATGACTGCTGCATGAAAACAAATAGTATGCACTAATGAATTTAATGTGGTGAATCTAGAAACGTTAGTTCAAATTATCTCTATAGTAAGAAAATAATTAGCTTAATGATTTATCACTAAGGCTACGTATTGACAGAGTTGTTAAAGCATATAACAAAATGTTCTGCAGTATTTATATTGACTCACTGCGCTCTTGGTTCAAATTCTGCCGAGGATTCTACCTTTCGTGGTCGACAAAATAAAGTTCTAGTCCAGGACAGTGGATTGGCGGAATTGCTACTGTCTTGTAGTATTTTATCTGGCTCTTTGCATTCTGGATTCTTGACTGACTGACCTAACCCGTCGCCCAGTTTAACACCGCTACCAGATCCTCGGTTGATGGGAGAGACTCTTTTAGCAGAATTCACTCTGTTGCAAGCACTTGGGCCAGGCCTCCGGTCTGAAGATCATTTCTTTCCTTTTCCTCACCAGTCTAGGAGGCCTTGAAAAAGCAAAGGTCATGGGTACTTTCCTTCCCTCACTGACTAAACGGTAAAAGACACCTACTAAATATCAAAAGCCTCCTCACTAAATCCTGTTTTTAATTAATTTCAATTAATTTAAAATCTAGTATTGTATTCTCTGCCATCTTTTGTTTTCTTTTGAACATATCGTTGCGACTGTAATTTTAAATAGTTAAATTAATTAGCTCACATTGTGTATATTACAGTCTACTTTATCAAAAACTGTCAGACATTTATGGAGATGCTTTAGCCATCCTATTTTTCCTTCTTTTATAATAAATCAATACAAATGAAGTCATGCATTAGGTGCAGCTTAGAATTTTAATTTCCATGCCCAAAACTTTGCTAATGATTTGTATATCATAAGAAGAAATAACCTCGGGAATCCTAAATTTGTTATTTGGTACCGCCATCATGATATTTTAAATTTCCAAAACCTTCATGTCATATGATTTTCAACAACAATAACAAATATCTCAAGGCTATTGGATGAACTGACAGTTTATTTTCGACACTTTTGTTGTAATGATGTCTTAACATGCTACACAAAACATTATTCTGTGGCTTACCATGTTCTTCAGAAGAAATCGCATCTGTTACTCTTCTAAAATACGCCGGAAGCCAAATTAATTTTATTGATCATAGCTAGCAATTTGTCTTACACATTTTCAATTCTCACAGCTCCATCTCCACTTCCATGAGAACACTGATTCATATTACCATATAGTATTTTGAGAATGCTATCCTTTTATGCCTGTTTAGATACGATGGTACGTTCTATTTAATAGGCTCTTTCTAACCAACAAGAAATTATCTATGTGATCGCACAACCTGCTACAAATTACAGTTAAATCTCTTTCAAATCACATTCTACTATCTTAAAAGAAGAAGAACACGTCAGACAATATAAACTTTGGTGTAAAAAAAGATGATATGATCACGACTGGAATAGTTAATATTTCACATCTCATTCTAAACAGAAAATTAACAGGTTGTATTGGTTTAGAGAATGTCTTGCAAAAATTTCGTCATTGCGTAATATATCCGGATGAAGTCAGACTGACAAAAGCCATCAATATACAAGTGACACTTTTTGGAAGAATTTTCACTCGAGACGGCCATGTTCATTAATTACAGATTTCCGTTAACTTACCACCCATAGTACTTACCTTTACAAAGGTAATAGGTCGGATGGGAGTTAAATATTTTGGCCATGAACCATTGATAGGATATAAATATGAAACTTCCTGTTGGCTGCTAAACAACATCTAAGAGCAGTAATTTTCACTTTAAATAAATAATTATGTGAAACTAATGTTAGAGATTATTCAGTCTTTGTTATTTTGTCACCTTAGCGTCAATCACCTGACAATTTGCTATATTTTTAAATGCCATGAAATTATTTAAAATTGTTTAAGCCAACCAGTGCTCGTCATCATAATTATCATCATCATTATTGTCAAAATCGTTTTAGTTTTCAGTTTAAACCATCCACCGCCGTCTTAAAAAAAACACACACTGGATAATATAAGCCTAAATAAAAGACAAGATGCCATAACCAGAGTGCACTTTATCATAAGTCTATTCGATCAAGGTCGACACTGAATTAAGCAACTATTCACTCAAAATGTATTAATGCGCATACCACTCTAGTCATCAACTTTCTCAATTCATTAGTTCTTGTGCTTTTTTGTAAACCACATATCAAACAGATCGTATTCAATTCATTTCATTCCACTGCTAATACTGTGAATGCATTTACTGGCCTTGTTTATTGAGAAATAGGATGCTGTGTGTATAATGTATATACACATCACGAAGACTTTGAAATATGTAACAAAAGGAAATGTTTGAAAAATGGATTTGGAGGTGATTTTCTCCCCTCGTTAACCTCTTCCATTCGAGAAATTAGCTACTTAACTGATTATAGAATTACTTCACACTTCAAAATGCACAAATACTGTCTCAAGTAGATTAAGGCAGACAGTGTATTTATACTTGCAATTCAAGAAGCCATCTTGAAGTGTAGAAAAATCTGAAAAGTTATTGCTTTGTTTTTTTTTAGTCAGAAGGGAAAGCAATGCTTATTACTTGTTACAGGGCTTCTGAGACAGGTGGAAGGGGGGGAGGGAAACATGTATTGTCAGACCGGAAATCTGGTTCGAATGTTTGCGACAGAGTGGACTCCATTAAAAATATCCAAGGTGACAGGTGGTGGTGTTAAACTGAGCGACGGATTAGATCTACCAATCAAGTAGGTCATGGTGGGATTTGAACTCAGAACGCAAAGAGTCAGAACAAAAATTGCAAGGCATCCTGCCCGACTTTCATATTTGCCCCCTAAATACCTATTGGGACCGAAGCCATCGAACTACTTCAAATTTTGGGACTTACTCAACACATTATTATTATTATTATTATTATTATTATTATTATTATAAGAAAACAAGGCAGCGAGCTGGAATAATTGAGAGCACATGTAACAAAATGTTTAGCGACAATTTTCCGGCTCTTTACGTTCCGAATTCAAATACCGCCAAAGTCACCTTTCAAATTCCGCTGAAGTCACTTTACTTTTCATCCTTTGGAGTTGATAACATAAATACCATTTGAACACTGGGATCAACGTAATCGATTTACTCCTCCCCTAAAATTGCTGGTCTTGTGTCAAAATTTGAAACCAGTATGAAAACAATAAGCATTTGATGGTCAGAATCGTTAGAGCGTCGGTATTTACTCCGGTTCTTTACGTTATGAGTTCAAATTCCGCCAAAATTTTACCTTTCATCCTTTTGGAATCGATAAAATAAATCGCGAGTCAAGTACTGGGGACGACTGAATCAACTGATCCCTACTCCTAAAATTACTGGCTTTGTGCTTGAATCAGTAAACCTTATAAAGAAACAGTATTAGAATATTTAATGAGCAAGTCTACATCATATTTGGCAATCTGTAATCTAGTTCTGCTGTGGGTTCGGACATAATTTTTTTCATAGGGATGTGTGTACATTTACAAAAAGAGAGAGTGGAGGTGAGGTATTTCAGACTTCAGTGAAGTATTTCAGTCTTATTGTTGATATGTCATGCGGAGTAATTTCGTTTAAATGACTTTTAGCTGTAGGAGACAGTTCAATAAGAAAAGCATTTTGTTAGCTCTAAAGCAGTTATAGATATTTCAGGCAAAGGATTATATAAAAGTATAGTTGATTTTCTAAGAGAAGCGAGCATAACTTACATGAATGCAAAGGTCAGTGATTCGATAATGGTTCAAACATGAAAGATAAGAATAAAATGATTCAGACACGAAAGAAAATCAATAGGCGTTTTATATGCCATGTAGATGGCATAGTTTGAACATAATGGATGGTGACAGTACATTAAGTTGACAGGAATCCACTTTATCTTTTGACACTGTCCAGTGCTTACATGCTTTGTTTCCTGCATCTCCTAGATGATGGCGTCTACTAAAAAGAAAAACATGTTAAATGCCTCACTGCGAAATCTTCATAGAAAACTAGATAGAAATGCTGATTAGAATGTGTCAAAGACATTAAATATGAAATTATTGGAACCTGAGAAGCTCTTTATGAACTTTCAGAAATGCTTGGCTTGTTTCTGTTTCTGCCACATGAAACAGAAACTCTTATGTTACAAATGGAAGATCAGAGTCTTAGCGATGATGAAACTTTTGGTATGATGTCTTCGGGTAAATGTTGTCTACTAAACTATACAGAATATCTCAGTGGAATTGTCAAGGGGAGTTTGATTAATGAATAGTGTCATTAATTAAGTGTTTGTTGTGCAAATGGCTATAAAAGAACATTAGCATTAGCAAAAGAATGCGATGTAGAGCATATACTTAAAGTAAGAGAATAATCTGAGAAGGGATACGAGTGCGTTGACGAATTCAAATACAAATCACATCAGAAAGATTTATTTTCAATCATTTATTCAGTGAAATACTTCACGCAGTCATACCAAATCTATGGATTGCATTACGAATACCTATAATCGTAATGTGAGAAGCTGTCCTATAGTGAGAAGCTTTCGTAAACTAAAGTTTATAGACGATATTTATGGTTGCCCATGACACAAGACAGATGAAAATACTTTGGCAATTATGTCAGAAGAAAACTTGTAATAAAATATATATATATATATATATATATATATATATACCATGAAAACTAGTTATGATAATGTATGGGTGTTTTTTTTTTTTCAGCAACTGTTCATTTACACATAATCTTTAATTTCCAACAAGAAAATTTGTTGCATCTACAGTTTTAATCGTGAACACAACGGAATATAAACAGCTGTTCCTCGTTTTGTTCAGATTCTGGATCTTGGTTTTGTGTTTATGTTTAACTATTTGTATCTTATATTCTTAATTCGGTTTCTTTTCTTTTGTCATTTATTTAACTTATTACACTCAGTAGTCGACTAATGCTTTCTTTGTTAGTACATCAGGCTAACAATATTGTTTAGATTTATAAAGAAAAATATGCAATGACCATTATTTATATCTTATCTTATATATATAATTATAAGTATATTATATTGTATTTATCATATTATATTATTGCATTGTATCATATTATATTATATTGTATTGTATTGTATCATATTATATTATATCATATTGTATTATATTATATTATATTGTAACATATTAGATTATAATTTGGGTGAATAAGGCACTTAAAGGTAAGGCATTGGGTTAGGTCAGAATTAAAATGCATACACAACAATTATACCAACACTGGTACAGAATACCAACACTGGTACAGAATACCAACACTGGTACAGAAGTACCGGTTTGGGATATGTATCCAATCAATTGAACCCAATTGAGTATATCATCAGCCCTTGAGCTAATTCAGAAACGCACATTCTATTAAATATACGGTCTATAATATACTTCGGAACATGTGAGGGGCAGGTTCCGAGAGAGGTGAATTATAAATGAGATGTGTGTGTGTGTGTGTGTGTGTGTGTGTGTGTGTGTGTGTGTGTGTGTGTGTGTGTGTGTGTGTGTAGTGAATCTTGGCGTGGATTCGATCTTCGATAGCCAAATTTAAATTAACACTTCGACAGCACTTTTCTCGCGGTAAAACAATAGTTTTTTCTGAGTGACAGAAGTTACATGTGCCAGTTGCCTTAGCTAAGCAAAATAATGTCTTCACCACTTGACCCTTTTAACCCCTTCTATTTCACCAATAGCTAGAATAGAGATATCACAGACCTCCAACGAAATCTATTGTTGTCAGCGATATGTCTATCCCTCTGGATAGTTATAAAAACAAGAACCCCCAAGCAAAAGGGAGTTAGTGAAAGCGACCATCAGTTAGTAAACGGACAACTAGTCATGGCCACAAGCAGGCAGTTACTAAAGACAAATGGTCAGAGGGAGAAAGAAAGTTATAATCAGCCAACTATGAGACACAACTTCCCTCGACTCTATAACTTTCTCTGGCTCAATTTCTTTTCTCTTACAACATTATTCTATCTCTTTCAGTCGGTTACTAATATGAGAACGTGTACACACATACTGGCCAAAATTAACTTTTTTACCTCGCATGCTTTTCTATTTACTACTTATACATACCAACCCGTCGTGGTTTGGGACATATACAATGTAACGGTAAATAAATATTTTCTTTACAACTTCAATCACTGTTCTTTCATCTTTACATAATGGTAATCAACGAAGAACCAATCCCTACAAACTGGAAACGACTCCAACGTTCTATATTATTGTTTACAAATTAATCTCAACTGTTACAAAATAAACTTCTGGTGTTACATATATATATATATATATATATATATATA
>NC_068981.1:105119656-105120240 GCF_001194135.2 Octopus bimaculoides
TGATAGATATCACAAACCATTTTAAATGTGTTAAAGGCAATGGTGGGGAATGAATTTACGATTGACTAATAAGGTTCTTGAAAAATGTAACAATTGAAAATACATGTATTTATATCAATTTAATACAAAATAAAAATGCTCAGAGTTTCATAATGGATCTCTCTCTCTCTCCCTCCCTCTCTCTCTCTCTCCCTCTCTCTCTCTCTCTCTCTCTCTCTCTCTCTCTCTCGCATATGATGCAGAATTATGTCCCAGTTATGCCAAACAGTTGAAACCTTCATTCTATACATGTATGTAGTTAAACTAACACCTCGATCGCCATTACATACAAAACTACCTATCGCCATTAGATACAAAACTGCTATCGCCATTCTTCTCACTTAAATATAAATAAACGCGAGCGTAGCAGAGAACCCATCTCCTTGTCATCACGTGACTGATTAATAGTCGAAGCGGCAACTTCTTCGAACCGTTCCCGCCAGAACGCAAACTGACCAATCACAGCCCTTAATAAGGTCACGTGATAGTGTTTTTCTGCTACCGTCTTGGAGCCGATATTTCGCTATAAATAGATCAACTCATAC
>NC_068981.1:105121275-105125978 GCF_001194135.2 Octopus bimaculoides
ATTGTGTACTAAAGAACTGGTATAATTGCTCACGTGTTATTGACTCTCTTTCCATCTGCTGTAATAACTCACATACACACACATGTATCACTCACATACATACTTTTCTTTGTACGACGGCCTGTCTTTGATTATGTTATTATATGTCGCATTCACACTCACACACAGACATACATCTTTAACGCCATAATAAATATCTGTTATTCATCTTATACGGTTGTGGTCTTTCATTACTGGTCATCTATGTTATCGTAGTATAACATATCTTATGTATATCATCTCTGATATATTATTTTGTGTTCGACCGTGTGACACGTTTAAATAAAAGGAGTCCTCTGTTTTTCCATTCGTCACCATTTCTCCTTTTTGAGTTCGCACGGTCGTCCCTACATGTATTTAAACTCAGTATTTTTAATTTGATGAAGTTTATTCTTTTATACAAGCAATGGCTAAAAGAATGCAATTAACCAAGTACACAAACACACACACACATACACTTACACACAGATGCACCGCACACACATATGCACACACAAGTTTACATACATAGACACACACGTACGCACAAACGTACCCGCGCACACGCAAACTTGAAGTTTTGGCTGCTAACGAGAGAAGACTTTTTCAGTGAACATTTGAAGAAGGAATTCACGTTTCGTTTTATCCAATTATTACGCATGATCAAATTAATATTTACCCTGGAGCTCCCAATTTTCACTTTTAGTTGATGTTTTGAATTCCCGACAGCGCCAACCATCTGTGTTCTGGCATCTTCCGGGTTATTATGGCATTGAAAGCGTTTATAATTATCTGGTTGAAGAAGACTTGAAAACACTCTAATCAATGGTGATTCTATGATAGCGAGCATGTCTAATTAATTTATCAAATTAAAGATATGCTACTTTTTTATCAGAACGCCCACGAAGATTCTTATGCATAGGCAATTCACTCATATTGTCAAAAAGGTTTCCCACTCTGCTCTACTGCATGAACATGCTACCTACTAGAAATAGCAGTTAAATATCGCTAAAATCACAGCTCTAAAAAGAGAAAATTAAAAGCAATTTGCGTAACATTGTCCTACACAGAAAAATAAAACCGGGATGGTTACAGTTGAAATGTTTTTGATCAACAGCTGGTTTAGCAAAGCTAGGCATCTTGGACTATCTTTTATTTCAGTGACTGGACTACGGCCATGCTGAGGCACTGCCTTCAAGACTTTTAATCGAACAAATAGACCCCATTACTTTTTCAAGCCTGGTACTTATTCTACCGGTCCCTTTTTGCCGAACCACTAAGTTACGGTGTTGTAATAGTCGTAAGATTGTGGTTCCGATCTCTGGATTGGGAGATGCGTCGTGTTCTTGAGCAAAACCCTTTACTTCATGTTGCTCCAGTCCACTTAGCTGGCAAAAGGCATAATCCTGCAACGGACTGGAATCCTGTCAAGTGAGGAATGTATGTCACAGAATTCAAGTAGCTAAACTTACAAACCATTGGCTTGGGAAAGATCTTTGATCTTCCTTTTCTTTCTTTTTCTTTGAAGTATTCAATCCCATTGACCCCCACTACCACTTTTTTAGAGGCCTACCAAAACCTTTGAACCATTGCACAATCCTTTCTTAGCATGTTTATTTCTTTAAATGAACAGCCAGACATATTACAAATTGCAATTTATTTTATCGTCATGTACAATAATATACACAATTATTTACATACATATGTGTATAGAAATTAAGGACCTGCCTGAAATGCATGAAGTAGAAACGTTCTGGAAAAGTATATGGAGTAATAACGAGGGATTTAATGAAAATTCTGAATATCTCACAAGAGAGGAACAAAAAATGGCGAATGTACAAGAACAGAATTCGGAATATATCACTGTCGGGGAACTGAAAAAAGCATTATCAAAGGCTCATAAATAGAAATCCCTTGGGCATATATTATACAAAACATTTGGCTGAATGCTCTGATAACATCACACAAGTGATTATCAAGGTGTTTATCAGACATAATGAAAAACCCAGAAAAAATGCTATCTTGGTTGTCCCAAAGAGTAATTTATATGCTGCCTAGAAAGGATGAAACTGAAAACCTGAAGAATTACTAGCCAATTACGTGCCTTACTACCACTTACAAAATATTAGTTTCAAATTTTGGCACAAGGCAACATTGGGCGATGGAGATAAGTTGATTACATCGACCCAAGTACTCAACTGGTACTTATTTTATCGACCCCGAAAGGATGAAAGGTAAAGTCGACCTCGGCGGAATTTGAACTCAGAACGTAAAGACGGACAAATGCCATTAAGCATCTTGCCCGGCAAACGATTCTGCCAGCTCACCGCCTTTTACCACTTACAAATATTAGCATCAATTCTAACGGAGTACACACACCAATTTCTTGAGCAACATTCAGCTTTTGGAACGAAAGGGCTACCGTATGAATTGCCATGACAACAAAAATCAACTTCTGGATGTCCGAACGATACTTGAAAACTGCTCCTCTAAAAGCCGTAATCTTAGTAAGCTTGGATAAATTACTGCAGGCATTCAATAGTGTTTCTCACCCGTGGATTGCAAAATCTCTTGACTTGTCCAAAATATCATCAATTATTAAAGGTTTTCTCCACCAAAGTATTTTCATGTGGTACACAAAATTGTACCTCAATCATAATAAAGGCACATCTGATTAACCGAAATATATTCCAAGGAGACTCATTGTCCCCATTATTTTTTTGCTTAGCACTCCTACCTCTATCACGTGAACTGAACTATACACAATATGGATACGAAATATCTTGATAGAACCATCTCACATCTGTTTAATATGGATGACCTCAAGCTATATGTAAAAAATAATAATGGTCTGGAGGGATTACTAACAACTGTAAAAATTACTAACAACAGTAAAAATTTGGTTTGTATAAGTGTGCCAAAGTAACATTTAAGTGAGGGAAACGCATTTCTACAGCGTCAATTACGCTAAATGACAACACCATAATCAAAGAACAAGACCAAGATGGAGCACGCAAATATCTGAGAATAAATGAAAAGAAAGTGATACAACACAGCACCATGAAGGAAATAATCAGGAAAGAATATCATAAAAGAGTAAGACTGATTATGAAAACAGAACTAAATTCCCAGAATAGGATTCAAGTCATTAATTCACTTGTTATCCCAGTGGGACAGTACAGTTATAATATAATTAAATGGAATGCAAATGAAATCCAACAAATGAACACCAAATCGAGAAAACTGATGACCGCAAACAAGATGCGTCATCCAAATGCTGATATTCATAGAATGTGTGCTCTCCGAAACGAGGGTGATAGAGACCTCATCTTACAGGATCACCACAATAGGACTTAATTCATACATCCAGAATAACTACAACTGGATGATACAGCTAGTAAATCAACAGGAAGAGAACAAAAAGCTACATTTTATCATTAGAGACACAGAAGTATAAAGAAGAACTAAACTTGAGTATAAATGACAATGTCAAAGCTGCATTGCAAATAGAAACAGTAAAACTAGACAAACAAGAGCTAAAAAAGAAGGCCTGTAAATGCTTATGAAAAAAGCAAAAGAAACCACTCCATGGTCAGTATCCCAAACGAACAAAGGAAGCAGATAGAGATAGAGAAAGAACATATCAGTGGTTGCGCAGTTCAGGTCTAAAGGCAGAAACTGAAGGTTTTACAATGGCATCTTAGAATCAATCTCTACGCACAACAAGCTACAAAGCAAATATTTTCTACAATGGTGCTAACTCAGACTGTAGACTATGTGATAATAGCATTGAAACCATCAACCACATTATAGCCAGTTGCTCTAAACTTGCAATAACTAAGTACAAAACCAGACATGAGCGAATAGGGTTGCACCTACATTGAAACATATGTCGTCATTATGACAATCCCTTTCCTAAAAACTGGTAGGAACGCTGCCCGAAACCAGTCACAGATAGTAATAGAGTTAACTATATTCTGTGGGATTTTACCATCCATACAGACAAATAAATGCCAATACACCTGAGATTATTACCAAAGATCATCGACAGAATGCATGCTAACAGATATGACAGTACCATCTAATCGAAATATCAAAGAATTCGTAAAGTTAGCTAAATACAAGAACCTAGAGATAGAAATTAGTAGAGCGTGGAAAGTGAAAACAGTTACTCTATCAACAGTAGTAGGAGCACTAAGCGTGATTTAAAAAATAGTCTTCAACCTCCATTGAAAAAATACAAGGAAAAATACAAGAAAAATACACGATGTCTAACCTCAACAGCCCAACTGTTGAAAGAATCCTTCTCGTTATAACATAGTTACTAGTTTTAGGTCTCAGGTAGAGACCCCAAAACCAAACTAAAATATAATAATAATGATAATAATAATAATAATAATAATAATAATAATAATAATAATAATAATAATCCTTTCTATTATAGACATAAGGCCTGAAATTTTGGAGGAAAAGGGCTAGTCGATTACATCGACTCCAGTGTGTAACTGGTACTTATTTCATCGATCCCGAAAAAATGAAAGGTAAAGTCAACCTCGGCGGAATCTGAACTCAGAACGTAAGGGCGGACGAAATGCTGCTAAGCATTTTGCCCAGCGTGCTATATAATAATAATAATAATAATAATAAAGAAGAAGAAGAAGAAGAAGAAGAAGAAGAAGAAGAAG
>NC_068981.1:105125988-105128473 GCF_001194135.2 Octopus bimaculoides
AATAATAATAATAATAATAAAGAAGAAGAAGAAGAAGAAGAAGAAGAAGAAGAAGAAGAAGAACAACAACAACAACAACAACAACAACAACAACAACAACAACAATAATGATGATGATGAGTTCATCTATTTGCCACAAGGGCGAAATTGTTATGCCTGGAAATAAAGCTACCAAAGAAATAGAGACGATTTTCGATCTATCAGCCTACGATATGACAAATATATGTCCATTTGAAGACAAAAGAAGCTGTGTCATGTCAAAAAGTCAACCCTGAACAAACAGACCCGTCTCCTATTGTCGCCGTCAACGTTTTAATGACAAGCAAAAGCTCATGTCGGATCTGTCATCGCCCAGTACAACAAGGACCGCGTTACCCAGTGGAGAACCAGACTGGGACCGAAAAGTCTGCTGCTAGAACAAACTCTCAAAAAAAAAACGATCAACTAGGTAACCAGAACCAGGATAACCCTAACCCTAGACCTGTAGTGACGCCACCAAAAGCACCACCTAAAGCAAAATGCGTAAAATGGACTAGAGAGGATTATAGAGATGTGTTGAAAGTTTTCTATACCGCCCAACTAAGCCCAAACAATAACCTCATTGTACAAACATACATTTCATGGAGAAACTTAGTAGGCAACGAAGTACGCAGATATATAGATGCAAATAAATTAATGCACGTAGAGACATCATTAATAATAAAAGGTTAGCTGACGCTGAAATTAGCCAAATTAGGACACAAATATCTCATGGCAGATCAAATGAAAACAGCAACAATGCAGAGGAAATAGGTAACAGAAATATAGAACCCAGTGTACGAGCAGTACATCCCAACGAAGAAACTGAAGAAAGAATAGCGAAGAATAGATATGCGGAAAAAGAGAAAGTAGACCTACCTCAAGAACACCAGAATAGATATGACACAGAGTTTGAGGTGAATAATAAAGAGATCATAGAAGCAGAAGATATTATGAGAGAACTCAGCAAGACTGAATTTAGTGACATGATCAATAGAGAACCGCCAGCCAAAGTTCTCAAACAGCATTAGAAACAACATAATCATGATAGATAGTGTTGCTCTTTAGACAGATCTTAAGAAAAAAGGGAAATGACCTAACAACCTTAAACAACATCATCTATTCCACTGCTAAAGCTGTAATTGCTCAACTAGGTATCAAGACGACACGGAAAAGGCCAACCATGTCAATAGACCTCCTAAGTGGAAAGTAGCAATACAAAAAGAGATCGAATATCTGCGGGCGTATGTATCAGTTCTCGATGAACTTGCTAGAGGAGTAAAAGTTAAGACGAAATAAGCTAGAAAAATCAAGCAAAAATACAAAATTCAAGATTTTATAAACCTCCCTGCAACCAAGGAATAATTGAAACAATGAATACAACTGAAAGCCCAACGGTTTAGAAAGTATGATAAAAGAATCAAATTTTATTGACAAAACAGGATATTCAAAACGGATGCAAAGAAATTTTACAGGGAAATTGGCAAAAGGAGCCACCTAAGACTGAGAAAATGGAAGAGTTCTGGAAGAAGACATCGAGCAACAGAAAAGAATATAATGCAGAAACTGACTAGATAGAGCGTGAGAAAGTGAGACTGGATGAAATCTCCGAATAACCTGTCCTTGTTTTCTTTATATCGTCTATCTGGATGTTTTGTCTCTTTCTTGTATCACCTAACTGTCCGGATGTTTTGCGTTCTTGTCGCATTCTGTATTATTTATATATATATAGCGGCGTACGTACACCTTGTCTCTTATATGTAAGTATACATTTTTCTAAATCTTGTATGACTATTTCTGTCTATCAGCCCCTTCACCCTTATTCGTTCATTCCACTGTTCGTTCTTTTGTTCCCCTCGCTCACATTTACTTGCCTTCTCTTCTTGCTCACTTTCCCTCCACTTTTCACTTCACTGTGTCTCTGTCATTTTTTTCTCGCCCCTCCTTAATTCTTTTGTCCTTCTGCCTCTACCTCTCTGTCTTCTCTTACCACGTGACCGGTGTTCGGCCAAGCCTGATCTTTCTTTCTTGGTCGGCCGTTGTGCGTGCAACATCGTTATTCCTCCCTGTGCCTGTGAAACCTTGTATCCCTGCCGTAAGGCTTTATTTCCACACACGCCAGCTTAATTTAATTCGTCCTTAGTCGAAAGACATCTGTTGTTATGTTCTATTAGTATTTTTATTGTATTTGTGTAACAATGTTCGTCTTTCTTCCGTCCTTGTTTTTGTATACATTCGCTGCTTTCTTCCAAGGAATCTAATGCTCTTAGCTTAGTTTTTCCTTGGGGCTGGCCAGATTGGAGCAATATCGAGAATAACCAGCCGAAATTGCAAGGATAATCTGGACATTGACTGAGGAAAGAAAACTCCGAATGACCTGTCCTTGTTTTCTTTGTATCGTCTATCTGGATGTTTTGTCCCTTTCTTGTATCACCTAACTGTCTGGATGTTTTCCGTTCTTGTCCCA
>NC_068981.1:105131329-105135626 GCF_001194135.2 Octopus bimaculoides
GCTAATTATAGTTAATTTTTGTTTATTTTCAGATCATTAAAATGGAAATGTCAAGTTAAGAAAAATGAGCACTTTTGACACCTCCTTCTTTTCGCTTTTAATCAAGGTTCTAAGGCTGCAAAAGCTGCTCGCGACATTTGTGTTGTGTATGGAGAGGGTGCTATAGCTGAAAGAAACGCTTGTGATTGGTATGCCAAGTTCAAAAATGGAAATTTTGACCTCAAAGACACACCTCATTCTGGCTGTCTAGTTGAGTTTGATGAAGAGCGATTAAACCAACTTTTGCATGAAAATTCTCGTCAAACGACAAGGGAAAATGGAATGCTCCCACACTGCTATAGAGAAGCATCTTCACTCGATGGGAAAGGTTCAGAAGTATGGAGCATGAGTTCCGCATGCTTTAAATGACAACAAAAATCAATGAGCCACAATCTCCGCTGGTTTGCTTGCTCGTCACCACTCAACTCATGAACACAAGCAACGATTTCTTTACCAAATCGTTACTAGCGACGAAAAATGGTGCTTGTACATCAATATGAAGCCGCGTAAGGAATGGCTTAGCCCCAGTAAACAAGCGACAACGTGCGTGAAACAAGATCTTCATCCGCGTAAAACAATGTTGTGTGTATGGTGGGACTGGGAAGGGATTATCCATAACGAATTGCTTGAACGGAACCAAACAGTCAACGCGAAACTCTATGTTAAACAGACGGAACAACTCAACATGGCTATTCAAGAGAAAAGACCTCATCGGCAGCATGGAGTTCTTCTGCTGCATGACAACACCCGCCCTCATATCGCCAAAGAAGCCATTCAAACCATATGACCAAGGAAGCCATTCAAACGCATGGCTGGGAAGTGCTGCACTTTCAGCGCACCCACCCCCACTACTAACTTGGTCGCCCAGATAGCGGAAGCTATCGACTACCTCTAGTTTTTCACCCTGGAATGAGATAGAAGTTGTTTCCTGTTTGTTTGCAGTCTTTATTGCACCTGAACATCTGCCACAAACAAAAACTAACTTGCTAGTTAACCTGCCTTTGATGTTGCTGCACCTCTTATGTGTCCATAGCTTGCACCGGGTACATCTTATGGAGTTTCTACCTACGCCTTTTCTACAGATCGAGCAGGATAATCTACCTGAAGGGATTTGTGATTCATCTGCTTTCCTACTTATTAAGACTTTGGTTTTAGCTAAGTTGTCTCTAAGGCCCTTCGATTCTAATCCTTGCTTCCACACCTGAAAATTTTCCTCTAGTTCTGATAGTGACTAAGCAATTAGCGCAAGGTCATCAGCATACAGGAGGTCCCAGGGGCATCCTGTCTTGAATTCCTCTGTTATTGCCTGGAGGACTATGATGAATAAGAGGGGGTTGAGGACTGAACCTTGGTGGACCCCTACCTCTACCTGGAATTCTTCACTGTACTCGTTGCCAACTCTCACCCTACTGACAGCGTCCTTGTATATGGCTCGCACAGCTCTCACTAACCATTCATCTATCCCTAGTTTCCTCATTGACCACTATATAAGGGATAGGGGGACCCTGTCAAAGGCTTTCTCCATGTCAACGAAAGCCAGGTACAGAGGTTTATCTTTGGCTTGGTATTTCTCCTGCAACTGTCTTATCAGAAATATAGCATCAGTGGTGCTTTTCCCTGGCACGAACCCAAACTGCATCTCTCTAGACTGACTCTCTCCCTAATTAGTTGGGCTATGACCTTCATTACCTGATCTAACAACTTAATACCTCTGTAATTATTTGTATTTAAAGCGTCACCTTTATCTTTGTAGCAATTGACTATGGTGCTGCTACACCAGTCAATGGGTATGACTCCTTTGTGTATCACCTGATTAACTATATGGGTGACTAGGCAATAGCAAACACTGCCAGATATTTTGAGCATCTCTACAGTGATTCCTGGCGGGCAGGGGGCATTCCCTGTCTTCATACCCTTAATTTCTTTATCTACCAAGGTACTGTCAATTCGGATAGCTGGTCCCTCTGTTGGGTCGACATTCGGCAGACTCTCTTCCTCCCATTCAGTAATATGTCTCTAAATCTCTGTCCATTCGCAGGATCTTTAAGTGTCCTTCTCCTCCAAGCTGGTTGTCTTCTGGGCATCCATTTAGCCCTGATCCTGAAGCCACTAACTACTAGCTTGGGAAGGTTTTGGCATTTATAAGCAGCCATCTTTCCTTTTCTGGCGAGGATGTAATCAATTTGGCTAGTGTATCTACCAGATCGGTAGGTGACTAGGCGACTGGCAGGTTTCCTGAAGTTAGAATTGCAAACCATAAGATCATTTGCATCACAGAACTCCAGCAGCTTGGTTCCCTCCTGATTGCAGGAGCCAAAACCCACAGCCACCATATATGCCATGGAACCCCGTAACATCTTGTCCAACATGTCCATTGAAGTCACCAGCCACAAAGAAAAGGTCCCTATCATTCGTCAATGAGGTAGTCTGCAAGAGGGTGTCATAAAATCGGTCTTTCTGTCCATCAGGTAGCCCCAGCCTAGGAGCATAGGCCGAGATAATGGTTGCTAACCTATGATGTAGTACTAATCTAATCTTAAGTATTCTATCGCATACTCTGACTACCTCAATTACCTTATCAACCCATTTCTCCACAAGAAGTATACCCACGTCCCGACCACGTCAGTGTTCCCTGCCCAGAAAACCTTGTGCCTATGTTCTTTGCCTGTGAGGAACCTAGCGGAGCCTCCTCTCCAGCACAAATCTACACGTCTCCTTTCAAGCATCTCAACAACATCACCAAACCTACCTTTCAGTGTACCCATGTTGAGTGTGCCAACCCTGAGGGTGAGGGAGGTGTGGACCCATGAGACCCTGGAATGGAGGACAGCAGTGTCATGTACCTGAAAAGAAAGCTCGCATTTGGCAGAATTCAACAACAATAGCCTTCAACCTGCATACACTACGCCATCATTTTTATGCACTATCACTACTTTACATAGGAGATAAACCCTATATATATATACATATATATATATGTGTGTGTGTGTGTGTGTGTGTGTGTGTTTGTGTGTGTATACTATAGCCTCAGACCAACCAAAGCCTTGTGAGTGGATTTTGTACACAGAAACTGAAAGAAGACTGTCGTATATATGTGTATATTTGTGGGTGTGTGTGTGTGTGTATCTGTGTTTGTATCTGCACTATTGATTGAGAACTGGTGTTGCTGTGTTTATGTCCCTGTAACTTAGCGGTTTGGCAAAAGACACTAATAGAATAAGTACTAGGCTTACAAAGAATAAATCCTGGGATTGATTTGTTCCACTAATGGCAGTGCTCCAACATGGCCACAGTTACATGACTGAAACAAGTAAAATAATAAAAAATTATACCATTTTAATCACGAACAACACCGGGTATTTCTGCTAGTATGTAACAAAGTGCAAAAATTATTTTTAGGTTCTTTTTTTTAGGGAGTGGGGTGACAGTAAGTGTTATTTCCTATTTGCTTTTATCTACGAATCAAAGGAAATGACTAATATTCCTTTGAACCTTTATTTTTGTGACCTGGATACCAATGTTTTGAAACTGACTTCTTTTCCATTACACTTCAGACAGATTCAGTGCTGAGTTGCTGAAGAAGAAATATCATTATACACAGATTTGCTTGTCAGTTGTTTGACCTTAACCACTTGAGCATATCAGTTAGTGACTGTCAATATGTGCATCTCTGATCATGTGCAGGAGTAGTGGGGGAAGCATCATAGCTATGTGTTGAGAGAGATTCTTTGAGGTTTGAATAAATGTAACAGAAACAAAGTTTGAAGGAAATATTAACCAGTTTTCACACTTTATAGGGATAAGAAAATAGGAAATACCAGTTGCTATCCAAGGACAAAAATTGTATTACAGAGTGTTATCTATACATTGTTGCTGTCATATATTTATTTTGGGATGTGAATGCAGCGTTTGCTTTTAGAGAGGTCAACATGCTGAGCATTGAATCTAATTCAACACGATACTTTTCAATATCTGCGTTTTTGCTTTCAGCCACTTTCTTCCATTTCTCCACTTCCCTCTCCAACTCAGAGAATGGTAAACAGCTGCCTTTCTTCATCACACTCAGCATTTCTTTCTCACGAGCATCCTGTTTCTTTTCTAGTTCTTGTATTTTCTCAACAAGACTCTGGAAATGCTGCCTTTCCTATATGAATTTTAAAGGAAGAAAAATAGAAGAAAAACAAAAATTAATAAAATTGCAATTTTGAAATGCATCATCAGTAGAATGATAATGATGAAGATGATAACAGTGGTGATG
>NC_068981.1:105135636-105136574 GCF_001194135.2 Octopus bimaculoides
GGTGGTGGGGAGTGGTAGGGGTGGTGGGGAGTGGTAGGGGTGGTGGTAGGGGTGGTGGCAGTGGCAGTGTTAATGATGATGATTATTATTATTATCGTACTGATAACAATTGTAGTAATAAGGGTAATGTTTGTGATCATGATGGTGAAGATGACGCACCTCCTATAACCAATGTGGGTAGTGATGGTGGTGGTGGTGGTGTTTATCACCATGATGCTGCTACTGACAGTGACAATAAACACATGATGACTATGATAATGGTGGTGTTGGCAACAGCTGTGATAACGGTGGTGGTGCCGGCAGCAGTGAGTGATGGCAGCAGCAGTGAATGGTGGTGGCGGCGGTGACAATGGTGGTGGTGGTGGTGTTGGTGGTGGTTATGAGCACTGCTGGTGATGAATGATAATGATGGTGGTGATGGAGATGATGTTGATGAGTGACAGCAAAAAAAAAAACAATTATTATCTTTAAACTAGCATCAGTAATGGCAACCAGCTATAAAAACACTGATTCCACTTATACCTTCTTTGATATACAAACTGTTTTTGTTATAATACAGTTACTCAAGTGACAAGCAGGATGAGGGTACAGAGCTATGGCTGATATCACCACAGTAAATCATACACATCCAAGTATATGCAGGCACCCACTAAAACAATGGACATATCTTTTATCTTTTATCTTTTACTTGTTTCAACCATTTGACTGCGGGCCATGCTGGGGCACCACCTTGAAGGGTTTTAATAGAACAAATCAACCCCAGGACTTACTTATTATTTTTAGGCCTACTACCTATTCTATCAGTCCCTTTTACTGAACCACTAAGTTACAGGGACGAAAACACACCAGGACTAGTTGTCAAGTGATGATGGAAAACAAACACAGACACAAAGACACACACAAAAACAGATGTATACATATATATATATATATATATA
>NC_068981.1:105136794-105137974 GCF_001194135.2 Octopus bimaculoides
ATATATAATAATAATAATAATAATAATATTAGGGACAAAATCCAAAATTACAGGTAAAAAACTCAATTAAAATCAATTTATAAAAAATTAAAATTAAATTGAGCCTTATAGATGAGTTCTTGAAAATTGGTTATTTTCCCTAAAACTATATATTTTATATATATATATATATATATACATATATATACGACGGGCTTCTTTCAGTTTCTGTCTACAAAATCCACTCACAAGGCTTTGCTCGGCCTGAGGCTGTAGTAGAAAACACTTGCCCAAGGTCCATGCAGTGTGACTGAACCCAGAACCATATAGTTTGGAAGCAAGCTCCTTACCACACAGCCACAGCTGCAACAACAGATTTTAACTGAATCAATGAGAATTACATGAAAGAGAATGTTTTCCTTACATTCATTGTCACGTGGCTGAGACAATTCTTGTCACAAACAAAGTTGCTTACTTCACTGCTGGAGCAATTATTTTACTGCTAGAATGCCATCTAATTGTTAACAGTTTAAATGAGAAGTAATAGAGTCTGGTGGGAGTAGGGGCTGTTTACAGCTTTGTGGGCTGAGGCAAGCAGAATGATAATGTACCTAATACAGAGAGAACTTCTATGCAGTTGGTTTATCCTGCGATAAATAGCAGCCAAATTTCCCTCAAGCAACACGCTACGGAATAATATAATTCTTGATACATTAAACTGGGAAACAGATGGGATGGTCATGGCTGGAATGTCTTTGATCAAGGATGACTTGGAACTAAACGACAACAACTACACAACACTAATTGAACTGTTGGAGTTTTCTTTGAGCTCACACATCCATCATGGTTATTGTTTACAAATGCCTGACATATAAAGTAAAATGAAAAACAAAGACAAAAACTAGAGAAATGAGATTTTATGATTAAATCTGATGGCACAAGTGTGGCTGTGTGGTTAAGAGGTTTACTTCACACAGCCACATGATGTCAGGGTTCAGTCCCACTGCACAGCACCTTGGACAAATTCTTCAGCTAATCTAATGCCTTGTAAGTGAATTTGGAAGAAAGAAACTGTATGGAAACCAAACGTGTATATATATATATAAATATATATATATATATATATAATATATATATATATAAATATATATATATATATATATAAATATATAAATATATATATATATATATATAAATATAT
>NC_068981.1:105138008-105140553 GCF_001194135.2 Octopus bimaculoides
TATAAGGTCTGATCTATGAGTATCCGGACTGTTGCCATAGGAATGAAGCTAAAGCATGCAGAGTGAAGCCACTTGGCACAGATTAACCTTGAACTCTGTTGTGCATGCGCACTAAGTTTTAACATTTTAGCTCAGTTCCACTGTTTACAGCAGTACCCGGAAGGAAGGTATGTAGCGTGTGATCATTGCATTGGCCATGACAGAGGAAATTGTTATGGCAGTACCGACTCAGAGGCCTATGCAAGGCTGCAGAAAGTGTATGGAGAGGAGTGTATGAGCCACACACAAGTGTATGAGTGGTTCAGACATTTCCAAGATGGCCAAAAATATGTCAATATTGATGAACGTTCTGAGAGACACACAACCAGCAGAACTGAGAAAAAATCCCAGATGTGCATGCAGCTGAGAGGGGGAAATCATTGAATCACCATCCGTGAGTTATCAGAGAGTGTGCAGATTAGTTACGATTCAGTTCAGTCCATTATCACTGAAGATTTGAGTATGAGGCGCATGTCTGCCAAGTTTGTGTGAAAACTGCTTTCAGCTGACCAAAAAGACACTCGGGTTTCACTTGCACAAGATCTCCTTGATTGTGTCAATAATGATGGAAACCTTTTGAAAACTTTGCTTAGGCCTCTAAGCAGGGATTGCCAAGCTTTTGGCAAAATTGAATGCAGATTCTCTGCTCAACTTTCTCTGTTGTGATCAATGCAATGATCACATGCTTACACACCTTCCTTCCAAGCACTGCTGTAAATGACAGAAGTGAGCTAAAATGTTAAAACTTAGTGCACATGCACAGCAGAGTTAAAGGTCAATCTGTGCCAAGCAGCTTCACTCTGCATGCATTAGCTTCATTACTATGGTAACAGTCCAGATACTTATTGATCAGACCACGTATATATATATGTATATATATATAATAAGTGTGCGTGGCTTACTGATTAGTGTATTCAATCCATGACTGTAAGGTCATGAGTTCAATTCCCGGCAAAGTATTGTGTCCTTGAGCAAGACACTTTATTTCCCATTGCTCAAGTCCACTCAGCAAGCAAAAATGAGTAGCACTTGTATTTCAAAAGACCAGCCTTGTCATGCTCTGTGTCAAGCTGAATCTCCTTGAGAACTATGTTAAGGGTACACTTGCACATTGATTTCACAAGTAGGCCGTTCCATTGATATATATAATTGGCACTCTGTTAGATCTGACGATGAGGATTCCAGTTGATCCAATCAATGGAACAGCCTGCTTGTGAAATTAATGTGCAAGTGGCTGAGCACTCCACAAACACATGTACCCTTAACGCAGTTCTCAAGGAGATTCAGTGTGACACAGAGTGTGACAAGGCTGGCCTTTTGAAATACAGGTACTACTCATTTTACCATTATATACGTGTATATGTATGCATACATACATTATATATATATATACACACACACACATAAATGTTGAACAATGAGAGTGAGTACTCAACACCGCAATGGTGGATAAAATTTCTTTATTTGTGTATTAAAGCTACCATTGGTTTCATGTTAAGAAAAATATTTTAATATCTTAACAATTTTTCAAGCTGATCACATGGAGGAATGATGTTCATGGGTGTCTTTGTCTCTGCATATGTGTGCCCCACCCCACTACTTGACAACAGGTGTTGGTTTGTTTGCATCCCTGTAACTTAGCAGTTTGGCCACAGTGATTGATTAAATAAGTACAAGACTTAGGAATAAGTATTGAGGTCAATTTGTTCAACCAAAATCCTCCAAAACAGTACCCCAGCATGGCCACAATCCAATGACTAAAACAAGTAAAAGATAAACAAAAAAGATAAAAAATTTGAAATTATCACTCCTTTGGCCATTATACCATGTTAAGGCAGCGAGCTGGCAGAAACGTTAGCACAATGGGCAAAATGCTTAGCAGTATTTCGTCTGTCTTTACATTCTGATTTCAAATTCCACCGAGGTTGACTTTGCCTTTCATCCTTTCGGGGTCGATAAATTAAGTACCAGTTGCATATTGGGTTTGATCTAATTGATTGCCCCCACCCAACTCCACAAAAATTTCAGGCCTTGTGCCTAGAGTAGAAAAGATTATTCCATGTTCAGCAACCTTAACTTTGAAGTCATTAATAAGCTAAACTTACTGGAGAATGTGTTCTTTTTGCTTCAGCTAATTCATCCTGTAACTGCTGTATGTGAGCCTCTAATACGACTTCACGTACTTTAAGTTCAGACAACTTTTCAGCATCCACCTGAGCATTTGCAAGTTGTTCTTGAAGATGGTCTATTAACACCTGTAAATTTAGATATGTAAATTGCTTAAAAGAACAAAAATGAAACATAAACAAATAAAGGCTAAATGATAGTACACAGACATCACATGACATTAAAAGCAACAGTTTATATATAGTTTTAATTATTTGTTATATTATATTATATTATATCATATTATATTATATCTTTTTATAGTAAAATTATATTATATTATAATTTAAATAAATTTTTAATATGTCAATTGTATTTCTCTATTTCCTTTAATATATAT
>NC_068981.1:105140596-105146369 GCF_001194135.2 Octopus bimaculoides
TATATATATATATATATATATATATATGTGCAGCTCTCCAGCTTGCCAGTTCCTGTCAAACTGTCCAACCCATGCTAGCACGGAAGACAGATGTTAAAAGATGAAGATAATGATGATGATATTGTCCAATCACATCATATATTCAGTCATATCAGCATTGTTATCTCTTCAATACCTCTGGCAAAGAAGCCTCTACATAGTCAATCTACTCGAAAAGGTATCAAAATCTTATCATATTGAAAAGGAAAGCACACATTGAATAATGCAGCCCTAGACATGCGATGGCCAAGAGAAGGATAAGATGATCATAGCTGGAATGCCTTTGATCAAATGTCTGCTCATACAGGTTGGACCTAAGGCTAAATAACAACACAACACCCTTGTGTTCCAGCTTTCTTGTAAATTAATGTCATTTGTTCAATAGATTTCCTTGAGCCAGTCATTTCGAATCGCAACAAATTATCTGAATAACAACCAACAAATGAAGAATTTTTCTAAGTTGTATACAATTACCTGCTGGGCGTCAACTTTACACTGAAGTTGCACAGAAGAGCTGGTGGAATTCTTCAAAGCTTGTTCTGTTAGAATTTTGTGAAGTTCTTTCTGGTGAGAAATTCTCAAAGTGTTGATCTGTACAAAAGACAAAAAAAAAAGGCGTAATCAACAAATCAAACATACTCACACATACACACACATACACACACACACACTCTATCTCTCCCTCTTAATATATATGTATGTATGTTGAGCCTCACAGAGGGGATAACAAGTGACCCGACACTTCTGACAATTTGCTGTGCTTGAGAAGACACATCAAGCTAAGTATAAGGGTGGCCAACCACACATACAAGCATGTCTTTTATGGCCATGCCACCACTACCTTCTTACACACACACACACACACACACACACACACACACACACACACACACACACGCACATTATTTGATCACTGTCAAAACTCCCTATCTTTCCAACACCTACTGCAGACCCTGCCCTCTCCTCCACTCTCATTCATGTCCCTATCTGCACACTCTCTATGTCCTTTCATTCTTTCTATGTCCTTTCATTCTTTCTTGCCAGTCACTCCAATTTCTTTCATCACTTGCTACAGTCATATCTTCCTATCCCCTCACACTCTTATGGAACATGCACTTCTATGCTTTTTGTATAACTTATACCTACCTCGCCCCCACTATTCACTATGAGCAGGTCCCATTACATCTCCAATACCATCTATCTCTCTCTCTCTCTCTCTCTCTCTCTCTCTCTCTCACTCTGACTGTCTCCCTAGCTTTCTAACTCTCTTCCACCTTCCTTTTCTTTCATTGTCCTACTAGAGTAGCCAAGTATCTCCTCTACAGTAACACAACTATCCCTGTCCCTCTAACATACTCTAACCTCTCACCTAACACACACAGTCAATTCTCTCGGTTCCATTCCCTCTCTCAATGAAGAGGTCTTTGTCATGCAAGTCATTTCGCAAACCCACTAGTGCTGATGCTACATAAAAAGTACCTGTGCCAGTGTCACATAAAAGGCATCAGTACTGGTGTGATATAAAGAGGCACTTGTGCTGGTGCCATGGAAAAAGCACCTGTGCCATTGTCAATGTAAAAAAGCACCAGTACCTGTGTGACGTAAAAATGTACCACCCAGTACATTCTGTAAAGTGCAGCCATAGAAACCATGCCAAAACAGACACCTGGAGCCTGGTGCAGTTTTCTGACTTGCCAGCTCCTGTCAAACTGTTCAACCCATACTAGCATGGAAAATGGACGTTAAATGATGATTAATGATGATACACACACACACACACACACACACACACACACACACACACACACACACACATATATACAAGGGAGAGTCAAAAATTATATGCACTCTTATTTTTTCAGTGTATTTACACAAAAGCAGGGGATAAACAAGTATGTCATTTTTCTATATAGTCTCCTTCCTTTTCGACGCACTTGGTTTAGGGGTCCACAAGCTTGTGTATTTCCTCCAAGAAGAAGGTTTTCAGTTTGTTGTGCAACCATTTATGCACCACCTCCTTCACATCTTCATCCATAGGAAATCGACAACCTCATAAACCATCTTTCAACAGTCCAAATATGTGATAGTCAGAAAGGGTGAGATCTGGGGTGTAGGCAGGGTGTTCCAACACCTCAAAACCCAATTGGTTAATGGTTTCAATGGTCATGTGTGGGTGTGCTCTGTCATGAAACAACAAAACTTTCTTTGACAATAGGCTTCAGCGTTTGGTATGAATCGTTGGCTTCAGTTTGTTGACAAGCAAAGCCCTGTATCTTGCACTGTTGATCGTACACCCCTTTCCAGTTAATCTTCCATTATAGGCCCTTTTGAGTCCCAAAAAAGGGTTAGCATCACCTTTCCTGCAGAAGACTGAGTCTTGAATTTCTTCATCACTGGCAAGCCAGGATATTTCCACTCCAAACTCTGCCTTTTGGATTCTGCTTCATAATGATGGAGCCACATTTCATCTACCGTGACAATTCTGCACAAAAATTCCTCACCCTCATAGTTGTAGCGATCAAGTAAATGTTGACAGACCTCAAGACATTTGCACTTGTGCTCTACAGTAAGTTCTCTTGGCACCCATCTTGCACAGACTTTATGGAAGTTGAGCTGATTGTGAATGATTTGACAAACAGAACCATGACTCTTTGTTTTATTTTGGTGCACACTGATAGTGGAGTGGCCATGCTTACACTGTAAAGCCAGAAAGAAAAATGGCACGATCAGGCTCAAACTTTGATCACATGACCACAATAGTACCAACTATAAGCAAACATGAGCAGAAGGTAGTGTGACAATGATAAAGATATGTTATGGTGAAAGTACAGAAAATTTTTTACTTCCCTTTGTATATATATTTTTTACTTTTTTCAGTCATTTGACTGTAGCCATCCTGGGGCACTGCCTTGAAGGGGTTTTAGTTGAACAAATCAACCTCAGGACTTTTTTTTCAAGCGTAGATCTTATTCTATCAGTCTCTTTTGCTGAACTGCTCACTTATGGCAATGTAAGCACACCAACACCAATTGTCAAGCAGGGCTGTGTAGTTGGGAAGCAAGGTTCTTACCACACAGCCACATGGAAAGAGTTTTTTACCATGCCCTTGAGCTGACCAAATTGGTAGATGGAAACTGGAAGAAGCCTGTTGTGTGTGTGTGTGTGTGTGCGCGCGTGCATGTGTGTGTGTGTTTGTGTGTGTGCACGCGTGCATGCATGTGTGTGTGTGTGTGTGTGCATGTGTGCATGAGTGAGTGAGTGTCTTTGCTTGAGTCTGTTCCCCATCCACCTCTTGACAATAGTGTTGGTTTGTTCATGTTGCCATAACTTAATGGTTCAGCAAAAGATATTGATAGAATAAGTATTGGGATTTAAAAAATAAGTACTGGTGTTGATCTGTTTGATTAAACCCTTCAAAGCAGTGCCCCAGCATGGCCACAGCTCAATGACTGAAACAAGTAAAAGACAATGGACAAAAAATATCCTCTCTCTCACTTCTCTCTTTCTTTCCCCGCTTTCTACCCCCTCCCTATTCCTCTCTCTCTCTCTCTCTCTCTCTCTCTCTCTTTTTCTCTCTCAGTCATTGCTATCAACAATCAATATTTGTTACTTTCAAATATGATAAATAGCATCACAACTCAACATTTTCCTAATTACTAATTCTCCCCACATGATGATTAATCATCTGGATTTCATTAGTGGAAGACATTTCTAACATCAAACTTTCTTCTTGGAGATCCAGCTAGAAATCAAAATGCTTACTAAGATCTTGTGCCACTCTACATTACCCCCACCCCCACCACCACCACACCCACACACACAAAATTAATCGAACAAGCCAACAGTAAGAGCCTCTACAAGGGAACTTAAATTGCTAAAAAAAAAAAAGTACCCTAGTTTCCCTAAAGCCACACTTCACCATCTATGGAAAAAAGGCAAATTGGTTAATGTAGACCTAGATACATTATCTGAAAATAGATGGAATAGCCATGGCTGGAAAGCTCAGAACATAACTCTAATTGATCGGATCTTCTATAGGATCAAACAACAAAATATGAATAACTGGATGTTTAGCTATGCAATTGTTCTGACACTTTGAAATCATAAGTTTGTGATCCCAGCAGTGACGAACAATGATCAAGTCATTTACAGGATCAACAGACTCATATTTTCATTGTATGACAGACAATACCATCAAGAAATGAATGATGAAAACACCCAATAAATTCAGCCTGTATTTAACATAAGTAAGCTTATATTTATAGACTTCTTACATGTTCCATGCAACCACACTTCAGAGAGCCTATCAACCAACTCCTGTACATATACTCTTGAAATTAGGCCACTAGCTGAATGTCATCAAATACATAGTCAAAAGGGTGGTCTGCCCCGGATGGCACTTTTAAAAGGACAGCACTTTTTGGTCTACTGCAGGCTGTGTTTTTTGTGGGGTCTGGGTGCAGCAAACAGAAGGGCCACCCCGAGCAGCACACACTCTAGCTATGCTAGTGCACACAAGCAGCATCATTCATCTCCAATATTCTGCAAGGGCACACCTGGCTATGGGGAAATATTACTTTGCTTGGGAACAGGTGAAACATGGCGGCTGGAAGAGTATTTTTTCTGTAGAAAAATCTGCCTCAATAATCTGGCCCAAGTTAATACATTTCTAAAGCAGCGCTTGTGCCGTATTTAGCAAACCACTTAAATTTTTATAAATAACATCATACTGCACTGCACCTTGTATGTAGTATCATGTTTAGAGGATGAAAATTAAATGAAGAAAAGTAAAAACCATGATTTTATTTAACAGATACAGGTACAAAATGATACAATTCTAAAGCAGAGTATGTTTAATCTTTAGAAATGCACTTACAAAACTAAAGAACAAAACTAGTTTTAACACATCATATGCAAACTAACCAACATCAAAAACAGGGTTTTTTTCTCAATACAGGGCACAGTGTATTGCACAATATTTCCCAGTATTACAAGATTTCTAGACATTCCAGATTTCTGGAAGCTGGATAAGAAGTACTGTATTAACATTAATAATTAGATGAGGAAAATTGTCTTTCACTTATGTTTACCTGCCCTAACACAAGAAATACATTGAATAACAAGTAAGGTTGTTCTTTTCCAGTTTGGCCATGGGAAATTACCTCACTTCAAAACAACAGGAAGAGCATCAGGCTGTAGAAAATGTACCTCAAAAAATTCTATCAGATCCAGGGAAGTATGGAAAACTGAACTTTAAAATGATAATGATATTTCATATATATATATATTAATCAAGTAAGGTTTATATATATATTTGTAATAATTTTTTCACTTTATTGTGTATTTGTTTCTTTTTGTATATGATATTTGTTAATTATTATCTATAAGAATGAAACCATATCTGTTAATTTGTTATTTCTATCTATGAAGATCAAGAAGAAAACATGAAGTAATAAGTTATGCAAAACAGAGTTTATTTTAACAAGATACCTCTTAAAATCACCTGAGGAGACACATCTACACCAAGAGATACACCTAAACCAGTTGTGCAGTAGCCCACCTGCAAGGAATTGATGCCAGATGGGTCAAAACAATTGTAGTGATCAATAAAGATTCTCGTATCTTCCATCTCTCTCATCAATTACATGCCCAACATTGAGCCAGTGAACATGCTTTACCAAAATAACGACTAGCTGTATACCATACAATTTATTAACTAACTAACTATATATAT
>NC_068981.1:105147869-105149378 GCF_001194135.2 Octopus bimaculoides
AGAGTTACTACCTACTCCTTTACTGCATACTGAGCAGGGCCATCTACCTGAAGGGGTTTGTGTTTTATCTACCTTCCTACTTATTAGGATTTTGGTTTTTGCTAGGTTGACTCTAAGGCCCTTCGATTCTAGTCCTTGCTTCCACACCTTAAACTTCTCCTCTAGTTCTGATAGTGACTGCGCAATTAGTGCAAGGTCATCAGCATAGAGGAGCTCCCAGGAGCAACCTGTCTTGAATTCCTCTGTGATCGCCTGGAGGACTATGATAAATAGGAGGGGGCTGAGGACGGAACCTTGGTGGACACCTACCTCTACCCGGAATTCATTACTGTACTCATTTCCAGCCTTCACCTTACTGACAGCATCTCTATACATGGCTCGCACAGCTCTCACTAACCATTCTTCTAAAAACACTCAATATGTGAAA
This sequence comes from Octopus bimaculoides, assembly GCF_001194135.2. Lineage (NCBI taxonomy): Eukaryota > Metazoa > Mollusca > Cephalopoda > Octopoda > Octopodidae > Octopus > Octopus bimaculoides. The sequence goes on from NC_068981.1 coordinate 105,148,297, forward strand.
TACAATTAAATATAATCATATACCACAATTTGGCAAGTTCTCACAGACCTTACTGATATAGTCATCAGAGCTATGTTCATATGAACTTGCTTTGCCAAATGAGGAATTTATGTCTGATGATCATAGTTCACATAACTGAACTTATCAGAAAATACACACACACACACACACACACACATAATTTTACATATCTCCCTCATCCAACTCTCTCTCTCTCTCTCTCTCTCTCTCTCTCTATGCATACATGTGTCTGTGTAAATGAAGATTAACTAAGAGAAGTAATTTAGAACAGCACTGGCTGCTCTAAATGTATTTGAACAACAAACGCAAATAAATATACATTAAATACAAGACAAATTTTTGATTTATTGAAATAATCTTTACTTCCAGAAAAGGTACAACAATTGCTGGTGGCAACTGAGACCAACTCCAAACAATAATGGGAGACAATCTCAACAATCACGATTTCTCCAAAATTGATATACCATTAAGAAAAAGAGAGTGATTGTCTAGAGACCAACAGACAGCTGCAGACATATGTTTGTGCCTCAATAGGCATTACAGACACCAGATGCCCTAAATTGTCTCCAGCAGAAGAGCGATTGATGCAATAAAGAGTGAAAGACACTAATTGTCAGGATAATTTACATAATTTTAACAAAAATGTGCTAAGACAAATAATTCAGAGTGGCCAGTTGCACTTATTTGAACTATGAAGATAAATAAAGGTATATTAAATATATAAACATTTTTTGTTGGCACTCCGTCGCTTACGACATCGAGGGTTCCAGTTGATCCAATCAACGGAACAGCCTGCTCGTGAAATTAACATGCAAGTGGCTGAGCACTCCACAGACACGTGTACCCTTAACGTAGTTCTCGGGGATATTCAGCGTGACACAGTGTGACAAGGTTGACCCTTTGAATTATAGGCATAACAGAAACAGGAAGTAAGAGTGAGAGAAAGTTGTGGTTGAAGAGTACAGCAGGGTTCGCCACCATCCCCTGCCAGAGCCTCGTGGAGCTTTAGGTGTTTTCGCTCAATAGACACTCACAACGCCCGGTCTGGGAATCGAAACCGC
>NC_068981.1:105153688-105155448 GCF_001194135.2 Octopus bimaculoides
TAAAAACAAGGGTAAGAGTGAAAATATAAATGATAATGCATATATGTACACAGAAAAATCAGTTAAAACACCTCTATTTTATACAAAACCCTAAATATGTATACACAGACATACACATATATATATATATATATATACACATTTTCTCTCACCGATACACGTGTATATATAAAAACACCCATACCAGTATGTTCATACGTACATAAATTTAGTATGTTATGGTTGTTACAAGGGTTTATCAAGATTTAAAATATACTCTAATTAAGGTTAATAAATTACGAAAGTATAGATAAATAATTAGAATCGTAAATAATTTTAATCTTCTAACCTTTGAGGGAAAAACTAATATGTTTTATATATATATTTAGGTCAGTTGAAGTGTGCATGTGTGTATTTATCTTAAACTCACATACACACATACATATATGTTTGAGTGAGTTTGTATGTGATGTACTATAAACATTAGTAATTACCTCGTCTTGATAATGTTCATGTGTTTTCCGAATATCTGCTTCCAATTCTGCTGAAGACTTCATCATATCAACTTTTTGATGTTCCAGAGACAACTGAAGCTGTTCCACCTAAAAAGAATAAATCTATAATACTTTAGAAAGCCATTAAGATGAAGATCTCTTGCAGTACGTTACTCTATCTTACTCCTTTGCATTCTATGCATCATACAAGCAATAAAATAAATTACTGTAACATTATGAAGATGCATGGCCAATTGGATTAGGATGTTCTACTGACAATTGCAAGATCATTGTTTCAATTCCCAGAGTAGGATGTTCATGAGGTTCTTGAGCAAAACATTTCACTTTACATTGCTCCAGTTCACTCAGCTGTGAATGAGTAACCCTGCGACAGACTGGTGTCCTGCTCAGGGGAAATGTTGTGTATCTCGGTCACTTATACACCATGCAAACTAGGTAATTGGCCCTATGAGCTCTGGGATGAGACAGTTATGCCCAGGGCTTGATGATGATGGTGATGATGATGATGATGATGATGATGATGATGATGATGATGAGAAGGAGGAAGAGGAGGAGGAGGAGGAGGAGGTAACAGAATAAAGTTCATTCAATTATAATCTTCTCACATCAAAATTTTTCTCATACCTAACCAAAAGAAATACAAAATTTTTCACAAACTAGATGTGTGACTTGTATAAATTTCTGTGTGAATTTTTTGAGCAAACACAATATAGTTTGCTGCCCTCTTTTACTGTTAAGTACCCAACTATGAAAGCACATGGCTTAGTGGTTAGGGCAATCGACTCACAATCATAAGGTCGTGAATTTAATTCCTGGTGGTGTGTTGTGTCCTTGAGCAAGACACTTTATTTCACATTGCTCCAGTCTACTCAGCTGGCAAAATTGAGTTGTACCTGTAATTCGAGGTTGTACCTGTAATTCGAGGTTGTACCTGTAATTCAAGGCCAGCCTTGTCACATTCTGTGTCACACTGAATTTCCCTGAGAACTATGTTAAGGGTACATGTGCCTGTGGAGTGCTCAGCTCCTTGCACATTAATTTCATGAACAGGCTGCCATAGCCAACGGAGTGCCAGTTGTATGTATGTGTATATATATATATATATATACATAATTAAGGGATCAGCAAACATTTGCTTCACCACATACCGAAGTTCAGAAATAGCTGTTATTTCTGAACTTCGGTATGTGGTGAAGCAAATGTTTGCTGATCCCTTAATTATGTTTATAAATGTATAAGAACTTTTAAATAAGTTCTCCACTGATA
>NC_068981.1:105155458-105162633 GCF_001194135.2 Octopus bimaculoides
GCCATAGCCAACGGAGTGCCAGTTGTATGTATGTGTATATATATATATATATATACATAATTAAGGGATCAGCAAACATTTGCTTCACCACATACCGAAGTTCAGAAATAGCTGTTATTTCTGAACTTCGGTATGTGGTGAAGCAAATGTTTGCTGATCCCTTAATTATGTTTATAAATGTATAAGAACTTTTAAATAAGTTCTCCACTGATAATGGTGTTTACATACCGAAGGGGTTGGTAAAAATTATTAATTGTTGATTTATTAATAAATTAATAAATTGATAAACCTTTACCCTTTTAATTGTGTATATATATATATGTCATAGACTAGAGCCTCACATAGAGCCCAAGTATGAAATGAAAGCAACATTGCATTTTCAGGAAGAAAGGATAGAGCTGATGTATGATAATATATTTAGTATAGTAAGACAACAGGGCAATACTGTTAGTAGGAGAGGCTAAGAAGAAAAAAGAAGAGGAGGAAATACTGTAACTGAATACATTTAGGGGAAATTAAAGGAAGTTAAAAGCAATTAAGAACGGGACAAGAGAAGGTGAAAGTTCTTTAGACAATTTCTTTAAATAATTTTTTCTTTACAAAATTTCTTTTTTAAAGAAATTTCAAAAACTGCTTAAAGAAAAAGAAAAAGGGAAAAAAATACTTAAAGAAAAATTTCTTAAAAGCTTAATAAACTTCACAAACTTCAAAATATCCTCAAAAAAAATGTTTCTAGGACAATTCACAAAATCCCAAAATTTCTCAAAGAATCTCAAAAATTTCAAAAGTTTCAGCGTTATGAAGTGATGATATAATATAATATTTTTAACCAAAAGAGCCATGTGAAATTTTCAACAAGGTTTCAGCTCTTAACTGTACAGTTCAACATTATACCAGACAAGCTAAAGGGCACTGTATATAGTTGCCCACCCTGTAGAGATAAGAACTAAATCTCCTTCAATTCATATCTTACAAGCTAACTGTATCATCTTAATTCAAAAACTACAAAGTAATAAACCAATAAGGAAGCCTCTTTGTGGTCACTCACACTGCTTGAAATAGCAGTCAAATATCCTTCAACCAGACCTTCCTGCTTAAAAATGGTAAGGAGGATGTATGTAAAAAACGGTTCTATGTACACTGACTAAATGAAAGATGGAATGGTTACAGCTGGAATTCCTTTCATTATAGTTCTGCACAATCAGAACAGACTTGAAGCTAAACAACAACTATTGATCTATGGAAGAGTTGTGAACTTTAAAAATCAATTCAGTATCTTTAGCTATTTAACCAAAACTGCTTTACCTTAATTTTTAACAATTCATTTTCTTTCAGTATACCTTCAGGAACTTCAATCATACTGATAATTTTTTCATCTTTGCCAGCCAAAATGCTTCCAACATCAACTGCATCTGATTTCTTAGACTTTTGAGGAAGTTTTGAGGCTTTCTTATTCAACTCTGTAAATGAATATAGGATATAGAGGAAAACTCTGATTAATACTGACCCAAACAATGCAAGGTTCACTAAACTGCAGTTAACAAAATATTTTACAACAATCAATGAAATATAGAGGAGGGGGCTGGTTTCATATTTTATATTTTTTAGATTATTTAATCATGTGTGAATCATACAAGGAAAGAGCATTTTTAAAAACCAGTATTTTCATATTCCACCCATCTCTACAATTGTTGAACTTCGGTAGGCTTTGCTGGCCACCACTATCATGCTGAACATCAGGCCATATCAGACGTTATATTTTGGAGACTTCCACACCCTAATAGAGAAAGAAAATCAATCAACCACAGTTATGGTGATGTATTGTAGGCACATTTTGCAGTTAGGAAGTAGCAAAGGATGATGAGATTTAGGGTAAACATTTGTTGTACTGAGGGTGTTGATGCACTGCATCTTCGAATGCAGGAGTTAATATCTCATCAGGAGGCGAAGCAGCTCTGTAAGTATTTCAGCCCCTTAACACCAGAGCTGCCCACAGTCACCCACTGGTATAGGCAACATAACTCCCACACAACAGCATGAGCTTTGTTGAGTCAAATGTTGCAATTCTGGACCAGATGTTTCTACCATCCTATATGCTTGTCCTTGCTGCACCACACTTCCTCTCTCTTCAACCAAGTATAATGGCTCACTTTTTCAGTGGCTTCTAGCAATTTTCTGGCAACATCTTTTGTCTCCTTCACAGTTAGTCTAAGACTCCAGAGAATTGAGTGAAGCCTGGTTCCAACAAATCCTCTAAAACTTATCTCTACAAGAAGGCATACTGCCTTCCATCCCCTGTTTTCAAAGAGTTCAATCAACTCACTATATTTTAGATTATTTAACAATTAATTTATGATAACTTTCATACTTTATTTCATATTTAGTGTGTGTTAATTTTTACTTTGCATTTTGCTTTTAATAAAACTTTGTGGTTAATCTTGTTTGTTCATTTTTCTTCTTGGAATTCTGTGTAAGATAGTCATACTATCAACAAATGTGTTTGTTTTTTTAATTTTATTTTGCATGGTGCATTATAATGTACAGCAATGGCTCCTTGTAAATAATATGGCACAAAATTGGATGTTATATATGATGAAATGTCGTATGAGATCAATAGAACAACAGGAACTAAATAAAAATTATTGTTTAAGTGGTTTGCTACAGCTCTTTCAGAAACTCCTTAACCCTTTTGCATTCAGATTACTTGGCCAAATTTATTCACATTGTTTTGAATTAATCATGCATTATCTTGTAGCTTTGAGATTTCAAGGACCAAGATATCACCCACCTAAATGTTTATGCAATTACAACATACATAATTAATTCTATGCTATTTGATACACAACATCATCATCATCATCATCATTTTACTGCCTACTTTTCCATGCTTGCATGGTTCAGAGGGGATTTGTTGAGGTGGACTTTCTATAGCTGGATGCCCTTCCTGCTATGAGCTCTTATCTGTTTCTAAATAAGAAAACATTTCCCCACAACTAAATATGCTTTCCATGGAAAATAGGGAATGAAGGACACCACTTACATGGTAGAAACATTCATTTGCAACTATCACATGATGTCAATGTAAGGAAACAGCAACACACACACACATGTACATACAAACATGTACAGATGCACATACACAGACATGTGTGCGTGTGTGTATTTGTGTGTGTATGTATGTATGTATGTATGTATGTCTATATATATATATGATGGGTTTTTCAGTTTCCATCTACAAATCCAGTAACAAGGCTTTGGTCAGCCTGGGGTTATAGCATAAGACACTTGCTCAAAGTGCCACACAGTGGAATTGAACCAAGAACTATGTAGTTGGGAAGCAAAATTCTTGCAACACAACCATACCTATACCAAAAATAACATTCAAATATTCAACAAAGTACAACATGAAATGAAAATGCAAACACAAACACACATACATACACACACAAGCATACACATATACACACACACATACAGACCTTCATTTGTTGATGTTGGCTTTTTAATAAGCTGTTGTCTCAACAAAGTTTGTTTTTCATTTTGAAGTTTACTAAACATACAGCGCAGTGTTGCAACTTGATTATTACTGGAATCTAACTGCTGCAGTAAAACTTGCACCTTGTTTTGCAACTGAGTCTCTTTGTTTTGGCTTTTCTGCAGCAAAGCATGCAAATTATCTGGAAAAACAAAAGACAAAGAAAACAAGAAATATTACTAATTCTGAAGGTGTAAGGCCAAATTTTCTCTCTAAAAATATAATTCCTTCATAAGAATTGAACTCAAAATCTTTGTGCTGGTAACTAAATACCACATTCATTTATACATTTCTCTCCCCACCTACCTATGTAAAAACATACCAATAGAAGGCACATGGATCAGTGGTTAGAGCGTCGGGCTCACAATCATGAGGTAGTGAATCTGATTCCCAGACCAGGCTGTGTGTTGTATTCTTGAGCAAGACACTTTATTTCACATTGCTCCAGTTCATTCAGCTGTAGAAATGAGTTGTGACATCATTGGTGCCAAGCTGTATCGGCCTTTGCTTTTTTTTTGGATAACATCGGTGGCGTGGAGAGGAGGAAGCTAGTATGCATTGGCAATTGCTGGTCTTCCATAAACAACATTGCCTGGACTTGTGCCTTGGAGGGAACTTTCTAGGTGCAATCCCATGGTCATTCATGACCAAAGGGGTCTTTACCTTTCTATCAGTCATGGGCAACCTGCGGTCCACAGAACTTTCTGAATGGAATGCCAAGAAAAAGTTAAGTTACATTTTCTTTTTTTTTTAGCAGAGTAACCAGCCTGATGATAAGCCATATCTCATGTGACCCACTTCTCAAAAAAGGTTGCCTGCCTGCTCTATATGTTCACTCAACCTACTAGAAATAATAGCCCAAACTCTCTAAAATCAAAATTTAGCATCTTAACCCTTTAGCGTTTAAACCAGCCATGTCAAGCCCAAATATTCTTTCTGCTTAAGGTTCAAACTGGCCAGATCTGGCCTCTTACGCTAATCTTACACTGTCATTCTAAAAAATAAACAATCACATCATTGAAACCTTGAAGCTATGAGATAATGTATGATTAATCGAAATCAGTATGAATAACTAAGCATTACATTTAACAGAGTAATTTTGAATGCTAAAGGATTAAACAATGACAGGACGCATTAAATAATATAGTCCAGCATATGATTAATCAAAAGAGATGAGATCACAGCTTGAATGCCTGTCATCATAGACCTGTTCAATAAGAGTTGACTTAGTGCTAAACAACAAAACTTGTGCCCCCAACCACGAACCAAGTTATAAAAATAATTATAAACTGCCATTTAGCTTGTGTGGTAAGTAGCTTGCTTACCAATGACATGGTTCCGGGTTCAGTCCCACTGCGTGGCACCTTGGGCAAGTGTCTTCTACTATAGCCTCAGGCCGACCAAAGCCTTGTGAGTGAATTTGGTAGACAGAAACTGAAAGAAGCTTGTCGTATATATGTATATATATATGTATGTGTGTGTATATGTTTGTCCACCCAACATCGCTTGACAACCGATGCTGGTGTGTTTACATCCCCATAACTTAGCGGTTCAGCAAAAGAGACCAATAGAATAAGTACTAGGCTTACAAAGAATAAATCCTGGGGTCGATTTGCTCGACTAAAGGTGGTGCTCCAACATGGCCACAGTCAAATGACTGAAACAAGTAAAAGAGTAAATGAGAGAGTAAAGAGTATAAACTGCCATTTAGCAATTGATACATCCAGTTATAATAACAGGAGTGACAGCTGAGTCTATGAAGCTATAAATACTGTTAATCAGTTTTTTTCCAAATGAATTGATGTGCATTTTTCTTCACAATAAACGCAAGTGTGGCTGTGTAGTTAAGAAGCTTTTGCTTGTTTCAATCATTAGACTGTGACCATACTGAAGCACCACTTTGAAGAATTTTAGTCGGATGAATCAACCCTAGTACTTATATTTTTTTAAGCATGGTATTTATTCCAATGGTCTCTTTTGCCAAACCACTGAGCTATGGGGCAGAAAACATAAACACACACACACACACACACATATATATATGATGGATTCTTTCAGTTTCCATCTCCAAATCCACTCACAAGGATTAGGTCAGCCCAGGTTCATAGTAGGAGACACTTACCCGAAGTGCTGCACAGTGGGATAGAACCCAGGACCATGTGGTTGAGAAACAAACTTCTTACTACACAGTCACACCTGTTTTTACAGAATTTTACAACATGCACTGTTCCATATTATCATGAGATAAATGCTCCTATAAATCTAGATAGTTGTTTAAATACACAAGACCAATATAAAATCTCTTACCATCTTCTTCTTTATATTTTTGCACTTCAGACTGCAGTTGGTCAACATTTTGCTGTAATTCTTTAATTGCAGTTTCTGAATTATCTTTCACTGCATTTTCACTTGTTTTTGGTTCTTCTGGCATCTCTTCAGATGATGGTTTCTTGCAAACAGTACAACGACCCAAAATAGCCTGATGCTGTAACTTCTTAACAGTTTCTTCCAATGTTTCAATCTGACTTTCATACTGCAGCTTTAGACAAACAAATAAAATAATAAAATTTTATGAAAATGATCAAAATCAATGCTGGTTATAATTTCTATAGAATATCTGTAGAAATAACCTTAACAAAATACTGACATCTATATACATACATGTTCACATGGAATAATGTGAACATCCATAAGTGCTTCACAAAGAAACAGTCTGGCTTATAACCCCTTGTATTCACTATTTCATACAGTAACTATAGGAACTAACCTTCAGCTTGTTGTACTTTTGTTCCACAGTCCTCACTCTGAGGTCACCCTCTTCTTGAGCATTCTTCAGTTGATTCTCCAGTTTCTGAACCTTCTGCTCAAGCAGAAGATTTAGTGGGGATGGTGCCTGACGACAGTCACTGCTTGCTTCAACAGAACTGCCAGCTGCCATTAATAATGCAGGTAAAGAATTTGGGTTGCGCTTACAGTAGATTTTTTCCATTTCCTTTATCTGATAATAAAAACAATTTTTGGAATGACAGATAAAATAATATTTTATAGGTTTAATAGAATTTTACATATAAACTCTTATTTTTTTGTCTCTTACTGTTTACTTGTTTCAGGCACTGCACTGAGCCCATGCTGGGCTACTGCATTGAGGAATTTAGTCAAACAAATCAATCCCAGTACTTTAATTTATTTTAAAATCTGGTACTTATTCTATTAATCTATTTTGCCAAACTGCTAAGTTACTGATACATAAACAAATCAACATATATACTTTATAAATACATACATACATATATAATATATATATATATGTATATGTACTGTCTCTGACACCTCTGTCCCTTTTCTCGACATTTCGGTCAGCATCCTCCACTCCGCCCTTAGCACCTCTATCCACTACAAACACACAGACTCACACTCCTATCTCAACTTCTCCTCCTCCCACCCTAGACACACAAAACTTTCCATCCCCTATTCCCAATTCCTCCGTCTACGCAGACTTTGTAGCGACAGCCATGACTTTGAGACTCAGTCTCAACTCATGGCTCACCACTTTAGCCTGCGTGGATATCCACCCACCACCATCCACACCGCCCTTGCCAGAGCACGTTCTGTGGACCGTGCATCTGCTCTCTCCCCCCGA
>NC_068981.1:105164699-105179590 GCF_001194135.2 Octopus bimaculoides
ATATATATATATATATATATAAGTATACATGTATGTGTGTATGTCTGTTTGTCCCTACCATCACTTGACAACTGATGTTGGTTTGTTTATGTCCCAGTAACTTAGCAGTTTTAAACAATACATGTAACTCCCAATAAATGTGCTGAGTGCCTTTTCTTTCATTTGTCCACTCACCCATATATATATATATATATATATATATGATGAGCTTCCTCACAGTTTCCATCTACCAAATTCACTCACAAGGCCCTGAGCTATAGTAGTAGACACTTGCCGAAGGCATCATGCAATGGGACTGAACCTGAAACCACACAATTGCAATGCAAGCTTCTTAACCACACACCCATATCTCTAAGAAACTAAATTTTCAGTTTGGTGTATTTATGTAAAAATGAAATTTACTTTTTCAATTAATGAAATTTTATATATAAATTCATGTAAATTTCCTTTTCAATTTGGAGTCTTTCAATTTAGTAACTTAGACAAAGTGTAGTAGTATTGATTTCAATTTTGTGGCACAAAGCCAATAATTTCAGAAGAGGGAGTAAGATGATTACATCAACCACAGTATTCAACTGGTATTTATTTTATCGATCCCGAAAGGATGAAAAGTAAAGTCAACCTCAGAGGGATTTGAACTCAGAATGTAAAGGCAGATGAAGTGCTACTAAGCATTTTGCCTGGTATGCTAACAGTACTACCAGCTCACTGCCCTAAGGTGTAGTATTATTGCTGCCTGACTCATGAATGATGAGTTCATTTTCAACATAGATGTTTCGCCATGTATCTGGGTCATACCAAACAAACCAAATCAACTCTCATGAAGTGGCTGTGTGGTAAGAAGTGTTTGCTTCCCAATCACACGGTAACAGATTCAGTCCCACTGCATGGCATCTTGGGCAAGTGTCTTCTACAATAGCCTCAAGCTAACCAAAGCTTTGTGAGTGGATTTGGTAGATGGAAACTGAAAGAAGCCTGCGATGTGTGTGTGTGTGTGTGCGTGATATGGGAGTTAATTTTGGATATGTTTTGGTCTTATTCTAACCTCCTAAACAATATATATCCTTATATCATTTTATCAGATCACATTATTTTTAGTTAATACAAGCATTTTCCATGTTATAAAAGCATTATGTTCTGGAAAAACTTGTTGTAATGTGTTATTTTGATACATGAAACTTATTTTCCTGTTGACTTATTTCTATGTAACATGGAAGTGATGGAGAAAATAGGTTTCAGACAATTGAATTCCACACAGAAGTAAGATTTTCAAGAATGCAGCTTTTCTATAATGCAGATGGGGTGGGGGATGCCTGTATATTTACTGCTCCAGGCATTACACAATGCTTGCAGAGTTATGTACCTTGCTCAGGAATTCACCAAATAGCTATAGTTATATTTGACTTATGACCATGCAGACGGTAATCCACTACTAAAACCTCACAACTGCTTTGCCTTGTTTCTTTTTTTTTTTTTTTCTATACTACCACAGGATGCAGAGATTTTTTTTTAAATAGCAGCTAAGCACACTAATTAACTCTAAATGTTTGCCTCTGCATAAGAAGTTGAAAGGCATGAATTACGAGCTATAGAAAAATTGCATTCAAATATATATATCATCATCATCATTTAACATCTGATGTCCATGCTGGCATGGGTTGGATGGTTTTATCAGAGCTGGCAAGCTGGGGAGCTGCACCAGGCTCCAATCAGATTTGGAATGGTTTTTGTTCAGCTGGATGCCCTTCCTGACACCAACCACTTTTCAGAGTGTGCTGGGTGCTTTTACGTGACTTCACATGAGCGTTTGTACATGGTACCACAAAGGTGCTTTTACCTGACACCACACAGGCGCTTTTATGTGGTACTGTACAAATGCTTTTACATGGCACTGCCATGAGTAAAGATATGAGCACAGGTAAATACATCTGTATATAGACAGAACAGAGAACCGAGTTAGACACAGATAAACACATCTATAAATAGACAGAAAAGAGAACAGAATGAAACAGATAGAAAGCTTTGTGAAACAAAATGGAAAAATCATTAAAAAATCCTTTGAAATTACTCAGAATTTATGGTTTTGCATTTAGAAACAAAAAGCAGAATTTCACAATCAGAACCAGCAGAGCAGAATTTCCCAGAAGTTTATTCACCTGATGTTCAAGATTTTGAATACGTTTCTGATTAGCAGCTCTTTCTTTTCCAAGTAACTTGTTCTCCTCAAAACGTTTTCCAGTCTACAATGAGAAATATGAAGTACAAACAAAAGAATGAATCTCTTTATTAAGTTGTAGAGAGTCTTTTTTTTTTTTTAATCAGAAAACAATAAGAAATAAGTGAGGGACGGGGGTGTTGTTATCTTTTATCTTTTGTTTCATCCTTTGGACTGCAGCCATACTGGAGCACTGCCTTGAAGAGTTTAGCTAAACAGATTGACACCAGTGCTTATTTTTAAAGTTTGGTACTTATTCCATTGGTCACTTTTGCTGAACTGCAATGTTATGGAGATGTAAACAAACCAACACTAGTTGTCAAGTGATGGTAGGGGCACAAAGACACACAAACACACATACATATACAACAGGTTTCTAAACAGTTTCCAGTTACCAAATTCACTCACAAAGCATTGGTCAACCTGGGGCTATAATAGAAGACACTTGTCGAAGGTGCCACACAATGGGACTGACCCTGAAACCACATGTTTCAAAGAGAGCTTCTTAACCACATTTATTTTTATTGTAATTTAAAAAAGAAACAGCTGAATATATATTAAAAAATATACATACCTCTGAGCTCAATTTCTGAATTCTAAGATTTAGCTGTTCAATCTCTTTGTCTTTTTGCTGCAAGACTAAAACGGACTGGTCTAACAGTTGTTGATTGTATGTGTACCAGTGAAGTTTCTTCTTCATACTTTCAATGTCATCAAAAAATTTGGATTCAACTGCCTGCAATTAAAGAATACCAAAATAATGAAACATGGATATTAAACGATGATTAGTTATGCTTTTCTTAACTCTTACTTCTAATGTAAGCTACAAGGTCATGCATTTGTCGAACAGGATACATTTGAATTTTGATTGATCCCTAGTTCTCCACAGGTGTTTATTTTAAGTGAAGTTAGCCTCAACAGATTTGAACTCCAAACAGAAAGGGATACAGCTAAATACCTCAAGGCCTTTTGTGGTTGTGGGGGAAAAGAAGAGTGGAGGAAGTGAGGAGGAGAAAGAAGAAGAAGAAGAAGAAGAAGAAGAAGAAGAAGAAGAAGAAGAAGAAGAAGAAGAAGAAGAAGAAGAAGAAGAAGAAGAAGAAGAAGAAGAAGAAGAAGAAGAAGAAGAAGAAGAAGAAGAAGAAGAAGAAGAAGAAGAAGAAGGGAGAGGTTGTGGCAGCAGCAGCAGTGGTGGTGGCAATGGTGATGGCAAGGATGGTGGTGGTGGCAGCAGCAGTGACAGCAGCAGCAATTTTATGCACATTTCAACAAACCGATTTGAGTGCAGTCCTATAGCCAGACGCCCCTCATGTCTCCAACCACAAATAGAGGAGATTAGATGTATCTATTGAAGCATTGGTGCTTCAAAGGTAGCATCAACTACTCTTAACCGTTAGAGTAGTTGTTTTGTATGAGCTGATTTCACAGAGCTATAAAATTCTCAGCTTCTTTCACATGAATACTGGAAGATGTCCCTCTGCATCAGTATTTCTCAACCAGGGTCCATATGACCCTTGGAAGTCCATATAAGATTTTGTTGTTAAAATTTATGTGAAATGAATTGCTTGTACTTCTACAATACACAAAATATTTTCATTTTTTTATGCAAATAAACGAACATGTATTAACAGAGGAAACAGATAATACAGGCACTCCCCATACACACACATGCACTTAGAAAACATAGACACACATAGAGGGATACGCATGCGTAGACACATACAATAGGAATACAAAATACAAAATGGCTGATAGTTAGCAAAGACGGACACACATATAAGAAAGAAGAAAGCAAAGGACCACTGATGAGGTCACAGAAGTGTGACGAAAGAACTCTGGCCGAAATAGGATTAATGTAACGTAATGTAATATAAAGCTGAAGCAAATTAACACCAAATATACAGTGCGCGTGTTTTTATTGGCTAAACTGGCAACATGACCATCCCCAAATACAACAATATTTTTTTTTATATATATACATCGAATGACTATGTAGGTCCAGTAGAGTAAAATAGAATCAAAGGAGTCTATAATCCAAAAGTGGTTGAAAACCACTGCATTACATCATTAGAGGTTTGCTGAAGGTTCTTATTTTCTAAAACAAGTCATCATTACTTTAATAAAAGAGTACACGGATAAAGCAGAGAGTATAAGTGTAGATAACTGCTGAAAGTGTGTGCTGGGTTACTTAGTGTGATAAAAAGAGTATCGAGTCAGACTGCATAATCTAGCAATACTGATAAGAGTGTGAGTATCAAGAGATTAAGGAATCCAGCCAAATTAATTGGAGACAGCTGCTTCTGACAGGAGCCAATGGAAGGCATACTTGAGGACTTTGCACCCCATGAGCCACCCATGAAAGAGGGCAAAGATTACATGAAATGATATATCTCTTTTTCATCTTCTTTCTTTTGTTTCAGTCATTAGACTGTGGCCATGGTGGGTTATGAAGAACTTTTAGTTGAATGAATCGACCCCAGTACTTTTTTTTTTTAAGCCTGGTACTTATTTTATTATTCTCTTTTTGCCATACTGCTATATGGAGATATAAACAAACCAACACTGGTTGTCAAATGGTAGTGGGGACAAACACAAGCACAAAGACACACACTCATATATATATATATATATATACAACAGGCTTCTTTCAGTTTCCGTTTACCAAATCCATATAGAAGGCTTTTGTAGGCACAAGGCTATAGTAGAAGACATTTGCCCAAGGTGCCATGCAGTGGGACTGAACCCAGAACCATGTGATTGGAAAGCAAGATTCTTACCACACAGCCACACCTGCACCTATATACTTCACATAATAAAAATATCTTTATCTTAATTGAGATTTTAGAAATGTTTTTCTAGACTAGTGTTGGGGATGACAAATCCCATAATGCATTGGTTTTGGGGGTATGAAAAATACTTTGTCTTCCTATAGAGTATCAATGTCAAGACAGCAATGGTAGAATATTTCTCTTTTCAAACCAAAAGCATAGAAGGATTTCAACTTCACACTGAAACAGTTGCAACATAAAATAGAAAAGAAATTGCAAGCCCAGCTCATTAAGAACTACATACTCATCTACGTACTCATCAACACAAACTTAATATTGGTTTCAAATTTTGGCACAAGGCCAGCAAGTTCAGGGGTGAGGTGATTAATTGCATCAAGCCTAGTGCTGAACTGGTGATTATCTTATTATCCCTGGAAGACTGAAAGGCAAAGTTGGCCTCGGTAGCATTTGAACTGAGAGTGAAAGACGGATGAAATGCCACTAAGCATCTTGCCCACCATGCTAGGAATTCTGCCAGCTCACTGCCTTTTCACAAGCTTAAGACTGATTTCTTGCATAGGCACAAATTCACAAGTTTAGTGGAAGGTCACATTTGATTATATGGACATCATTACTCAACTGAGATTTATTTTCTGAACCACAAAAGGATAAATGGTAAAGTTAAGTCAATATCAATGGGATTTGAGTTCAAAAGAAAAGTGGTAGAATCAACTGCTAACTATTTTTCCACTGCTTATCTATTCAGTCACTTCAAACAATGCATTGACTAAACTACAGTTAGGTTTGCACCATTGATCATCCAGTCAGTAAACCAATATCTTGTACTCACAGACAGAATGCCTATTATTATATTTATAATGACAGTTAGCTTTCTCATTGTTTTACCTTCATTTCGTCATCTTTTGCCTTCTTGATTTCTTCTAATACTTGATGCATTTCTTCTTTCTGCTGAACTAGTTTACTTATTTGAGACTCCAATTCAAAATTTGTCTGTTCGAGTAGATTGCACTGCTGTTTCCAGTGATTGATTTCTAGCTGTAAGAAAATTAATTATAATTGAAAATCAAGAAATAACTGCTTGAATGAAATAAAGACATTAATGAAACAAATGAAAACTAGATATAGAATTATAGAATTTATGTTTGCAGTGCAGTTGTGATGAGTAGAAGACACTTGACCAGATGGCACTCAGTACGACCAGTTTTAAGACCATATTGTTGTAAAACAAATTTTTAAATGATGCTGCAATACTCGTACCTATTATTTAAGATTGTAAATTTTTTAAATTCTGTTTTGTTTTTATGTAGTTATAAGAGCAAGTGCAGCACACATGAACCCTATTCAGGACTCCTAAACCTTGAAGGAAGAAAAGTGAAGACATTACCTCAAAAAAGAGGAAGTCTAGACTGAATACTTGCAACAGATTGGACTTCACTAAAGTTATCCAAGAGTCAGATGGTGGTATTAAACCAAGTAATGGATTAAGACTACCACATAAAAATGAGGAAGAGATAAAGAAGAAAAGATGAAGAAATAAATTAATAAAATAGCAGCTCCCACATCCAGGACAGCACTGCAGATACACATACAAACATCCCAGATCACATCCAAAGAAGGATTCTTGATTGATTGGCATGAAGTTGCTCACCAAAATACCCACAACTCTGACCTATAGACATACTGTCTCTTCTCTGCCTTTTTTAACACAACTACATAGTCTCCACTCACCAGGCTTGGTTAGTCTGAATCACCTTCACTCAGGGCACCCCTTTCTTTCTCCAAACACTGATATTCTATATATCTCAAACTCACTCTGCTCCTCAGCCCTATACAATTCCCAGATCTTTCTCAGCAAGAAATATTGATCCTCTGAAATTCCCTCCCTGCACATAAGTTTCCCTTCAGTCATCAACTCACAACTATTCAAGGAAAGTGTTAACGGCCTTGATCTCACCTGCTCCACAAGACCAAAGTAATATAAAAACAAAACAATACATATTCTTTTACTTATTTCAGTCATTTGACTGCAGCTATGCTGGAGCACCGCTGTAAAGGGTCTTAGTTAAAGAAATCAACCTCAGGACTTATTCTTTGCAAGCCTAGTACTTATTCTTTTGCTGAATTGCTAAGTTACGGGGACATAAACACACCAACATCAGTTGTCAAGTGATGGTGGGGATACAAACACAGGCACAAAGACATACATACATAAATACACACACACACACACACACACACATATATATATATCTTGTACCCACAGACAGAATGCCTATTATATTTATAATGACAGTTATTTTTCTAATTGTTTTACCTTCATTTCATCATCTTTTGCCTTCTTGATTTCTTCTAATACTTGATGCATTTCTTCTTTCTGCTGAACTAGTTTACTTATTGGAGACTCCAATTCAAAATTTGTCTATTTGAGTAGATTACACTGCTGTTCAAGCAGATTCACTTTTCCAGGCATCCCTGTCATCCAAACATCTCCCCAGCTGAACTTTTGGCCTTTCGATTCTCTGACGCCGCACTGACATCATTATAAAACCGGCCAACAAGGGTGGAGCCGTGGTGGTGTGATGCGTGGACCTCTACAAGGCCGAAGCTCTCCGCCAACTTCAGGACACCTCTTTCTACTGCCCACTGCCCTCTGACCCGATGCCCAGCTACCAACAGACTGTGTCCTCCACTATCCATGACCTCATCTCCTCCTCCCATCTCCCCCCACCGCCTCCAACCTCATTGTCCGCACCCCTCGCACCCCCACCATTTACTTCCTCCCTGAAATCCACAAACCTAACAACCCGCCTGCAACTACCCCACCGAACTCATCTCCAGATATCTTGACCGCGTCCTTGCCCCCCTAGTAGCTTCACTCCCTTCTCACATCCATGACACCAACCACACGCTTCGTTTGTTCAACTCTTTCTCCTTCCCTCCAGGCCCCTCTAAACTTCTCTTCACTCTCGACATCCAGAGCCTTTACACGGTGATCCCACATACCCCACATCTACCCCCACCCTCTGCCTACCCACATACCCAACCTCTACCCCCACCCTCAGTCTAACCCACACCTCACCCTTACTTTCCCCACTCTCACCTCCCCTACCTCCCAACACCATCACACCACACCACACACCACTACACCATACCACACAACACATCACATCACAACACACCACCACACACACACCAGCAGTGACCAATTACCAGCCCCACATTTTCACACCTACACATACACACACGTACACGTCAAGATCACCAGCCTTCTTCCACACACATATATAAACTCTCTTATACACACACATGAGCACCTTCGTTTTGGGATCACCACTATTTTATTATCTCCCTTTTTCCTAGCTCTTCTGTGTGACCCTTCTGTCCGGCATTCGCCATGATAGATCGCTAACCACTACACATTCTTTTTTTCTCTGCTTGTTTTTCTCCTTGTTTCTTTCTGTGTTCCTTTTTGTGGAACGTTGAAGACTTTTTCACTTCCCAGCATTATACTAATACATCTGTTTGTTTTCTACACCACCTATCTTTGTCTTTTTTTTGTGAATTCTCTCCTTATATATATATATATATATATATATATATATACATACGATGGGTTTCTTTCAGTTCCCGTCTACCAAATCCACTCACAAAGCTTTGGTTGGCCCAAAGCTTGTTGTAGAAGACACTTGTCCATGGTGCAATGCAGTGGAACTGAACTATGAACCATGTAGTTGGGAAGCAAGCTTCTTACCACACAGCCATACCTGCACCTAAGAAATAGTTTGTGTTCTGGCAGTGGTGAGATGAATAAAATGAATATAAACTCACTTGATTCTTTTCTGCAGAGAAGGCTACAATAGACTGATTGATTATTTCATCCTTGTTGATATCGTTTCTGTTGTTGTTGTTATTGTCACGGATGATAATGTCTTTATTGCGAGCACCATCAGCTGATGGTGATGGTGGTGGCAGTGGTATCATGTTAGGTGCACTTGTATTACGTGTTTGTTTTAAATTCATCTGATTGCTAAATCAAAAATAGATGAAAAATTATATTTGACAGAACATGTAAAATGAGGTCAGCAAATAAGAACTGGAATACAGGAGCACCAAGCTGCAGTAGGCAATGTTTCTGAGCTAAACACTTTATTCTATATTGCTTTAGTTGTTGTTGTTGTTGTTTAGTTCTATGACAGACAAGACTATATAGACCTATGATCAGAGGTATTTTAGCCATAACAATCCCAACTTTCACTTGGGCACTGTACATCTAGTATTATATTATATAGTGTTACCTCTCTTTTCAAAACAATAGGAGTTTAGCTTGAGGAAGACTTGGCTGCTATTTTTAGCACACTGAGTGACCATATAAAGCCCTCTCTCCTCACCTAGATGAAAAGAACTGGTTTTTCAGGTCATCCGAGAATGTTATTAGTAACAGACTGGCAATCTGTCCAAGAATAATTTTATCCCTTAACCATTGTAAAACATGGAATTGAAATTAAAGAATAGCTCTCAAAAAGGTCTTAGAGTTTTGGAAATGAACTTATGTTAGACTAAAGAAAAGATTATTCATTTAAAGAAGTAAGAGATGCAATAAAGATTTGGTTTTGATCTCTCTAGTATTAAGCGTATTAGACATAAAACTCCCCGTAAAGAAGACCTTAGTTTTATACTAAATACAAAAGTACTTATTTCCTCTGTTAGTTAGGTGATGTGAAACATCATCCTACCATTTTAAAAAAGCTACAGTCAACAAAATAGTGTAGTGCATATTATCTGAAAAAAAAAATATGGGATAGTCTTAGTTAAAATATCTTTGATAATAGGTCAGTTCAGTTAACTTAGAGACATGTGCAAAAACATTTAATCCACTATGTTATGTCAACATTTGTCTATACACAGACCATCAAACCATTGATTTGACTTTCTATCAATCCTACTGATTGTTAGCTGAGACCAGTGAGAGCTAACTCATCTCTGGATGCTCCTACAAAAAGCTGTTGTTGTTGTCAGACCCATGGCTAAGGGAGATAGGTCACAACCTATGATCAAGATAGATATGTCATACCTATGGCCAAGGAAGATATGACACACCTTTGAATAGGAATGCTACATCACACCAATGGCCAAGTAAAATATGACTTAGGAAAAAATATTGTATCTATGATCAAGGAAGATATGTCACATATATGACCGAGGAAACTCTGTAGAAATTAGCTGTAGAAACTCTGCCAAATTTAGATTGGAGCCTGGTGTTGCCATCCGGTTTCACCAGTCCTCAGTCAAGTCGTCCAACCCATGCTAGCATGGAAAGCGGACGTTAAACGATGATGATGATGATAATGATGATGAATATATGTTATGCCTATGGCAAAAGAACAATTATCATACTATGGCCAAGGAAGACAAGTGAAGAGCTGTCACACTTCTCATGTAGGATAAAATAACCAAGTGAATAAAGTATTGAACAATCAATACTTGATTTCAAGTCCATTGCAAGCACACTATTATTTGTTGGAGTGTATGTGTCCTATTTAATCCTATATGTCTAATTTTACTAAAGTGGTATAAACAGATACAATAAGGCCATCTAGATATAATGACATGCAATACACAGAGGAGGAAATTGATCTTACATCTGCTTTCTCTTTGTATGAATTAATGATTTGCTCTACAACCAGGTAAATGAGAAAAAGATGAATAGTGCTTTGCCTAAGATACACCATAATATCAGAATTATGATCAAAGAAAAGACAATGGAAAACAGTCTACTATGGGATGGAGGTTAAGGCTTGATCAGAGAATGAATGGCAGTGCCACAGGCCTTCAAAGAAAACAGTGGAAGAGACCATAATTTATGGGTTGTAAGAAGTAGTATATCAAGATAAAGAGTTGCTTTCAGACTATAGTCCTGAGCTGAATGCTTACAAGAAAGTGGATTCAGTTAAAAGTACCCAAGAGTCAGGTGGAGGTGTTAAAACAGAGTACCAATAAAGTGTATCACCCATTATTCAACCTTGAAACAGTATCCTTTGTCTTGGTTAGCTTTGTCACTGATTCCAGTCTCTGGTTCTGATTATTGGCTGCATGGGTTGGCTGGTATGCATCTGTTTATCTTAACATTAAAGTCAATAGTTACAATTAACCACCACCTAATGGTGACTAAGAATAGAGGTCAGTCAATAATGACACTGTCATTGTAAACTGTGCTGCATTGAAATGGCTTGTCATTTGTAGCTCATAAAAATTCTTCAATTCCAATATTTTCTGTGAATCTATCCTTTGCCTTTCATATAATAATAATGAAAACAAAATAAATGTAAAACAAACACTGTTTAGTACTATATCTGGAAACAGTAAGACACTTTCAAGTATTAATATATAAAACACAGTAAGAATTTTTTGGCGTGCTTGAAGATAGCCTTAAATGTAACAGAGGCATTGGATAATATTGCCAGAACCATACAGAGGGACTTAATATTCATCAAGACAAACTAATGAAATAATCATTATAATTATACACTACTAATACCCTTCACAGTGAGCAGCTGCTCCTCCTCCTCATAATACTTATTTATAGTCAAATAAACTCAGCTGGTGAGTTATACTATGATACTGGTATTAGGATATAAACTGTTGACCTTTGAGACAGTAGACAACCATCTAATCAGTTCAGACAATTGCATACACTAGAAATGAAATACTAACCGCAGACTGTTAAGTTCTCGCAACAATTTCTGGTTTTCAGAGAACATTCTCTCTTCAGCTTGTTTCTGAAAAACTTTTTGCTGTTTGGCATCATTATACAGACGTTTGTTCTCAGCATCATAAGCAACCAAAAGCTTCTTATGTTCTTCTAGTTCTTTCTGAAAGTGATCTTCCTGCTCATTCAAATTTTTCCCATTGTCTCCAGATACCTGTATAGGATATAAAATTCATTAAAATATTCTAAACAAGTGTTACAAATGTAGCAAGGGATTTAAAATATTAAACTTAATAAATGTATTGTCATAAGTTCAAAACTTACAGCAATCATTGTATTTGTATCTTCAAGAAAAAATACCTAACACAGCTTCTTTCAAATTCAGGTTCCACTTCACAAATAAATGGTTAGGCTAGGAAGTACATCCAACAGTAAGAGTATGTGATCTACCAATACTAAAAGGTTATAATTCAAAGAAAGAAAAAAAAACCTATCTTGTCCATGGTGAGTATTAAAGGATTTATTGATTTAAAGAGTAATAGTAGATTGAATAAGATTAACGTTCCTAAACTTGGCAACTACTAATATGTTTCTTTCTATAAGATAAAGGTACTTCATATAGCATTTCTACTTTACTGAGATCGTAGCTGTGGCCAATGCCAATGTTGCATAACTGGCCCTGTTTAAAAGTACCCTTCAATCATCGGGCAATATGCTGTGCTTCAGAAGACCTGTTGAGTCAAATAAGATTGTAGTCATGGCCGATGCCAGTGCCGCCTGACTGGCTTCTGTGCTGGTGGCACATAAAAAGCACCATTTGAGCGTGGTCAACGTCAGTGCTGCTTGACTGGCTCCCATACCAGTGGCACGTAAAAAGCACCCACTACACTCCCGGAGTGATTGGCATTAGGAAGGGCATCCAGCCGTAGAAACCTTGCCAGATCAGATTGGAGCCTGGTGCAGCCTCCTGGCTTGCCAGTCCTCAGTCAAACTGTCCAACCCATGCCAGTATGGAAAGCAGATGTTAAATGATGATGATGATGAATGTTTAGAGATAAGATGTTTGGGTGATAAAGTATAAAAGTCAGCTTTAACAGGCAATGCAATTTAGTCCATGATGTAAAGTGCTTGATGATGGCGAGGGCATTCAGCTAGAAAAACCATGCCAAAAAGAAAAGAATAAAAGATACGCTTCCTCTACAAACCACAGCCAAGGCAACTATCTAGGAGAGTAATATAGGGGACTCTTTAGTTTTACTGCAAACAATCTGTCAAGTGTCAGTGACATAATATAATGTACAGCCCATAGTGTAGAGTAAGTGGTTAGCAATAGAAAGGATATTCAGCTGTAAAAAAAAATCATGCCAAAAAAAAAAACATGACATAACATGAAAGGAAACATTTTTTCTATTGTTGTGTATGCGAGACGACAAAGGACTGAGACAAGTTGTATGTTACTGTGAGACTTATAACAGCATAGAAAAGCAGACACAAGATGTCAATGACGATGGCAAAGGCAGCAGCCATAAATTTGTAGGAAGGAAGGAGTATAGTGGATTGAATTGACTGAAAGACAAAGTTAACTGCAGAAGTATTTGAGGTCAGATTGTAGCAACAAAATTAAATAAGGCAAATTATTTAGTCCCAACACTCTACAGTCAGAGTTATTAAATTTCCTAAATAATAATTACAAAATATCCACAAAGATAAACCTTATATTTTAAAGTTGTTAAATTATCAGCAATCAAAAAGCATTGAACATCTTATGAGATCTCTTAGCCCATATATTCTGAAGCTATGGCTATAGTCTTCTGATCTTATATAAACAGACTAGACTGTAAAATAGGTGTAACATGACCTGACTGTTACATTATATTTCAACACAAGCCACTTCAGGACTGCATGATATATCTAAAGTACAACACATTTGACAGATTGGATATATTTTAATCTATGTCATTTTACTGGCTACCTTCAGGCCAAAGTTGAATCTAATAAGAGGCAACAAAAGTTATAACTCTGCAACAGTACATATAATATATATATCTGATCAAACAATATTAACAACAATGTGCAATAATCCAAATTTGCAGAACCAACCAACCCACATTTACATGGAACACAGACATTAAAAGGGAACTGCGTATTAAATCAGGTGAGAAGATATAAAAATATTAACTCTCACTTTTGAAACTAAAATATAATTTGCTTTTCTTAAGTCTTCAATTTCCCCTTGGAACTGTTGATCCAGTTGTTTGATGGATTGTTGGTATTTGTTTTCATTGCCAGCTATTTTAACTGAAATGAAAGAACAAAAGGGTGTAAGATAGAGGAAGGCATTTAGATATAACAGTGGAAGCTGCTTCGTGTGATCACTTTGGGACAGAACTTTTTAGATAACAATAACCAGCAGATAACATTAAGCAGAGGATACAACAATACCTTGAGTATGTTTGGAATTTACTAATCTTGATAACAATAAGTGTTTGACAACATTATCTGTGGTAATAAGAAGCAACTTCCAGTGATAAGTTTGTATGAAGAGGTAAATACAAGAGCTAGAGTTGGATCAGAGCTGTCAGAGGAATTTGTGGTGAAAGTCGGCATGCATCAGAGATTGTGTTGTCACCGTTGTTGTTTGCAATAGTGGTTGGTTTGAACATAAAACAGGTAGAATATTTGAACCATGTATGGCCAGTTTAAATGCTAAAGGGTTAATCTACCTGTCTAAGTGAGGAAGTAGAGTAATTTTATGACAGTTTATTTTTAGAATGACATTGCAGAGTAGGTGTGAGAAGCCAAATTTAGCTGGTTGGTTTGAATATAAAACAGATGTAAGAGGCTGGATCTAGCTGGTTTGAACATAAAAGAAGTAGAATATGTGGGCTGAATATGACTGATTTAAATGTTAAAGGGCTAAGGCTGGTACTTATTCTACCAATTTCTGATGCCAAACTGTTGTTATGAGGACATAAACAAACTAACAGCAGTTTTCAAGTGGGGAGGTGACACAAACAAGAACACTAATACACATACACATACACACACAACAGGCTTCCACAGTTTCCATTTATCAAATTCACTCACAAGGCATAGATCAGCCCAAGGCTATGATAGAAAACAAGTGCTGTTCAGTAGGACTGAACCTATAGTTGCAAAGATGAGTATATATATATATATATAT
>NC_068981.1:105179606-105191304 GCF_001194135.2 Octopus bimaculoides
TATATATTAGGTTGGTGCATAATTATTGCAGCTTTTTTTTAATAAATTTTATTCAACAAAAACAATAACAACATTTAACAAAAACATCTTTAAATAATTCTTCCGGAGCATATTCACCATCTACTTCAATTACTGCTTCCCATTTGCTTGGCAGCCAGTCAGAATAATCATTTAAAGATGTTTTTGCTAAATGTTGTTATTGTTTTTGTTGAATAAAATTTATTGAAGAAAAACCACAATAATTATGAACCAATGCCTGTGCAACACATTTTTCAAGACATTCAAGTACTAATACAGATTTTCTAAAACCTAAATCGATGATGGACCTAGACAACTCTTACTGAACACAGTTTGAGAATCACTGTAGTGTTAAAATATAAAACCAACCCAATAACAAAGAAAGAAAAAGGTGGAAAGTAAAAGAAGGAAGGAAAACTGGAGGAAAGAGGAAGAATTACCTTTCAGTTGAAATATCAGTTCTCTTTCTTCTTCCAACTGTTTCTTTAAAATATTGACCTCTGGATGAGCATTGTCAATTGTGTCAGCATCTGTTGAGTTCTTAACAATTGGTTGATGTGCTCTAGACTGCAACAGACATTTATATATACATACATAAATATACATATGTAATTAATGAGAGAGACAGAATATGCCAGATGGGTCGAAATGATTGCAGTGATCAATAAAGATTCTTGTATTTTCCATCTTCCATCTCTCTCATTAATTACATACCCAATGAACACTAAGCCAGTGAATGTGCTTTGCCGGCAAACTACCAGTTGTAAGACTTTGGTATTTGCTGCTAAGACTAGCAAAAACTAAAGTCTAAGTAGGAATGCAGACAAATCACAAATCCCTTCAGGTAGATAAGAGGTGGAGCAATATCAGAGGAAGGTTAACAGGGAAAATAGTCTTCATGTGTGGCAGATGCACAGGTACAATAAACACTAGAAATATACAGGAAATAGACTCCATGAAATGCCAGTGAGGATACCAAGAAGTAGTTGATAGCTTTCATTATCTAGGTGAGCAAGTCAACAGTGGAGGTGGATGTTCCAAGAGTATTGTTGCAAGAATAAGAATAGGCTGGGCAAAGTTCAGAGAGTTTCTACCTTTGTTGACAACAAAGGGCCTTTCTCTCAAAGTGAAAGGCAGACTGTATGATGCCTGTGTACAAACAGCCATGCTACATGAGAGTGAAACATGGGCTGTGACTGCAGAGGATATGCAAAGGCTTGAAAGCAATGAAGCTAGCATGCTCCACTGGATGTGCAATGTCAGTATGTATGTATAACAGAGTGTAAGCATCTTGAGAAAAAAATTGGGCATACGAGGCATCAGATGTGGTGTGCAAGAGAGACGACTGTGCTGGTATGGCTATGTGATGCGTATGGATGAGGACAATTGCATAAAGAAGTGCTGATCTCTAACTGTGGAGGGAACCTGGTGAAAAGGTAGACCCAGGAAGACATGGGATGAGGTAGTGAAGCATGATCTTCAAATGTGGTGTCTCACGGAGGCAATGACAAGTGAGTGTGACCTTTGGAGATTTGCAATGCTTGAGAAGACTAGTCAAGCCAAGTGAAATCAAAAGCTGATGACATGTAACAGCATTTGTGCTTGTGACACATAAAAGCTCCAGTGACATGTAAAAGCACCAGTGCAGTGACAAATAAAATCACCCATGCCAGTGACATGTAAAAGGCACTCACTACACTCTCAGAGTGGTTGGCATTGGGAAGGGTATCCAGCTGTAGAAACCAAGCCAAAATCAGACTGGAATTGATGCAGTTCTTTGGTTGACCAGTTCCAGTCAAACCATCTAACCCATGCAAGCATGGAAAGTGGACATGAAATGATGATGATGATGATGATGATGATATATATTGTTTTCATGAAGCATTGTCTCATATATACATTTAAATTCTTTTTTTAAGCCAAAACAATGCAAGTTCAAAAGTTTAAAATACAGGCTGATGGGAGAGAAGGAAGGAGAGAGGGAGGGATATACACACATACATCTTCATCATCATCCTCACTATCAACATTGTTTAACACTCACTTTTCCATGCTTTTTCCATGCTACTGATGCAGATTTTCCATGGCTGGATTCCTTTCCTAATGTTAACTACCTTAAATGTTCTAGGTGCTTTTTTTACATTCTGTAAAGCGATTAGCATGCACGTGTGTGTGTGTGTGTGTGTGTGTGTGTGTGTGTGTGTGTGTGTGTGTGTGTGTGTGTGTGTACACACACACATCTATATTTTGGCAGTCATCTTTGTCAATAAATAATAAATTCATTGATTGCAGTGTTTATTCACTATTAAGTTTATAATTGTTATTTTACTTTAAAGCATTAACATCTTTTATCATAATCTTTTGAATTCACTGATCTCTATATGTATGTGCATGGATGTGTGTGTGTATTTTTATATTTAGAGAATGTATTATTAAATCAATAACATGTTTCCAAGCCTATATTCAGATAGATATTAATATAGATTAATACAATGATCTTCATTTAAAAGAAAAGCATCTATTGCCAGATGCTTTCTCAATTCATTAATCTTTAAAATTTCTCATAAATGATATAATATACAGAATAAATTTCAGATGATATGTATTTTTTTCTTACATCATTAAGATATTTTGAAAGTTGTTCTGAACTTTTTTCTATATTCTTTGCTGATTCCATCTTAGATTTCACCGGTGCAACTTGGTTTGTTCCTGAAACAAAATACAAACTCATGTTTAATTTGTCGTCTTAATTTATGCTTCAGAAGAGCTTTCATACACTGAACTTAATTTAAATCTGTGACCTCATCTTTGATATTGATATAGTGACAACATTTTAACCTGTTAACTCTTTTACTTTCCCCATCTAACAACCTGAGAAACTGCTCACTACAAGTTGAAGACAATGATCAGTGTTGTATTGATCCAAATGATTTATTTGAACAAATGTTGAATGCTTGTGTCTGTGGCACACTGGATCAGGTTATATAATGGTGGTAGTTAGGTATTCTACTCATAATAACGTTACATTCAGAAGAAATCTGATCTGAGAATGGTACAAGTGCTAGTCAATGCAAACAAATATCCAAAAAAGGTTCATTAAACCCACACAAATTATGCTGTCAAATATGCTGAACAAATCAAAAGACAAGAAAAAGAAAATAAATAAATGAATAAATGAAAGAATAACAGAAATAAAGAAGAAAACATGAAAGAATAAATTCAACCCAAGTCTCACCAGATGTCTTGCTTACTGCAGCAGATTTATTAGAATTAACTGAAGTTTTTGTCATGGATCGATGAACTGAAACTGTCTTCCATCCATAACCTGAACTAGGTACATTACTGTATTTGTTGGTCTTCTTTGACACATTGGCTGAAACAAATGTTAAATGTTATTTAAATGAGAATGGTTATGTAAGGCAAACAGAGGGATAATGTAAGGTACATTTAATGAAATGTTTAGTAAATATAGTTGCATTTAAGGTAAGCTCAGTGCTAATAATAGATCTCGGTCGCAATTTACAGCCATGAATTTGCAATAGTTTGATCAATTGTGTTATCAACTCATTGAATTAGGGTGAAAGTGGTTGGGTATTCCATAGACACATATAACCTTAATCATTGAACAGATCCAGCATAACACAGAATGTGACAAGGCTGCACCTTTCAATTACACATACAATTCGTTCATATAGCTTCCACATGGTTTCTATTTACCCAATTTTACCCACAAGGCTCCAGTCAAACCCAAGATTGTAGTAAAAGACATTTTCCCAAGATCTCATGTAGTGAAAATGAACCCAAATTTTCATGATTGCAAAGAGGATCTCTTAACCATTTAGCCATATGACATCTACATAATCACAGTGCAATCTGTGACAAATAAGGTGATATATGAAATAAGTGCGATATCATGATGATGTAATTTTAGTGAAATGTAATTTAAATAAAGAATGAAATAAGGATTTAAATAAGGAATAAACAGCATTATGTGAGATGAATTTTTATGAAAACTGAGGTAAATGTAGTTACATATAAGGTATATAAAAGCAACTGATAGTTATAACTTACTTGTTTTACTAAGATCAGTCACAAGAAGACTGGATTGCTCAGAGGTAGCAATCTCAATATTTTGGGGTTCCTTCAATACAAAGAAGAAAATAAAAACAGCTTACATATTAAAAGTATCTTAAAACATTTTTAAGAACATTTTAAGTAAAACTTTTTTTTACCCAACATTACATTTGACTTTTTTACCAACCTCTTCTCTTCTAAGGATTGAATGCTGGAGCTGGTAGCTTCCAATTCAGTCTCCTCCTGCCTCCCATTCATCATCATCGATTAACGTCCGCTTTCCATGCTAGCATGGGTTGGACGATTTGACTGAGGACTGGTGAAACCAGATGGCTACACCAGGCTCCAATCTGATTTGGCAGAGTTTCTACAGCTGGATGCCCTTCCTAATGCCAACCACTCCGAGAATGTAGTGGGTGCTTTTACATGCCACCGGCACAAAGGCCAGTCAGGCGGTACTGGCAACGGCCACACTCAAAATGGTGTATTTTATGTGCCACCTGCACAAGAGCCAGTCCAGGGGCACTGTGAATACAGCCCCAAGATACATAAACTTCTCCACTTGCTTCAATGATGTTCCACCAACATGCAGAATGCACTGGGAAGACTTTCTTGAGAGAACTCATGTCTCAGTTTTCATAATACTTATTCACATGCCTTCCTTGCAGCACTCAGCAGCAAATCCATTCAGTGCATGCTGGAGATGACCTTCTGACAAGCCAAGTAGTAGCATGTCATCTGCAAAAGTCAGCTGACTCATTCTACACCCACCAACTGCACTTCCACAACAGCTGCACATGTCAATCCTGTTCATAAAAATTTGTAGGCCTCAAAATGGACATTTCACTGCATGTCACAGGACCTGCTGTGGACAGTTGTGCAAGAGTTTGAGATTAACGGATAACTTCTGGCTGCCATGAAGTTTCTATGCAAATGCCCAAATGTCTGTATTCAGGTAAATGGTGAAAATTTAAATCTTTCAATGTGGGAATCAGACTCCAGTAGGGATACATATTATCACCTCTCCTTTCCATAATTTTTATGAACTAGGTTGATAAGTGTGTGTGTGTGTGTGTGTGCGCGCACACGTGTTTATGTGTGTGTGTGTGTGCGTGCGTGTATGTATGTGTGTGTGCATGTGTGCGATCATCTTCATCATCATTATCATCATCTTTTCATGTCCATCTTCCACGCTGGTTTAAGTTGAACAATTTCGATTAACACAATCACCTGGTCTTTGGAGTGCTTTTACCAAAGGTTGCTCTGTTGTAAGCATTTACTGACCAGGCCCCTAGCCAGTAAATAACTCATATCTTGGGTTTCTCTGCATCCTACTGCAGTGACCTATAGGTTGTGGTTTCTTCCACCCGTTCTCCACCCCACCCCATTTCCAGTATCAGAAGTCCTGTAAAAGGCCATGGGCATTGCCTTTCTTCCTCCTCAAAGCATATATGTAAAGAAAACCAAAAGATGGGTTGTTATACATTAATGTTTAAAATAGCTGAGAAAAACGGTTACTCACAAATGATGCTGACACTGACGAAGCTGGTTCATTGTTGATGACAACAGGACTGAGATCAAAACCATAAATGTCTCCTACAGAATTCTCTGCTGATGATTTGGCTGAGGAATACAACAGAGACCAAAAATCTTTGAAACACAAACTATTGACTTAACAACATTTTTGTTAAATTCTATATTAGAGATGAACCCAGCCAAGCTACCAACTGAAATGTCTGATGATGCTCAAAGAAGCATCTCTGCTAGATAATTTTCATCTAAAATTTTAATGATATTCTTCTGTGTTTTTTATACATCTATATAAGAAACTTTATCAAGACAAATACCACAGCTGTATGATTTTCTAATGTGTATGTATGTTAAGTAAGACATACAGAATGCTATTTTGAAATAATACTGCTTCTGTCACTTAGAATAAATTTTTATCTGGCCTACCAACTACTTGTGACACCAGTGGTTTGTTAATCATTGTTTTTCTGTATCATTAGAGGTTAAATTGATCAAAGTATGTGGTTGCTAGTGGATGCTTGCTACTGATAATGTGCATATACACAGAAATTCAGATTTAGCTGGGGTACCACCTTGAAATATTCAACAATTCAACCCCAGTACATATTTTCTTAAGTCTGGTACTTATTTCACAGGTTTCTTTTGCTGAACTAGTAAGTTACAGGGATGTAAACAAACTAACACAGTTATCAAGCAGTGAGAAAGAGACAGACACAAACATAAAGGTACATACACACATACGTACGTATGTACATACATACATACATACATATATGACAGGCTTCTTTCTGTTCTTGTCCACTAAATCCACTCATAAGACTTTAGTAGGCCCATGGCTATAGTAGAAGACACTTGTCTAAGGAACCACACAGTGGGACTAAATCCAAAATCATGTGGTTCGGAAGGAAACTTCTTCCACATAGCCTGAATCATTCTGATACGTTTTTTTTTCTTTTATTCATCCACTATATCTTTTTGATCTTTTTCAACATTGAAGTGAAGTAAAACTGTAGACCAAGACAATAGTCAAACCACTGAATTGTAAAATTTAAACCTGCTATTGCAAATAGCACACTGGGAGCACACTGCAGGCTAAGACTTACACTAATAAACTTTCACACTTGTTCTCTAAAGAATTATATGCGTTTAAAACACTAAAAGAATATGAAAATACTGAAAGAGAAATTTACCATTTGATTTTCTCTGATTTAATTCTGTTTTCTCTGATTCTTTCACTAGACTTTCATATGTATTGTTTTCTTTGGCCTCTGATAAAACAAACACAAATTATTAATTTAAAGAATGACGTCCCCAATTATTAGCCACAAGATTATCTACAGAATAAAAATGTGCAAATAAAATAACTCATATACTTTGTAGACTAAAATTAAATTCATTATGCAAAAACAGGAATACCTCAACTTAAACTTTTGACTGGTTCCAAAACATGACTTAACTCAATAATTGTGTAACACAAAAAAATCATTTTAAGAATTTTATTAGCTTATATCTTTTTTGATAAATAATTTTATTAGCTTATATCTTTTTTAATAAATGGTTTAAGAATTTTATTAGCTTATATCTTTTTTAATAAATGGTTTAAGAATTTTATTAGCTTATATCTTTTTTAATAAATGGTTTAAGAATTTTATTAGCTTATATCTTTTTTAATAAATGGTTTAAGAATTTTATTAGCTTATATCTTTTTTAATAAATGGTTTAAGAATTTTATTAGCTTATATCTTTTTTAATAAATGGTTTAAGAATTTTATTAGCTTATATCTTTTTTAATAAATAATTTTATTAGCTTATATCTTTTTTAATAAATAATTTTATTAGCTTATATCTTTTTTAATAAATAATTTTATTAGCTTATAACTTTTTTAATAAATAATTTTATTAGCTTATATCTTTTTTAATAAATGCTTGTAACTTTTTTAAATGATGGTTTGTACATATTTTCATGTGTATTTTATTTGATTTTCCACTTCAGTATTGATTTTCAGGTGCTTTTTTATTTTTATATTTTTATGCTTTTAAACATTTTCACTAAGCCCTTCATAAAGCCAGTTAAGTCAACTGAAGTTGAGGTTTATTTGATGTTAAGTCAAAAGTGACATAACTCAAAACAACATTAAATTGAGGCATACCTGTGTGTACGGTTTGTGTCAGGGTGCATGACTTAGTGGTTAGGGTATTTGGATAACGATCGTAAGATGATGAGTTCGATAACCGGCAGCATGTCGTGTCCTTGAGCAAGACATTTTATTTCACATTGCTCCAGTTCACTCAGCTGGCAAATATGAGTAATACCTGTATTTCAAAGGGCCAGCCTTATCATATCCTGCATCACACTGAATCTCTTTGAGAACTACATTAAAGGTACACATGTCTGTGGAGTGCTCAGTCACTTGTATGTTAATTTCACGAGCAGGTTGTTTCGTTCATAGGATCAACTGGAACCCTCATCATCATAACTGACAGAGTGCCAGAATATGTGTTATTTTTGTTTTTTTGTTTAGCAAAAAAACAAAATTATATTCTAATATAATGCTTAAATATCAATTCTGAGAAGGCTTAATGGCATTTCATCTGTCTCTATGTTCTGAGTTCAAATTCTGCCAAAGTCCAGTGGAACACTGGGGTCAATGTGATTGACTTGCCCCCAACTCTGAAATTGCTGGCGTTAAGCCAAAATTTGAAATCAATATTGATGATGACAATTTTTAAATGAGGTACAAAACCACAAATTTGTGGTTGGGGTATAGCACACTAAACTAACCAAGTATTTTACTGGTACTTTCTTTTATATAAATCACAAGATGAAAGGTAAAGTCTACCCCCATGATAAAGACAAGAATGTCCTACACTCTCATTCCTCTTCCATATAAAATGTAGGCCGTATGACTAAGAATAAAATCAATATAATTCTAATACTTACCAGTACTGAGAGTAGCATTTGGAATATATTCTTTAATATTATTATTAAGATGTGCATCACTAGAAAACTGAACAGAATCATCCACAAGATAGTGTGGCTGCTTTGCTTCCTCAACAACCAAATTATTTGGTGGAAGTATTTCATTAGCTGGAAGAGTTGATGACAAATTAATGTTGTGTAGAGCATTATGAAGCTCTTTGATTTCTTCATTAGTGACCGTTCCCTGAAATACTGAACAAATATGAAGAATATATATATATATATATATATATATATATATATATATATATATATATATATATATATATATATATATATATATATATATATATATATATATCGGACCTTTACAGAGAGGAATCGCTCAGCCAGCTTCACAATCCCCTCTTCTGAAATAAGTAAAAGAATAAAAGAATATATATGCATATAGTATACAGAAAGGATTATAATACAAGCTGTGTAATCATGAAGGATGTCTGTGTATTCTAGTTATCAGTTGTATCCATGTAATATGTAGATGTTTTATTTCAAATGAGAAAATCACACAAGTTGAAATTCATGCTCAAGTATATTATTATTAAAATGATACAATATATTCCAGTCTTTGTTTTAATATATATCCATGTGTGTAATATATATATATATATATATATATATACAAAGAGGAGGAAATAGCATCACATAATGTGGCGGACAACCTACGGGACAACCTGTCGAGGGCCACCTTGCTTCACCCACATCGGTACCTACCAAATCTACTCACAAGACTCTGGTCAGCCCGAGGCTATAGTAGAAGACACGTGCTCAAGGTGCCATGCAATGGGACTGAACCCAGAACCATGTGCTTAAGAAGCAAACTTCTTACCACACAACCATGCCTGTGCCTATGTATACAATACATCTATATATCTATCTATCTATGTATCTATTTATATATATATATATATATATAAAGACATACACACAATTATATACTCATATACATGCATGTAAACAAATAAATAAAATAAAAGCTTGTATCTATATACATTGACATATATATAGGGAGTAAAAAAATAACGACATACAATATTCATACACAGACCCATATAGATATATAACCTGTTGTACAGATATTCATACATCATACACACATGCATGCACACACACACACACATACACACATAATGCATGCACACACATAAGCACACACGTGCAGGTGCACACACACATGCACGCATGCACACACACACACGCACGCACACACACACACACACACACACACAACACACACACACACACACAACACACACACACACACATACATACATAGTAACTACTTTATGTATAAGAGCAAAACCGTTGCTAGAAAAAATCATTGAAATGAGTCATTGATGATCCAATGCAATGTGTTGTATGATTCTTGAGCCCAGCCAAAGATTTGCTCATTTTATCACATAATGCACCGCTGTGCTGGCTGGCAGAGGGAACAGGTTCCACAGTATGAAGTCTTTTGACATGCTTTTTCAGTCCTCCAGCTGAAAGGCACACCTTTCCACAGGTTGCACATGTTCTGTTGTGAACAATAGGCGTCTCACAATTTATAAGGGATTGATTCCTGTGAGTTCTCTGTTAGCTGACCAAGCCTGCATGACTCAAGCATTTCCTCCCACGAATCGCACACATAAAAAGCAACATTCCTTCATTTTCCACAGGTTCATTCTTTCTAAGCCTTCTCTTGATCTTCTCGTGCTTCATTCTCTCTTTTTCAAACTT
Source organism: Octopus bimaculoides (assembly GCF_001194135.2). Classification (NCBI taxonomy): domain Eukaryota; kingdom Metazoa; phylum Mollusca; class Cephalopoda; order Octopoda; family Octopodidae; genus Octopus; species Octopus bimaculoides. Next base: position 105,189,925 of record NC_068981.1, read on the forward strand.
CGAACAACCACTGTGCACTCTTTTCCTCCATCCATTTTGGTTTTGTGCCTCCCTCTCCCAATCAACAACTGAAACCCCTCTCTGCATCAGAGCAATTCTAAGGCAGTCCTTGAACCTCATTTTGGGTTTGTGTGCTGGCCTTCTACCAATTTCCAGTGCACCACACAGCCATGCCTGCACTTCTACTCTTATGAAACTTTCCCCTTCTCTTCTACCAATATACTGTCCATATCCTCTCATATAGTCATATTCTTGTATCCTGAAATGCTCTGGCATCTTGTCAACATCCTCTCTACCTTCTTTCCAGTTACTCCCACTCTCGTTTATGCAATGTGGTGTAACCAAGTATTTCCTCTATAGCAAGACACTTGTGCTTGTCCCTCTATCATACTTTAGCCTCCCCAACATCTGGCATAAAAACACTATCACCCCACTCTTAAATACTTCACCCACTTGCCTTAATTGAGGGTTTTTATTCCTTTTTCTGTGTCTTTTCTTGTCTTGCAAGTTACATGGCAATTTCACTAGTGCCAGTGTCACAACAAAAAGCATCCAGTACACTCTGTGAAGTGGTTGGTGTAAGGAAGGGCAGCCAGCTGTAGAAACCATGCCAAAGTAAACACTGAAGTTCAATGCAGGCTTGGCATTTGACAGATCCTGTCAAATCTATGTCAGCATGGAAAGCAGTTTTTAATGATGATGATGATGACGACAACGACGACAGTGTGTGTGTGTGTGTGTGTGTGAGAGAGAGAGAGAGAGATGAGCAATGTTAAAACTTAGAATAGTTTTCAATAACAGTGGCACTTGTTACTAATAGAAGTGCACCCCAAGGTATTTATGATACAATAAACAATCCAGATAAACATTGTCCACTTTCACTCATTACAAGGCCTAGCAAGGACCAATAAGTGAGAGTCTATTTTCAGAATACCAGCTAAATTTCCCTCAAATCACACACAACCATTCAAAAAAATAACAGAAGATACATTAAACATTGTGGTTCTAAATATTGGGTTATCCGGAAAGTTTGTGCCGATTTATAGTAGCTTATCTTTCGACTTATTTTAGAACATGGTTGAGTCCATAAAATAGGATTTGACTACACCTCCATTTAGAGCACAGTTTAAGCTGTCTTTTCGTGGAAGAAGGTTTATGTTCCTATATCATCATCATCATCATCATCGTTTAACGTCCGCTTTCCATGCTAGCATGGGTTGGACGATTTGACTGAGGACTGGTGAAACCGGATGGCAACACCAGGCTCCAGTCTGATTTGGCAGAGTTTCTACAGCTGGATGCCCTTCCTAACGCCAACCACTCAGAGAGTGTAGTGGGTGCTTTTACGTGTCACCCGCACGAAAACGGCCACGCTCGAAA
>NC_068981.1:105192650-105193685 GCF_001194135.2 Octopus bimaculoides
GTTCGTAATACGGGTGACTAGGCTATAGCCAACACTGCCAGATATTTTGAGCATCTCTGCAGTGATTCCTGATGGGCCGGGGGCTTTCCCGGTCTTCATACTCTTAATTGCTTTATCTACCCTGGTACTATCAACTCGGATAGCTGGTCCCTCTATTGGGTCGACATAAGGCAGGCTCTCTTTCTCCCATTCATTCTCTTTATTAAGCAATCTATCGTAGTGGCATCTCCAGACCTCTTTCTTTGCATCCTCATTTAATGCAAGCGTACCATCATCCATGCGAACACATTTCTCTCCTACAACATCACTATTCTCTCTCCTACACTGTCTTGCAACCTGTGTTAATTCTGTGACCCTTTAAAATGGAAGATAAGAATGTACATTTTTGGCACTTGATGCTTTTCTTTTTCCGTAAAGGGAAAAATGCCTCATAAGCAACCAAAGAAGTATGCACAGTTTACAGTGATGTTTCTTTAACTGAAAGAACTGTACGGAAGTGGTTCGCAAGGTTCCAAGCTGGAGATTGTAGCCTTATTGATAAAGAGCGATTAGGCAGACCATCCACTACAGATGATGACCAAATCAAGTCATTAATTGAGAATAACCCACATTGCACAACCCAAGAATCGGCAGAAAACCCCAACCTATCAAAATCCATCATTCATGAGCACCTGGTAAAGCTTGGGTACACAAATCACTACGATGTTTGGGTACCACATGAGTTTTGAGTGAGATGAACCTTTTGGATTGCATTTCCATCTGTGAGTCGCTTTATAAATGGAATGCAAACGTGCCTTTTATAAAGCAAATTGTGACAGGTGATGAGAAATGGATTATCTACCAAAATGTTCAGAGAAAGCGATGCTGGAATAAGTGACATGAGCCACCGTTAGCCACCCCAAAAGTGGGTCTTCACCCTAAAAAAGTCTTGCTTTGTGTCTGGTGGGATTGGAAAGGAATTCTGTACTATGAGCTTCTCCCTAGTAACCAGACAATTAATTCTGAGAAATACTGCACACAACTGGATGAGTTAAA
>NC_068981.1:105193925-105196142 GCF_001194135.2 Octopus bimaculoides
TCCAACATGATAATGCAAGACCGCACGTTTCTTTGGGAACCAGACAAAAATTGCTGCAGCTTGGTTGGGATGTGTTACCCCCACCCTACATATTCACCAGATATTGCTCCTTCGGATTTCCACTTATTCAGGTCTCTGTAGAATAGTCTTAATGGTAAAAATTTAAATTCCTTGGATGACATAAAAAGATACCTTGATGAATTCTTTGCCATGAAACCACTTCAATTCTGAGAAGAAGGTATTTTCAAGTTAAAGGAAAGATGGAGACACTTTGTGCAACAAAATGGTTCATATTTGGTTGATTAAAATGTAATGGCAAGTATTTATTGACCTTTTTCTTGCCTTTACAAATTGGCATGGACTTTCCGGATAACCCAATATATAAACTGTCAAGATGGTCACAGCTGAAATACTTTTGATTGTAAGTCTGATCAATAAGAGCTAACCTGAAAATAAACAACAAAATGTGAATTACTTGTACTCAGTTACTTGTAAACAGTCCTGAGACATATTGCATGCAGTTGAATTTACATCAAGTCAACCTTGCAGATATTCTCCAAACTATATTCACTATGAGAGTTAAACTTGGCAATGCAAGCCAATGAAATACTAACCAATTTTACAGTATTTCTACTATTTACAACACTGATTTTGTCCACCCTGGGTATTTGTGGACAGCAAAGTTCACTTGACTATTGATTATTGACTATTAAGTATTTTGGGTGTGGCCAATGCATAACCATATCTAGCATTTCAATAACCTGTCAACTAGCTGTAATTCAGTAACTGAAACACATGAACTTTCTGGATTAATGCCCAACATCATCATCATCATTTAACGTCTGATTTCCATGCTGGCATGGGTTGGACGGTTTGACAGGAGCTGGCCAGCTGAAGAGCTACCTGGGCTCCATGTCTATTTTGGCATGGTTTCTATGGCTGGATGCCCTTCCTAACACCAACCATTCTACAGAGTGTACTGGGTGCTTCTACACAGCACTGATACAGGTGTGTTTACATGGCACCAGAAGCCACAAGCCCACAAGATTAGGAATGATCAGCTGGAGAGGGATGCAGGCGACATGCCTGTATGCAAGAACAACCATAATTTTACTTAGTTTGAAGTGCCTTCTCAAGCACAGCAAACTGCCAGGAGTCTTGGTCCTCTGTCATCCCCTCTGTGAAGCCCAGCATCTGAAGATCCTTTCTCACTACTTCATTCTATGTCTTCCTGGAGCTACCCCTTCCACATGCTCCCTCCATAAGTAGACATCAATTTTTTTCTAAAAATGATTTCTCAAGTAAAGCTAGTCACAGCAACATTTTAAAGATTTGTAGATTATGAAATTTCACATTTCAATGACAGCATGAAGTGACAAGAGTAAAAAAATCTATCATAATTTTAAAAACCAATTATTTCAAAAAATGTTTAAATACCTTGATTATCTTTTTGAGATGCTTGGTTTTCAGTTTTGTCTAAACCTTCTTTGGTTGCTGCTGGAGAAGTAACTTCAGCAGGAGCAGATGTCCCCGTTGTATTTAAAGAAGATCCCATTGAGTCAAGCAACATAACTAATAAAAATAAGAAGAAAAAAAAAATTATGAGAATTCAATATCTTCTTTTTTTCTTTTACCTGTTCCAGTCATTAGACTGTGGCCATTGTGGGGCACCATCTTGGAGGATTTTTAGTCAAATGAATCGACCCCGGTGCTTATTTTTTGTTAAGCCTGGTACTTATTCTATCAGTCTCTTTTTGCCAGACCACTAAGTTATGGAGTTGTAAACACAAGACTAGCTGTCAAGTGGTGAGGGGACAACAAACGCAAAGACACAAACATATATTAATAGGCACATGAGTGGCTATGTGGTAAGAAGCTTGCGTCCCAACCACATGGTTCCAGGTTCAGTCCCACTGCGTGGCACCTTGGGCAAGTGTCTTCTGCTATAGCTTCAGGACAGCCAAAACTTTGTGAGTGGATTTGGTAGACAAAAACTGAAAGAAGTGTATGTGTGTGTGTGTCCCTCTCCATTGCTTGACAACTGATGTCGGTGTGTTTACGTCCCCGTAACTTAGCAGTTCAGCAGAAGTGACCGACAGAATAAGTACTAGGCTTACAAAGAATAAGTCCTGGGGACAATTTGTTCGACTAAAGGCAGTGCTCCAGCATGGCCACAATCAAGTGACTTAAACAACTAAAAGAATATATATATATATA
>NC_068981.1:105196682-105200505 GCF_001194135.2 Octopus bimaculoides
ATATATATATATATATACAGGGTTGGCCAAAAGTCACCTGACAGTAAATCAAAACCATTTAATTCCAAGATTAAAACAAAAAATTATTTTATATGAGACTTCACTAATAAATAGACAAATGTTGAAAAACAAAATATGGTGATTTTAACTCAAAGCATTCAGTTATTAAACATTCATAATTGGAATGAATAAATAAAATTGAATATTAAGTATTTATGGAATGAACCCAGAACCATGTGGTTGGAAAGCAAGCTTCCTACCATACAGTCACATGATTTTGTTAAATTAGACACAAGACAATACATTTTTTTTCCATGGAGATTGGAAGACCTAGAGTTGACTGAACTGATCTTAGAATAATTCTGTCACTTATTGTATTGCCTGATAAAGATAAAGAAAAGTATAAAATAGACTACTGCATACTTTGTTTTTTATCAATAATACTTGTGTGAAACAAAATTATAAATAACATATATTTTTTAAGATGTTCAAGTATTAGCGCAGATATGGCTATTCGGTGAAAGTTTCATTAAAAAGTATCCATTTCTCTGGAATTTATGAGGCAACAAATCGGTAGGGTATTAAACTGTAGTTATATCTTTTTCAATAAAAGTTAACATTAACAGATTAGCATTGACTTCTGTTACATTTTCAAAGAATAAACGGATTAACAATTAACGAACTTAACTTTCTGGTTAACGGATTAATGATTAACAAAGTTAACTTTCAATTATCGATGTCCACCTTTGCATATATGTATATATGTATATATGTATATATATGGCCAATGCCAGTGTTGCATGTCCAGCCCATTTAAGAGAACCCTTGATGCGTCAGACGATATGATATGCTTGAGAAGACCTGTTGAGTCAAGTAAAACCAAAATTGTAGCTGTGGTTAGTGCCCCCTGACTGGCTCTCATTTTGGTTGCACATAAAATGCATCATCTGAACGTGGTCGATGCCAGTGACCTCTGACTGGCTCCCATGTTGGAGTCATGTAAAAAGCACCATCCGAACATGGCCAATGCCAGTGCCTCTTGACTGGCTCCTGTGCCAGTGGCACATAAAAAGCACTATCTAAACGTGATCAATGCTAGTGCCACCTGACTGGCTCCCGTACCAGTGGAACATAATAAGCACCATCCGAATGTGACTGATGCCAGTGGCCCCTGACTGGCTTCCATGTTGGTGGCACGTAAAAAGCACTATCTGAACGTGATCAATGTCAGGACCGCCTGACTGGTTCCCATACTGGTGACACGTAAAAAGCACCATCTGAATGTGGCTGATGCCAGTACCCCCTGATTGGCACCCATACTGGTGGCACATGAAAAGCACTATCTGAATGTGATCGATGCCAGGCCCACATGACTGGCTCCTGTGCCAGTGGCACGTAAAAAGCACTCACTACAGTCTTGGAGTGGTTGGCGTTAAGAAGTGCATCCAGCTGTAGAAACATTGCCAGATCAGGTTGGAGCCTGGTGCAGCCACTGGCTTTCCAGACCTCAGTCAAACTGTCCAATTCATGCCAGCATGGAAAACAGATGTTAAACGATGATGATGATGACAATGATGTGTGTGTGTGTGTGTGTGTGTGTCTGCGTTTGTCCCCCTCTGCCACTTGACAACTGGTGTCGGTTTGTTTACATCTCCACAACTTAGTGGTTCAGTAAAAAGAGAACAATAGAATAAGTATCTGGCTTTAAAAAAAATTCGGTGGTGTTCCAGCTAATGACTCAAAGAGATAAAAGATATTACTGTAGATTTTCTAAAACCTTGAATGATACTTTTAAAAATCTGCATCATATTCGGACGCCCTTTGAGATGCACACTGTAAGAGCGGCACAAAGGGCCCAAGACTGTCTTCAGGGATTCCAAGACTGGAAAGAAGGGAAGAAGTTATCCTGAGATTAAAGATCTGACCTTTATGCCAGCAAAAATCATTACTAAATTCATCCAAGAGCTAGGTATTAAGAACTAAGTGTTAATTAAGTTTTAACTGACAACCATGGAAATTTTGATTTTTAATTACATTGTTCTTATTATAAGAGTACTTATTATTGTCTTGTCAATGATCATTAAATTGTAATTTGAAAAATATTTCTTACCTTTTGATAACAAACTGGGTTGTTGCTGTGGAGGAGGTTTCTAAATAAACATTAAAAAAAATTACATTTTTTAACTTATCAACGAGCTATTAAATGATACAAAACTAACAGTCAACAACTTAATTTCTCTATAATAGGAATATATATTAGAAACAATTACACAATTAGCCATGGTAATATGATATGAGGCTACAAATCAAAGAATTGACAAGCTTTGTTTTTTCCTTAACACTATGTTAAGCCCTTGGCAAAGAAACCCTCAATGGTTCAAATTAGTTATAAATAGGAACCATGAGAAAATGCAATTCAATACTACCAGTATTGCAAACAGTGTAGAATGGTTTTCTTTGCTAATAGTATTGGACATAATTTTACAGCTGACTAAGTTATCTGTAATATGGTAAGCATTCAGATAAAATTTATCTGTGAACTTATTTTTCATTGTCTTAGCACTGCAAACCCCAACAATAAACACTTGTTTTTATGAAGCCTGGAAGTATTTTTTTTTTTTTTGTGTGTGTGTTTTTCTTGATACATTAGTCAATTAAGCAAGCACCTAAGACCTTCTTCAAGGGTTCCAAGACCATGAAGAAAGGAAGAAGAGACCAGAGATCTTATCTGAATGCTTGCAAAAGACTCCATTAAAGTGATCCAAGAGTCAGATAGTGGCACTAAATGTGGTGACAGATAAAGTCTACTGGCCAAGAACAGGAATGCTTACTTCAACATGCTTGTCCACAATTTCCATCTAGCAAATTTCACTCAGAAGGCTTCAGCGAACTCAAGTTTATAATAGAAGAGTATTTTACTAAGGTGTTGTGTAGTGGTACTGAACCCAAAATGATGTAGTTAACCACACAGCAATGCATGAACCCATAGTTTTTGCACTAAGCTGACATGCAGTTCAAACATAGAAACCAAAGAATCAAGGTTAGATCAATATATTTCTACACACTTTACAATTCAATCAATTAATTATCCAGGATGACTATAAATTACCTTCACAATTTGAAAAAATTCAGAAAAATTAAAAAATTAGGAAATAATAAATAACTTTAAAGACAAATGAAAGTGATTTGAATATTAAAACAAAGTTACATACATTAAAACTTTAATAATTAATGATATTTATTTAACAGGCAAAGATTGATAGATATCAGCTTTAATAGACCAATGAATTGTGGAAGTTGTAAAGATAATTTATGGACACCCTGTAGATTTAAAAGTCAGTTAAAAACTAACTTCAGTACTTTTTTCAAAACATAACATCATTTCATGATATTTATAATCTACTTTGTGAAACATATTCAGCTATAAAAGATTTGTCCTTAAGATCACAAAATTCATATGACCAAAGAAGCTGAAACGAAGAAACAAATATTGTTGATTTAATTTTTTTTTTAATACAAAGAAAATTACCAAAAGTTCAACTTTAGCTGAAATCTCAGACGTGATTTTCTTTATCATTCCTCCAGTTGCTTGAGGCTTCATGCTGTCCTTGGTGTTACAGTCAACTGAGCTAGTTGCTAACTGAGTACTTGTTTTGCTCATTTGATGATTAAGAAGGCCATAGTCCAGTGTGCCACTCATCTCTTTTTCAAGCTCCTATCAAGCAAATAAGACACAGATATGTGTTATCATTGTTTAACCCAAAGTCAGCTTCAATCAAGCAGACTTATGGTCAAAGGTATATATATCTATATATATATATAT
>NC_068981.1:105200837-105209519 GCF_001194135.2 Octopus bimaculoides
GGGGGGGGGGGGAACACAGACACACACATACACACACACACACACACACACACATATACGATGGACTCATCAAAACAGGACTCAACAAGGAATAAGGGATACAATAAAGAAAGCAGAGAAACTCACTGAAAAAAACTTCTGTTTGTCTGCCATTTCATCTAAAGTATCTGGACCTGGGACTTGAACTGGATGAGAAGAGCCAGTTTCTGAAAGTAAAGTTGTGGAAAAAATATTAAACCCACAGAAATGGCAGAGGATTTGTTAACCAAGTTGAAAACCTTCCCATAAGGTAAGTTACTAGCAACAGATTGGTCTCCTATTGAGATTCAGATTTGAACTTTCATCTCTATAATAACACACATCATAAAGACTCACTGGCTCAGTGGACCAAGGAGATGTGTGAAATGAGAAATGTGATGTTAGTTCACAAAACAGATGCAGAAAATTCTTCCATTAAGTTTGTGTAACAGCAATTGAAATAATGTAGTTGTCACTGTTGCTGTTTAGCCCAAATTCAGCTTTCAGTGAGGACCCCTCTGTGATCAAAAACGTTCTGGTTGTGACCATCCTGTCTTTTATCCCATACTCAGTGCATTCACAACCACTTTGCTCAATGTGTCCTTATTTTCTTAGATGGTTGGAATGATTTGAAGGAGATTTACCTGGTATTTCCAACAGACAGAGAGCAACCATGTAGAAGCTCTGAAAGAACTTTCATCTGGGAGGGTTGTCACTGGACTCTGTTGTGTGTTTGTAGCATCATTAATCACAATCTCTGTCTCCCTATATCTTTCTCTCTCTATTAATCTCTCTGAGTGTATGACATGTGAGTGTATGACATCCCTATTGTTGTCAATAGTCTTCATTGGTCTGAGTGTGTGTGTGTGTCTGCGTGTATGTATGTGGAGGGTGTGTGTAGTTTTATGAATGGTTGAATGGTGAAGAAAGTTTATCACAATGATGAGGTCCCAGGTTCACTCTCACTGCATGACATCTTGTGCAAGCATAATTTATCATAACCTTGGATAGATTCAAGCCTTGTCAGTGAAATTGGGTGAATGGAAACTGTGTGAAAGCCCTTTACATGGGTTGTCCCTGTAATTCAAAGGCTGAGCTTTGTCACACACTGTGACATGCTGATTCCTGCCTGAAAATTACATGTCTGTGGAATACACAGTCACTTATAAGTATATTCAATGAATATCTAGTACAACTGACCAAACAGCTGAATACTCATTGACAACCCAATGAAGGCCCATTTATTTTGGGAAAATCAAAATGAATTGTTAATTTTGGTTTCAAATTTTGGCACAAGACCAGTAATTTCAGGGGATAAGGTAAGGCAATTACATCGACCCTAGTGTGCAACTGGTACTTATTTTATTGACCATGAGAGGGTGAAAGGCAAAAAAATGAATTATGATATTAACAGTTGTTAAGGCGGCAAGGTGGTAGGATTGTTAGTGAGCAGAGCAAAATGTTTAGCAGCATTTTGTCTGTCTTTATGTTCTGAGTTCAAATTCTGCAGGGGTCAACTTTGCTTTTCATCCTTTAAGGATCAATAAAAAATGTACTATTGAGCACTGGAGTTGATGTAATCAACTTACGCCTCCCCCAAAATTGCTAGTATTGTGCCAAAATTTGAAACCAATATTAAATAATGGTTGAAAGAAAAGGAAAATAAACATAAAAGGAATGAAAAAGGATAGGGAACAGAAGACTATAAATACCTTTCAATGGAAAATCTTTAGCAGACACAGAGTGGAGATCAACATTTTCTTCTTTCCTGACAAAAATAATAGCATTTGATCATACAAATGGGAGTCATTACTATTTTTTTTTCTTTCAGTAATAATTAGATAAAAGTTTTGAAAAATTAAATTGGTTTCACTTAACATGGATGATTATAGGTCTCAGTACTATAAAACAAGTTAAACAATAATTTCGCTCTCATTTATAAGACTTAAAAGAAAGAATATGTAACTCTCAGCAAATCTCTATCCTATGAAACTAGTTGTTGTCGCTTAACCCTAGGTTAGCTTTGACTGAGCAGTCCTATCATCAAAAGTATTCAGTCCTAGATCAACCCATCTTTTTTAAGGTATAGTGTAATTAGAACTCAGTGTAGTTCTCTGGTCTGTCAGTTGCTATCAAACCCATACCAGTATGGAAAAAAGGGATGTTAAATAATGATGAGGATGATATTGATAACAGAAGGTGCATGGCTCAGTGGCTAGAGCATCGGGCTCACAATCATGAGGTAGTGAGTTTGATTGCCAGACCCGGCTGTGTGCTGTATCCCTGAGCAAGACACTTTATTTCACGTTGCTTCAGTTCACTCAGCAGTAGAAATTAGTTGTGACATCACAGAGCCTATACACGGTGATCTCTCACTACAAGGGGCTGCGTACATTCCAACATTTCCTTAACCTTCAACCTAACACCCAACTTGACACATCCAAACTCCTTCATCTGGCCAAACTTGTCCTCTCACTTAACTGCTTCTCGTTCGTGGGTGATTTTTACCAGCAAATCTAGGGAGTGGCCATGGGAACGAGAATGGGCCCCAACTATGCGAACCTGTTCGTTGGCTACATTGAGGCCCAAATATTCTCAAGTTTCACTGGTCCCATTCCCGAACTATACATCCGTTATATTGACGACTGTATTGGTGCAACCTCACTCTCCTGCGAACATCTAGACTCATTCCTCTCTTTTGTCAAATCTTTCCATCCTGCCCTCCACTTCCGCACTATTTCCAACATTTCCGTCGCCTTTCTCGACATTTCGGTTAGCATTCATCCCTCCACTCTCACCACCTCCATCCATTACAAACACACAGACTCACACTCATACCTCAACTTCTCTTCCTCCCACCCTAAACACACCAAGCTCTCCATTCCCTATTCTTAATTCCTCCGTCTATGCAGGCTCTGCAGTGACGACCATGACTTTGAGACTCAGTCTCAACTTATGGCCCGCCGTTTCATCGTATGTGGATATCCCCTCACCACTATTCACACCGCCCTTGCAAGAGCACATTCCGTGGACCGTGCATCTGCTCTCCCCCTGCACCCACCCCACCACCCTACCTCTCCAACACACCATTCTCCGAGCTTCTCAGTGACTCCAGTCTGACCCCTCCCCTTTGCACATTAAATTTCACAATATATAATTTTAGCCTGTAAGGTATCCTGTTAAGTTCACCTCTTTTGTGTATAGATATGTACACTAATTTTATATGAAAAATATGTTGCCTATTGACTCTATTAGGCATGCTAGCCACTAGTAGAAAATTTCTCTAATTTTTTCTGCCCTATATATTTTCTTAGAATTTTCGTAATTTTGAAGAAACGTTGGTACATAAATTTTTATTTGCTGCCGACTATAACTGTGCTTGCATGGTGGATTTTAAAAATTATTATGTATATAGATGGAACAATGTTCCACAAATATACATCAATTATAGCGCCCATGCTGATGAGGACACAGATGGCAAATTATTTTATTTGTTCATTGATGTTCAAAACATAGGTACAAGTGGTAACTATTGAAAATGTTTTTATTTTTCATCCCTCTTTGAAATTACTCTTATCCATGGTTTGAGCTTTGACTGCTCTTTTTAACATGTAAGGTGTCCTGTTAAGTTCACCTCTTTTGTGCATAGATCTCACTCATTTACTTATTTACTTGTTTCAGTCATTTTGACTGCAGCCATGCTGGAGCACCGCCTTTAGTCGAGCAAATCGACCCCAGGACTTATTCTTTGTAAGCCTAGTACTTATTCTATCGGTCTCTTTTGCCGAACCGCTAAGTTACAGGGACGTAAACACACCAGCATCGGTTGTCAAGCGATGTTGGGGGGACAAACACAAACACACACATATATATATATATATACATATATACGACGGGCTTCTTTCAGTTTTCATCTACCAAATCCACTCACAAGGCTTTGGTCGGCCCGAGGCTATAGTAGAAGACACTTGCCCAAGGTGCCACACAGTGGGACTGAACCCGGAACCATGTGGTTGGTAAGCAAGCTACTTACCACACAGCCACTCCTGCGCCATGTACACTAATTTTATATACATATAGATGTATGTAAATATAGTTATGTGCATATATGTACTTACTTGCTTGTCTGGTCCTCATTAATCACTCCAGATGTTACAGAAACTGAAAAACATATAGTATTCTTTGTTGATGATAGAAATAATGCATTGCCTCATTCTCTTTATTTCTAATTATCCACTGAATGAAGAAATGAAGAAATTATATTTGGTTCTAACTATATCACTAACATATCAAATTAGTAGGATCTTCATTTTCTGCAATACATAAATACTAAGAGTACAAATGATACAAAGTACTTGGATGATATAAGCTACTTTCTGGCAGAATCATTAGCATGCTGGAAAAAATGCTTAGCAGCATTTCTACCAGCTTTATGTTCCAAGTTCAATCTCCACTGAGGTCCATTTTGTCTTTCATCCTTTTGGGGTCAATAAGATAAATACCAGTTGAGCAGTGGGGTCAATGTAATCAACTTGCCCCCACCCACTCAAAATTTCAGGCATAGTGGAAAGGATTACTATTCTTGTTTTTATTATGTAGGATGTTGCACAGTATCCAATATTGTAATGTTGTAGATTGAAGGTATTATGTGTACCAGAGATTATACTGTCTGTCAAGTCACAACAAGGACATCAGACAGACAGTACTTTATGCAGTTCCAAGTGAAGCCAATTTTTGATCAACAGGCCACTTGCATTTGCAAGCACACTGCGTATTTTGAGTAGTAAAGGGACCACAACCAGGTGGAGTCTGGTCTTCCACTCCATTGTTCTCTGAGGGGCCCCTGCTAGGTGCAGGAGAGCTGGTGTCTTGGACACCCAGGGGAGTCTTCCTGTTCACACTATTATTTGGATTGGTATGTTAGCATCATTGCAATGAATGAGAATGATTTTCTACAAGGTTTGCTCTCCGGGTATGTTAAGTTGAGGTTTTCATGTAAAGGGTCACCCCAAATACAACACCAACTCTAACTTGGTTGTCAGCCAAGGCTTAGGGATACCATCATCATTGTTATTATTACTTCATTTTTGTAGATTTTCAAGATTCTATAATGCGAATTTGTATGTCAAAACAAATTTTGGTGAAAGTAGAGTCTTACGCCAATATACTTAACACACGTACTGGTTCAATTCCACTCCTTTATTAGACCAATTGACTGGTCAAAATCTATTCAACTAATCAATAATTTATTTAACTTAGTTAAACAGTAAATCAGTTTTTTTTTTTTTAACCAATTGACTTATAATAAACGAGTAGAAATAAACCAGCTCATGTGTTATTAATGCTGAACATTGATGTAATGACTCTTACTAGATACAACAAAATTATTATTACTACTACTACTACTACTACTACCCTATAGCAAGGCGGCAAGCTGGCAGAATCATTAGTATACCAGGCAAAATGTTTAGTGGTATTCAGTTTGTCTTTAAGTTCTGGGTTCAAATTCCGCAGAGGTCAACTTTGCCTTTCATCCTTTCAAGGTCGATAAATTAAGAACCAGTTGAGTACTGGGGTCAATGTAATCGACTAGTCCCCTTCCCCCAAACTTTCAGGCCTGGTGCCTATAGTAGAAAGGATTACTACTACTACTACTACTACTGCTGCTGCTACTGCAGCACAACCAATAAAACAGTTTACATGCATTACACTCTTGGCAATAACATCTGCTAATTTCACCAACAGGCACTTTTGTAATGTCTTCATTTTTTGGGGGGGTGAGTGGGGGTGAGTAAAAATGAAGTTTTATTTTTAGAACTAAAATATGAAAACATGCAAGTGAGAGGCATCAATAGTTTCAACTAACTAGAAAAAAGCTGAAATAAAATTTAAACTGTGTGAGATGAGCAACAATTGGCATAATTGTCCTGTTGTATAAGTAATATGCATCATCTTATTTACACTGCTATGGTCAACGATAGAGAATACCATAGCAAGTTATCATATATATATATATATATATAGTTATGGTATATTATGCTAAGAACATAGTAGAGTACAGCATAAAGCTCATCCACCTTCAGATTTCACCCTGTGCTATCCAGTAGTAGTATTATACATACTTCCAGGTTTGTGTTTGGGCCTCTGTTGTGTATGAATAGATAATTGCAATGATCCTTCAGCAACAACACACCTTTGATAAACTCAGTTGCTACTATTAACTCCAGACCATGACAGACAGAAAAGATGCTCTTGAATCCAAGAATTTGAACTTACAGAGATAATATTTACATATCACCTGAGGAAACAAAACTAGATCTCATAATGCAAGGAAACAGTTACGTAATCAAGTACCTGAACACCTGGAAAACTATGCTGCATAGAAACAATTGTAGTGATTGAAAATAAATGTCCAACCATACTCCTTCTAGTTGACTTCAATTATATATATATATATATATATATATATATATATATATATATATATATATAAATACACATATACATATACATATATCATCATCAGCATCGTCGTTTAACATCTGCTTTCCATGCTGGCATGAACCGGACCGGTTTGACAGAGTGCTGACAAGCCAGAAGGCTACATCAGCCTCCAATCTGATCTGCCAAAGTTTCTACAGCGGGATGCCCTTCCTAATGCCAACTACTCCGAGAGTGTAGTGGGTGCTTTTTATGTGCCACCAGCACAAGGGACAGTCAGGTGGTACTGGCATGGACCACAATCGAATGGTGCTTTTTACGTACCACCAGCATGACACCAGTCAGCTACCAGTGGCATCGACCATGCTCAAATGATGCTTCTTATGTCCAACTTTTCTCTCAGGGCACTTACACTGTCGTGTATGCACACTGACATTAAACATCCAGCAAACCATACTAGCTTAATTCCTTGCAAGCTTACACATGTCCTCAGCAGTCATGGACCATGTTTCACTGCCATGTAGCATGGCTGTTCGCACACATGCGTCATACAGTCTGCCTTTTACTCTGAGCGAGAGGCCCTTTGTCACCAGCCAAAGTAGGAGCTCTCTGAACTTTGCCCAGGCTATTCTTATTCTAGCAGCTACACTCTCAGAGCATCCACCCCTGATACTCACTTGGTCACCTAGGTAACAGAAGCTATCAACTATTTATAGTTTTTCCCCCTGGAATGTGCAGAAGCAGTTTTCTGCACATTTTCAGTGTTTATTGCCCTTGAGCATTTGCCACATACAAAAATTATCTTCCTAGTTAGCCTTCCTTTGATATTGCTGCACCTCTTATGTGTCCATAGCTTACATCAGGTACATCTTATGGAGTTTCTACCTACGTCTTTTCTACAGATCGAGCAGGGCTATCTACCTGAAGGGATTTGTGGTTTGTCTGCCTTCCTACTTATTAGGACTTCGGTTTTTGCTAGATTAACTCTAAGGCCCTTCAATTCTAGACCTTGCTTCCACACCTGAAACTTCTCCTCTAGTTCTGATAGTGACTCAGCTATTAGAGCAAGGTCATCAGCATAGAGAAGCTCCCAGGGGCATCCTGTCTTGAATTCCTCTGTTACTGCCAGGAGGACTATGATGAATAAGAGGGGGCTGAGTACTGATCCTTGGTGGACCCCTACCCCTACCGGAATTCTTCACCGTACTCATTGCCAACCCTCACCTTACTGACAGCATCCCTGTACATGGCTTGTGCAGCTCTTACTCATCTATCCCTAGGTTCCACATTGACCATCAGATAAGGAATCAGATAACCCTGTCAAAGGCTTTCTCCATGTCAATGAAAGCCAGGTACAGAGGTTTATCTTTGGCTAGGTATTTCTCCTGCATTATATTTATATATATAGGTATGTTGGTGTAAACAGGAAAAATAAAACTCAAATATGAGTATATGTACATTTTTATTAATATTTAGCAGAAGTAATGGAGTGACTCAAGGCTTGAGAGTTTCATGTGTTGGCACTTCTCAATAAGTGCCAATGCATGAAACCCTCAGACCTCCATTATTTCTGCTAATATTAATAAATATATATATATATATATCTTTAACAAGAATTGTAATGACAGTGACTCCAAAATTTCAGCCAGCTAAGCCATCATCAGTACTCTACCAGATGTACTCCTTCAATTTAATATAAGTGGCTTCATGGTTAGGGTATTTAGCAAAAGATCATAAGGTTGTAAGTTCAATTCCCAGCAGCACATTTTGTCCTTGAACATGACACTTTATTTCATGTTGCTCCAATTCACTCACCTGAGAAAAATGAGTTGTACCTGTATTGCAAAGGCCCAGCCTTGTCACATTCTATGTCATACTGAATCTCCTTGAGAACTACATTAAAGGCACTCAGCCACTTGCACATCAATTTCACGAGCAGGCTGTTCTGTTGATTGGATCAACTGGAACCCTCGTTATCATAAGCAACAGACTGCTAGTTATAATTTAATGTAAAATTGTTTTTATTATAACATAAAAACAATCATTTACATATATATATATTTGACAGGAAGGACAACAAAAGACAGAAAGAGACCTCAATATTATGCAAATAGAAAAATTCATCTATAAAAATATGTGACACTTATTCAGACTTGGAGTTTTGTCATGGCTACTGAATAAGTGTCACATATTTTTACAGACATATATATATATATATATATA
>NC_068981.1:105209562-105213459 GCF_001194135.2 Octopus bimaculoides
GAGAGAGAGAGAGAGAGAGAGAGAGAGGGAGAGAGAGAGAGAGAGAGAGTCAGTAGATGAGATCCAAAGTCTGCTCTGTTAATATATAAATATCTATATATTCATACATTAATGTTCAACTGAATATTTTCAGTCATTGTTTCTTCTCTATTTACATGTATATATGTATGCATATTTTATGTATCTAGTCTAAGCAGTGTATTTGTTTATCTGGATCAATATGTCTTTCTCTCTCTCAATATATATATACAGAGTGCAATGGGTAAATTGTCATCATTTTATATTTTTAACTTCACACATGTGCATTGTTTGTTTTTGATTTTGTCAACTACACAGTATAGCAGGGTCAGTTGGGCACCATCTGTGAGAAAAACAACACCACGATGCAATTCACTCTGCCATAAATTTGGGAACGAAATGCTGTACTGCTCTGCATTCATGCCAGAGACTCCAATACGAACATTTCAGAGTGTTTGGGTGTTGATTTGAGGACTGCAGAGGATTTGGAAAGAGTTGGATGAGTCTAATGGTAATTATGAAGGTGTTTGGAGCGATCACTAGTGATGGCGACATTATGCCTCCATTCATCTTCCCACATGGTGTCAGACTCAACACATAGGCCTACACCAAGTGCCTGGAGGAGGTAGTGCTGCCCTGGTCAACAGGCTGGCTGCTGGAAGACCCTATGCCCGTGGTTCCCAAACTTTTTAGAGACACGACCCACTATTTATGACACCAGTTTATGGTGACCCACTTAACTCTACTGGGTAAAAACATTAATGAAAGAAACAAATTTATTTCAGATTACATTTTCATTGAGGCCTGTGAGAAGGATGAGCCTGTTTCTTGCTACGCTCAATAATAGAATTAACATCAGGTTCAATGTGTGATAGTTTCAGCTGTAAAAAATTTGAGAGCTGCAGTTTATTTTGAAATTTGCTTTTAATCCCAACCATTGCTGAAAATCCAGCTTCACAATTATAAGATGACGCAAAAGGGAAAAGCACTTTTAATGCTTCGGTGGAAATGATTGGGTATGGGGTTTGAAGAGACACCCAGAACTGTACCAATTTTCGGGTGTTAAAGGTCATTTTCAAGGAAGAGTCTTCGGATAAATCGATAAGTTCCTCATCAGCTTTTGTTGATATTCCAGTCGTCACGTCAGGTTGAAAGGGGTTCATAATCTATCTTTTCTGTTGCATAGTATTCATCTCTTCATGAAAATAAAATTCAAAACTTTCTTTTAGCTTATTCAAGTGTTCAGATATCTCAATGATTATACCATCATCAACTTTTGCTTCATTCTCCATTATAAAGGGTTCAAATCATGCGTCACTCTATAATTAATAATAAGCATCATTTCAATCGATATGCTGTTATTCAAACCGTTTATCAGATAGACTCTATTGATCCATCAACCATCTAGCTGCTGTCTATTCCAATCATTTCATAGGCTACCTCCTGGTGATCACTCCTATACTTTTTTGAATAATTTATAAACTTATTAGTGAAATCCATACTGTCTTATTTATTTAAATTTTTTACTATTTATATTAAATGTAACACAAAACGTTTTATAACTGTTTCAACGTCTCCATACCCTATGGGCAGGTATTAACTCTAATACAAAACCTAGAAGCAGTAACTCTTATCAGCTCGATCAGTGTTGTACTGCGCCTAGTTAAAGTTCTCTATAAATAGGTAAAAACAGACTTTTCCTTTTTACGATTACGTACGAATAAATAACTTGAGAAAATGGCCACCTCTGATTTGTTAAGTTCGTGAAAAAAGTCTACTGCTTGATAAAACAACCAGTCTGATATTGAAAACATGAGTCTTGAACTATCTCAATAGACAGCAGTTAATCAAAGCTAATGTGTCATTTTATAACTTTTTGCGACCCACTAGGATTCCGTTCGCGACCCATCTGTGGGTCACGACTCATAGTTTGGGAACCACTGCCCTATTCCATACAAGTAGGAGAACCTAGTCATGGCTGCCAGACAATTTCTGTGACCACATCATACCCTAACATTTGTCCCTAAACGGCAATCCCCTTGATTATTATGTGTGGGGTGCAGTTGAGCGAGAGACCAACAAAACTCCTTGTAACACCAAAGATGAACTGAAGGCAAGGATTATGGAAGCATTCACCAACTTAAACAAAGAGACCATCCAGAAGAATTGCAGGAGATTCTGAAGTCATCTGGAGGCCATGGTTGAAGCCAATGGTGATTTTATTGAATAAATTTACTCTTTAATATTTTTATGCAATTTTGGTAAATATATCTGTTAAAATGGGATGCCAGTGTTATTTTCATTTTTGCGTAATTTAAATGAGAATTTATTCATTGCACACTGTACATATGGTGGTTTTTTACTCCTTAAGCAGAGCCTGACCACCTCTTGTACTTACACCTTAGATCCATCATGGTGTCTGATGTGACTTTTTAAACCAACAATGTATTGAAAAGAGACCCACATAGATTGCACGTCTGATTTGGACCACCAAGTTCTGGTCTTTGTCATGTTTAAGATCTAGTTCAAATTCGAATCATTCATTTGCACAGCTAGTGTGTACTGCTGTTTTATTGGGTAATTAAAATTACTCTTCTTACCTTTATTTGCACAACTTGCACTGCTTGAATGCCTTCATTTGCACTGCTTGAATGCCTTCATTTGCACTGCTTGAATGCCTTCATTTGCACTACTTGAATGCCTTCAATTGCACTGCTTGAATGTCCAGTGATAGAAAAAGAGCATCCATTTATAAACACATCTGCTCCTTCATTTATTTGCTTAACATCTGCTTTTCTATGGTAACATAAGTTAGAAAGGGACTATTTCTAGGTAGCATTTTATTGCTAGACACCCTTCCTATCACCATCTCTTACCTGTTTTTCAAGTAAGGGATTTTTTTTTATACCACTGGCCTTCAAAAGTACAGAGTGGCCAGTTGTTATGTCAAGAAGGAATATAAACATCATTTCACACAGACAATAACAAGCAAAACTGTTGATTGTCAAAATTTTCACACATTTGCACAAATACATACATATACATACTACATGTATCAGGAATGGCATCCAGTAGTAGAAAACATGCGAAATCAGACATTGGAGCACAGTGCAGTCCTTAGCCCCCACTGAATCCTGTCAAACTATCCATCTCACGTCAGCATAGATGAGAGACATTAAAAGATGATGATAATATATAATACAATGGGATTCCATATAACTTCCATTTGCCAATTACATCCAAGAAGCATATGTTAGCTCAAGGTTGTAGCAGAAGACACTTGCCCAAAGCAATGTGCAGTGGAACTGAACCTAAAACCAGAGGGTTGAGAAGTGAACTTCTTAACCATACAACCATACCTGTGGCTTTTGTCACTGACAACTCATATATATACACGAATGTTTGAATTTTCAAAAAGTGTAGCAGCTTTATTAGAAAAGAGGAAATAGAAATAACTGCACAAGTATTGCCATATTTTGTTTATCAAAGACAAATAATAATAGTCAAGAAGATCTATATTCAAGAAGATCCATCTGCCACAATAGAATTGATGCTGGTACTGGTGCCACTTAAAAAGCATCCAATACATTCTGTGGAGTGGTTGGCATTAGGAAAGGCATCCAGCCATAGAAACCATGTCAGAACAGACAATGAAGCCTGGTGCAGTCCTTAGTCTTACCAGCTCCAGTAAAATGTCCAACCCATGCCAGCATGGAAAAGAGGCACCAAATGATGATGATAACTATGATGACGGCAGACGATGGTGATGATGATGATGATGATGGTGGTGGTGGTGGTGGTGGTGGTGGTGGCAGCAGTGGTGGTGGTGGTGGACACCATAAAGATTTTGTCTACCTATTTACTGTTTCTGCCTTTAGA
>NC_068981.1:105213756-105214380 GCF_001194135.2 Octopus bimaculoides
AAATGGTTTCATCCACAACACTTGTGCTTTTCAAAGAAGTATTACTGTAAACAAGTCACCAGTTCTCATCCTCCCAATCATCTGAGATTTGATGGGGGGGGGGGGGTTAAAGTAAGATTGAGGCCCTAAACCCCTCTCCTCCACTCACTCTGTCCAATCCACTTCACTTATATCTTCCACCCTGTAACTCCAATACATCTTCATCAACATCTTCAGTTTCTCTCTCTCTCTCTCTTCCTTTCCTTTTTCAATTGGGGCAGAAATGTAACTCCTCCATTGCAAGACACCTGCTTCTATCCCTTTATCATATTCTAACCTCTCATCACCTGACACAAAGCACTCTCTTTAAATCCTACCCTTTCTTCAGTTGAAGGGGTCTTGTCTTGCAAGTCACTTGGTGACCTCACTGGTGCTGATGCCATGTAAAAAGCACCCACTACATTCTATAAAGTGGTTGGCATTAGGCAAGACATCCAACTATAGAAACCATGCCAAAGTAGATATGAGAGCTTGGTGTACTCTTCTGATTTGCCAGCTCCTATCAAAGCATTGCAGCATAGAAGATGGATATTAAATGATGATGGTGGTATATATATATATATATATATATATATATATATATAT
>NC_068981.1:105214789-105216326 GCF_001194135.2 Octopus bimaculoides
GGCCATAGGGTCATTTTTTTCAGTCAAAATAACTCCTAATTACGAAAAAATTCGATAAAACTACATACATAATCATTTTCCCCTCTAATACAATCTAATTTACTCACATATATCTACACACATATATGTACCTATGGTTACCAATGACCTCATTCTAATTGGCGGGAATTGTAAGTTCACTTTCCATTTCTAACACCATCCTTCACCATGATAACAAAAAAAAAATTGTGACACATCTTTTTCAAATACGATCGACAAACATTTATTCCCTACAAACTGTGAGTTTTTTTGAAAATCTTTTTTAAAACACATTTACTTACTACCATATATATATATACAGATAATACACTCATACATACGTACGTACAAATAAACACATACATACAAATACCTGTTTTTTTTAATTATTTGCCGTTTCTTATCACCCTTTCCCCTTTCAATTTTACTCATACTTTCCAAGACAATTTCTCTGTACAAGTAACTTTCACATCGACAGTCAAACATTTATTCCCTACAAACTGAGTTTTTCGAAAATATTTTTTAAAACACATTTACTTACTACCATATATATAGAGAGAGAATACACACACACACACACACACATACATACATACATACATAGAAATACACACATACATACAAATACTTGTCAATCTTTTTCAAATACGCTCGACAGTCAAACATTTATTCCCTACAAATTGTGAGTTCTTTCAAAATCTTTTTTAAAACACATTTACTTACTACCATATATATAGAGAGAGAGAGAATACACACATACATACAAATACCTGTCAATCTTTTTCAAATACAATCGAGAGTCAAACATTTATTCCCTACAAACTGTTTTTTGAAAATCTTTTTAAAAACACATTTACTTACTACCATATATATATAAGGAGAGAATACACACTAATACATATAAACATACATACAAATACACACATACATACAAATACCTGTCAGTTTATTTATTTATTTGCAGCTTCTTATCACCCTTTCCCCACTTCAATTTTACGCATACTTTCCCAGACAACTTCTCTGTACAAGTAACTTTCACCCTTTCTTTGGGACATGAAATGCCACCGAAAAAGAGAAGTCGCCATACCGCGTCAGCACTGGCACTAAAGGCAATTAGAGCAAATGAGTTCTCCAACCAAACTCCTTTTAGACTTTCACAGAGTGCCTTACATTCAGCAGAATGCCAAGCTGCTGAAAGTTTCCAACAGCGCACTGTATGCCTAGCCAAAATGGCTTCATACGATGCTGCTTCCAGGGCTACAGAGGGCCCAGAACAAAGAGCGACTTGCCTGGCTAAAAACGCTGCTGCTAATGCTACTTCCAGGGCTTCAGAGGGCCAGGAACAAAGGCCACTCGACTGACTACAAACGCTGCAGCTACTGCTGCTTCCAGGTCTTCCGAACGTTTGGAAAAACGGACGACTCACCTTGCTACGAACGCTGCCCCTATGACTGCTTCCATGGCTTCTGAAGATGCAGATGGGCGGTCCATGACCATTGAAAATGTGGCTTCTGCTACT
>NC_068981.1:105216358-105243596 GCF_001194135.2 Octopus bimaculoides
CTGCGCGACCTTCCCACTACTAACACGGGCAACGTTCTATGTTGCAGCGGAACAGTCGATCGCGAGAAGCTGCATGCGGTGTGACGAGTCCCAACAGCCTTTACTGGCACCTACAGGCGTTCAAGTATGAGCCCAACTTTAATTACTCCATCTGCGCTGACATAAATATAGGGGGAGTGGGCTTCAATTGCCTCTTCTGCAATGCTAAAAAGTGGGCTGGGTACCCATGATTAATCCCCCTCTTTCCTCCATAGGGCATCAAATTCTGTTTTCACAGAGCATGAAGTTTTGTAACAGCACGTCCGCTGCCATTGGTGGAAAAGGAATATACTGTATTCACCTGTAAACGTTTTACACACCCTTCCAGGTCTACCTACCAAATTTTTACAATTGTGAGAATGATAACACAGCTTTTCAGGGCCACCTCACATTCTATTGTTACCCACTTCTGAGAGTGTTGCAATGCTCTTTGCAGGGTTTTCTATCCAGTTGCAAATCGATTGGTTGGGTGTAAACTTATATCAGTATTTGCCTCAATAATCATAATTGAGTAGAATCGAGTACTTTAAAGCAATTAAGCCCCGAGCAATGCCAGGCACTTCTGCTAGTCATATATAAAACAATAATGATCATTAATATCATATTCCAGTCTTATACGGGTTGAACAGATTAATAATTTAGATTATTTTTCAGTGTTATCTTTTATATTTTACCTTTTATTTGTTTCAGTCTATGGATTGCAGCAATGCTGGGGCACTATCTTGAAAGGCTTAGTCAAACACAATTTTTTAAAACCTGATATTTATTCTATCTTACCCTTTTGTTGAACTGCTAAGTTACAGGGATGTAAGCAAACCAACACCAGTTGTCAAGTAATGATGGGAAAGAAACAAACACACATCTACTAAATCCACTCACAAGGATTTGGTTGATTTGGGGTTACAGTAGAAGGTACTTGCTCAAGGTACTACACAGTGGGACTGAACCTAAGACCACATGGTTGGAAAGCAAGCATCCTAACCACACAAGCCACACCTGTGCCTACCGACATCTTTTCTGAAAAACCCTAGACTTCTTTGATTTATTTCTTTTCCATATTTTCTTTCTGTGATTTTCATTAACTCATAACACTTTGTCCACTAGTATATCTGTACAAATCTGGTTAGCACAGCTGTACACATCTGGTTAGCACAGCTGTACATATTGGCCAATATCTCTGATGATAAACCATGAATTTTTTTTTTTTTAATGCAAATTCTGCCTTTCATGTATATTGACAAAGCAAACAAATTAATAAAATTATTGTTATACTTGGAAATGGTTACATTTTGCCAATTAAACATACGCATTATATATACTGTTTTTACTTCAGCTTTATTATTATTATTTTTTGTTTTTCTCAAAGCTCTTTCATCACACGTGTCTCTTGTCCTGCCAGCCGAACAAGAGGAGACACGTGGGATAAAGAGTTGCTGAAGAGGTCACAGGATGTGTGACGAAAGAGCTTCAACAAAGAAACTAAAATAATAATAATAAAGCTGAAGTGAAGGCCAAACATATAGTGCATGTGTTTAATTGGCAAAATATGACCATCCCTAAGTATAACAATATCTGTTTCAACACATGATTTCACATCAAGAATCTTGCAAAACAAATACATAATTAAATAAAACCACTTACATCTTCAGAACTCTTGGGCTGAAAATCAAGTTCTCGCACAATTCCCAGACTTTCATCTGTAGTTCCCATAGAGTAAGATGTAAGTTTCTTTGAATCAGTCGGAGTACTGTGGACTGGTCCATAAGTATGGCTTTTACATAAATCAGAACTTGCAGCTGTAAAAGAATAAACCATACCTTTAAATAATTTTTTTAAATGAGGAAGTTTTGCAACATTTTTACAAAATGAAAAAAAGATCACTATTTTTGGTCTGATTTTAGAAATACAAAGAGGAAAGTTGAAAAGTAATTAAAGTGTTCAAATAATGACAAGAATGAACCAACAAGAAACTGCCACAAGATAATTCATTCTGTTAGAAACAATAACCAAATATCTCAAAAATCACACCTACCATACTAAAATAAAAACAAAGATACTTTGAATAATGTATTTCTAGATGCATTATAACTGGATAAAAAGCAGGATGGTCACTACTGGAATACCTTTGATCAGAGGTCTGCTCAACTCTCAGAGCCAACCTGGTGCTAAAAACCCAGTAACATAGCAAGAAAGCTTTAATCAAGAAACTGAAACTTATTACTCTACTTGTTTAAGTCTACTTTAAAACAACAAGCACAACTTCCAATCAATGATTATCATTAAATTTGATAAGTATATAGTAAAACATCTCCAAAACTTCAGACAAGTAAGATCAAAGACTCTGTCACTGTCAGAAACTTTTGGTTCTAGGCCCTACTCTTTGGATTTATTAATTAAACAAAAAGACATTCAATTCACAACAATTGGGTTGACTGGCCAATTATACAACCATAATTTCTCATTTGATGATGAGTAAATATGATTTGAATTATCATATCAAATTCCCATATAAATTTTAGCTTTCATATCTCATATCTTAATATGTGCTATTATTTCATATCACACATCAACAACTTGATCATAGATACTGGCCTAAAATGTATCCAGGACTTTGAGGCAGTGATGTTAGACCAAGAAGTGTGACAGGTGGACTTTGTTTTACAGCCTGGGTTAGAACCCAGCCATAGAGAGATTTTATTACTAACTAGCAGTATAACCCGACGTTGTCCGGGTGTGACTTCTTACGCCATCTACGATAAGTCTTGCAAGTTGAAAATCAACTAAAAAAGAAAGCCTTACAACGAAAAAATCCTTATGATGTAAATATGTTCATAATTCAAAAGACGATGAAATTAATAGGGAAAGTCTGAAGGCTGTTTTGCGTAACATCATTAAGTGTACGTAAATTTCATCTGTCTAATTGGCTATACAAATGCTTGTGCAAAACAACATTTTGCGCTGCCTTGATTATACATAGCAGGGTAATTCCTTTTCGCAGGAGGTAGGATGGCAATTTCTGATGAAGCAATTGTTGGCGATCTGTTGCTACACAGTTCTGCCAGAATTCTATCAGATTGGGCAGTAGATGTTGACACACACACATATATATATATCCAGACACACACACACTAACATACTTCTTTCAGTTTCCGTCTACCAAATTCACTCATAAGACATTGGTCAGCCCAAGGCTAGAGTAGAAGACACTTGCCCAAGGTGCCACAGGGTGGAACTGAACCTAACATATGTGATTGGTAAGCAAACTTCTTACTGCACAGCCACTTCTGTGTCGGATCTATTTTTAATTTGTTTGCTGTCTATTATTACATTTAAGATGTTTGTTGCAATGTCTGCAGTTGAATTAGATTTAGTCTGTCACAGAAATTGAACCATACTCGATGACTGGTCACCTGCGCCAGTGGAACACTAACAGCAGTTGAGCATGTTCATGCCAGAGCAGCTGTCTGGCTTCCATGCTAGTGGCCGTAAATAGCACCATTAGAGCGTAATCGTTACCAGCGTTGCCTTCTGGCACTTGTGCTAGTAGCATGTTAGAAAATCATTCGAGCGAGGTCGTTGCCAGTGCTGCTGGACTGGCTCCCGTGCAGGTGGCACGTAAAAAATACCTTTTGAGCATGGCCATTGCCAGTCCTTTGTGACTGGCCCTCGTGCCGGTGGCACGTAAAAGCACCAACTACACTCTAAGAGTAGTTGGCGTTAGGAAGGGCATCCAGCTGTAGAAACTCTGCCAGATCAGATTGGAACCTGGTGCAGCCTTCTGGCTTACCAGTCCTCAGTCAAATCGTCCAACCCATGCTAGCATGGAAAGCGGATGTTAAACGATGATGATGATGATGATGACAGAATCTTTTATACTGCCTCACAAGAAGAGGATTTTTGAAAATTATATGCAGATCATTATATTGACAATAATTAGCAGAGGAAAGCTAGTATTTTATTTCTTCATTCTAGATTGCTTTGAAATTTTGTATATGATGAGGCTGATACTTTTTTAACAGGAATGTATTTCACTGTTTAACACGATTTTTGTCTTTGGGTAGCAACTGTTATTTCCCATTTGCTTACTACTAAAACGTATAAAAAATGGCTAATACTTCCTTGAAACTTTACTTTTGTTATATTCATTCAAACCCCAAAGAGTCCCTCTCAACACATGGCTATGATGCAACCCCACTACTCCTGCTCATGATCAGAGATGCACATACTGTCAGCCACTAAGAAACATGCTCAAGTGGTTACGGTCAAGCAATTGACAAGCAAATTTGTGGTACTGAGCAGAATATTTGCTCTAATGATATTTCTGCTTCAGCAACTTAGCACTGAATCTCTCTGAAATGTAATGGAAAATAGGTCAGTTTCAAAACATAGATGTCCAGGTCACAAAACCAAAGTTTGAAGGGAATAACAGCCATTTCTTTTGATTTCTAGATAAAAGCAAATAGGAAATAACACTTATTGACCAAAGACAAAAAAAAAAAAAAAATTTGTTACAGTGTTATTTATTTCAACACTATTTCTGTTTCATATTTTCAGCTCTTCTTTGTAATACAATCAATGAAATATTTGACATTATTTAACAAAATAATGTTTATATTTATTATAATGTTCAATACATTGTGTCAGTGTCCAAGGTATGCCACTGCATTATATGGAATAATATTGTTTGAAATGCTATGCTATTGTATGATATCGTAAGTAATGTAAATTGAAGTGTGTTCAACTGATGAGGAGCATGATATCAGGTATGCAATATTAAGAAAAATAATAAGCATGGAAGACAAAATATATATTACAGTACTATATTTAAGAGATGAGGAATTGTGTACATTATTTACACTTGACAGATATTTGTCCTCATCTTGTTTGTTGTTAACACGTTTCGGCTGATATACCCTCCAGCCTTCATCAGGTGTCTTGAGGAAATTTCGAACCTGGATTCTCATTCCTAAGGTATTTTTTGATATTATTATTATTATTATTCAGGTCACTGCCTGGAATCGAACTCGGAATCTTGCGGTTAGTAGCCTGCACTCTTCACCACTACGCCATATGCCCGGGTATATGGCATAGTGGTTAAGAGCGTGGGCTACTAACCGCAAGATTCCGGGCAGTGACCTGAATAATAATAATAATAATATCAAAAAATACCTTAGGAATGAGAATCCAGGTTCGAAATTTCCTCAAGACACCTGATGAAGGCTGGAGGGTATATCAGCCGAAATGTTGTGTTAACAACAAACAAGATGAGGACAAATATCTGTCAAGTGTAAATAATGTAAAATATATATTACCTGTATCCGTTTCATCCTCATGTAACCATTTTGGACTTTGTTTCTGTTTAAAAAGTTTATTCACATCCTCCGAATCAGCAGATATATCAGAGCCAGACTACAACAACAACAACAACAATAATAATAATAATAATAATAATAATTTCAAATTTTGGCACATAATTAGCAATTTCAGTGGGAGAGGTAAGTTGATTACAGATCTCAACTGGTACTTATTTTATCAACTTCAAAAGGTTGAAAGGCAAAGTCAACTTTGGCAGGATTTGAACTCAGAACATAAAGACAGACAAAATGCCACTAAGCACTTTGTCCAGTGTGCTAATGATTCTGCCAACTCTCCACCTTAATAATAATAACAATAATAATAATCCGTTTTACTATAGGCACTAAGCCTGAAATTTTTGCAGGTGGGGGAAAGTTGATTACATCGACCCTAGTATTTGACTAGTGCTTAATTTATCAACCCCGAAAGAATAAAAGGCAAAGATGACTTTGGTGAAATTTCAACTCAGAAAATAAAGATGTACAAAATACTGCTAAGCATTTTAACCAGCATGCTAACAATTCTACTAGCTCACCATCTTTTTAGTGATAACAAGAGTTTCAAATTTTTGCACAAGGCCAGGAATTTCGGGAGAGCAGTTAAATTGATTACATCGACCCCAGTGATAAACTGGTACTTGTTTTAGCACCCACTACACTCTCTGAGTGGTTGGCATTAGGAAGGGCATCCAGCTGTAGAAACTCTGCCAAATTAGATTGGAGCCTGGTGTTGCCATCCGGTTTCACCAGTCCTCAGTCAAATCGTCCAACCCATGCTAGCATGGAAAGCGGACGTTAAACGATGATGATGATGAAAAGAATGAAAGGCAAAGTCAACTTCAGTGAAATTTGAATTCAGAACATAAAACCAGATGAAATGTTGCTAAGCATTTGTCTGGCATGCTAATAATTTTGCCAGCTCACCACTTAAAATAATAATAACAATCCTTTCTACTATAGACACGA
The DNA here is from genome assembly GCF_001194135.2 of Octopus bimaculoides. Classification (NCBI taxonomy): domain Eukaryota; kingdom Metazoa; phylum Mollusca; class Cephalopoda; order Octopoda; family Octopodidae; genus Octopus; species Octopus bimaculoides. The sequence goes on from NC_068981.1 coordinate 105,222,718, forward strand.
AGCCTGAAATTTTGAGGGATGGAGCTAGTCAATTACATCGACTTCAGTGCTCAACTGGTACTTATTTCATTGATCCCAAAAGGAAGAAAGGCAAAATCAACCACAGCAGAATTTGAACCCAGAATATACAGAGCCAGAAGAAATGCCGTTAAGCATTTTGGCTGCTCATGATTCTGCCAGCTCACCGTCTTAGAATAATAATGATAATGTGTTCCAAAAACTATTTAGTAGGCATTGTATGGTGTTGTTCACCCCCTACACAAGGCCTATAAGAGAAGGAGTTCAGCTGGTACGTCAATACTGGACCCAGAGAACTAAGGCAGGCCCCTCCCTTGACCGAAAAACATCTCACAGCCTTCTTGAATTATGGGAGGCCTAAAAGTAGTCGTGCAAGATTTTTTTCAGAGACGATGCTCCCACAAAGGAGTTTCTCGAAACACTGAGAATACTGTCTTCCCACAGAACACAAAGTTATAATCTGGGAGTTCTGTTGGTAGTTTCAGCAGTTCTAGTTATTCCCTATGTAGTATGGCTTACTTCAATAGTACTTAGCCCTTTCTCTCAATCGATATTTTACAAATTTCTCTCGTGACAAATGTGGTTTACGATTTACATATTAAAAAAACAGTACTTGCATCTTTTAACCCCCTAAAAACTTTCTTTTCACATATTATATATGGATGCTATCTTTGTAGTCTTATAGTATATTTCCATTGTCATAAATCAAGGATGAAGAACTGTTTTTATTACTAGAGACGAGTTGCAAGTGCATTAGAACATGTAGGGGCGCGTCTGTGCAACGAATCTTTAATAGTACAAACTCATAAGTATGAAGCTTATATTAAGTTGCTGTTTTGATTATAAGACTTAAAACGACTTTTATAGGTCTTTAGAGACTTCATCTGCAAGAGATTCCGCACTCATAAGTATGTTCTATGAATTATCTTTTTTTTTTTTCAATTCTCTTTCAGATCATTGAGGTATTGATTTCAGCTTGCTATAGTAACTCCCACTCCAATTATTTGTCCTAAATTAAAGCTGAGGAAAAACCTACTGTTTATGTACACTACAAACTACTTTTAGGGGTAGGGAAATACAAATAAAACCAACCAACACAGTCGCACACAAACACACAAATTGCAGCATCGAAAGTCTTTTTATTGCTATGTAGGGAATTTTTCAACATTGTTTTATACGTTTTAGTCGCTAATCAAACTGTAAACTTTGTACATGCGTATACTGTTGTTTGCATATTCGCTCACTGACATAGGCTTTGATTTCAACTGAAAAAATATTATTTACTTGTACCATTAATTAAGCGTAAACTGCGACCGGCATCAATGCTATCTGAAGCAACATGTTTTTACATACTCGGTCAAAGTATTCTACACTAAATCAGGTGAAATAATTTTGCATATATGTCAATTGTTTAATTTAATTCTATTTTTAAGGAAAAAGGCAATATTTTTCTTACTTCTCTTATGAAATGTTTCTTTCCTTTTTTCGTAAACTGGGACATGTTTACATCATCAGAGTTAAATAATACACGAACAAAAGTATCAGCATCACACTTAGAGAAAATATGTTTGTTTCTTTTAATACTTATAAATTATTTAAACATAAAAGCAATGAAGTCGTTTGATTTATCGACTTTTACTGTGCTATACACACTAAAGTACACCGCATTCTCCCTTGCAAAAAAGTCGTCATATTGTAAACAAGTTGCAACCACGCAACGACCGCTTATGTTATTGAAGAGGCATTTATTTATTTTTAATTGCTTTAATATATATTTAAGTTTCTGCTGATTTGAAATGCAGAAAAAAATATTATATTAAAACGTTCAGTAAATATGGAATTATAGTAGGAAACATTTAAAAATATATTTATGTCCCATTGAACATTTATGAGAAAACTATCGATCTTAATGCGATAACGCTTACAACAAAAACAAATATGAGCGGGGTAGGGGGGTAAGATGTGTTAAGACGTGATTTGTTCAGTTAGAAAACACACGTCTCTTAATTTCCAGTTTAATTCCAGGCGAAATTGACTATCACTTGAGTCCTTGCAGAGATGGTTATGTGAATTTAGTGTAGGATATCTAGGAATTGGTACATAGTAAGTATGACAAAGAGAAGATGGTTTCTATTAACTTGTTAGTTTTCAAGAGTAAAAACCGTTCTTGTTATTGTTACTGTTGTTCTTTTCGTTATTTAGCTTTGCCATGACCATCCTAGTATTTTCAAGAATTGTATATTTAGGACTGAATTATGCGATCTTTTCTTTTTAAGACGTGAAGATGTGGTTTGAGGAGGATGTTGCTGCTATTTGTAGTAAATCAAATGAACATGTAGAGATGACAACACATTTGTAAGATAGGGGTTGGATGAATATTGACCCATTACCAGAATTGTTTTCTTTGGGATGTGATCAAGATAGTGTATGGTAATCAGCAACACTGTTCCAAATAAGCAAGCAGTATTCAAGGGTAGTTCTTATATGAGCTTTTGAGATGACCAGAAACTTTGTATAGACAGAGGTGTCATATACCAATTTTCCCACCTCACTACACAGTTATTGCATTTCTGTTGAAGTTCACTAGTCTTTTTTGAGCTGCATGGGTTTCACAGAGAGCAGACAGAGCAGTGCCCCATAGTTTGGTTTTTATACATTCACAAGTGAATTAGAGCAGAAATATTTTATTACTCTCATAAGTTGAACCTAACTATGATCTCTTTTAACAGTGATCACAATTTTCTGTTTATTCCCTTTTTTATAATATGTTGACAGTTATTATAAAGCATTAGATAGAATGTGTTGCAGTTCATTTCACTTCTCTGTGCTCTCAGTTCAAATCTGACAGGTCAATGTCAGTAAATAAAGTACCAGCTCAGAGTTGGTGCAGCCCTCCATCCTGCTGGATGTTATACTGAGGCAAGGTTGAAAGAGCTGAGAAGCTGTCTGTTCATAGCTATATTGAAACCTAAATGTTTAGCATGAAGATTCCCTTCATTGAAACTGCTAAATGTTGGTTTGTTGAATGTCATCAAGGAAGAATATCCTTTGAAAAACCCTAACTAACCCTAATTTGAAAATGAACCAAAGTCAGAACAACTTGTGAAAGCATTTTCTGAAGAACTGCCATGCTACACAGCAGTGAAACATAGGCCATGACTGCTGAGGACATATGTAGGCTTGAAAGAAATGAAGCTAGTATGATCCGCTGGATGTGTAATGTCAGTGTGCATACACGACAGAGTGTAAGTGCCCTGAGAGAAAAGTTGGACATAAGAAGCATCAGATGTGGTGTGCAAGTGAGACGACTGCGCTGGTATGGTCATGTGTTATGTATGGATGAGGACAGCTCTGTGAGAAAGTGCCACACCCTAACTGGAAGAGGTAGACCCAAGAAGACATGGGATGAGGTGGTGAAGCATGACCTTTGAACGTTGGGCCTTACAGAGGCCGAGACCTTTGGAGATATGCTGTGATAGAGAAGACCCAGCAACTAAAGTGAGATCACAGCTTTAGTAGAAAGTGGGTTATACATCTTTAGATTGTATACCTGTCTTCCTACTATAAAATTAAGAATATAACGGAACGCTGAACTCCAGACTATCAACTTAAACAACATTTATTCAGGTGGTAAATATATACATCTTTAGTTCTTGTTGTTACAGCTTCTGTGTGTATGAGCATAGTTGTTGGGACGTTGTTCTGTAGTTGTGCGCGAGCTGTCGAGTGTAAGTCCGAAAGATGTAGAGACAGCTTTAATACGTCCATGCTCAATTGCTGGCCAGCGAGAAAGAGAATGAATTGAACGGGAAACGCTTGCTTGTTTAATTCTACGCATGCGTAAGACTACGCATGCGCAGGCGTTACTACACAGCCATGGTCAACGCCAGTGTTGCTTATCCGACCCATTTAAAAGTACCCTTGATGCATCAGGCGATATGATATGCTTGAGAAGACCTGTTGAGTCAAGTAAAACCAAAATCATAGCTGTAGCCAGTGTCCCCTGACTGGCCCCTATTCCTGTGGCACATAAAATGCATCATCCAAACATGGTTGATGCCAGTGCTCTCTGACTGGCTCCCATGCCAGTGGCATGTAAAAAGCACCATCCAAACCTGGTCAATGCCAGGTCCGCCTGACTGGCTCCCATGCCAACGGCACATAAAAAGCACTATCCAAACGTGGCCAATGCCAGTGCCCCCTGCTGGTGGCACATAAAAGGCACTATCTGACTGGCTCCTGTGCCACTGGCATGTAAAAAGCATCCACTACACTCTTGGAGTGGTTGGTATTAGGAAAGGCATCCAGCTGTAAAAATGTTGCCAGATCAGATTAGAGCCTGATGCAGCCTCTGGCTTTCCAGACCTCCGTCAAACTGTCCAACCCATACCAGCATGGAAAATGGACGTTAAACAATGATGATGATGATTTTTTCATAAGTATGAAGACCAATGTTAGGTCAAGTTTTCATGACCTGCTTTGGCAATCAAATGTTGAGTTATCATCATCATCATCATTTAACGTCCGCTTTCCATGCTAGCATGGGTTGAACGATTTGACTGAGGACTTTCAAGCCAGAAGGCTGCACCAGGCTCCAATCTGATCTGGCAGAGTTTCTACAGTTGGATGCCCTTCCTAACGCCAACCACGATTATGCTCAAATGGTGCTATTTACAGGCCACTAGCACGGAAGCCAGACAGCTGCTCTGGCAATGAACATGCTCGGACAGTGCTGTTAGTGCTCCACTGGCGCAGGTGCCAGTCATCGAGTATGGTTCAATTACGATTTCACTTGCCCCAACAGGTCTTCACAAGCAGAGTTTAGTGTCCAAAGAAGGAGAGGTTGGCATGGGTGCCAGTCGTCGGGTTCAGTTCAATTACGATTTCAGATTTCAAATTCCAAATTCACTTGCCTCAACAGGTCTTCACAAGCAGAGTTTTTTTAGTGTCCAATGAAGTAAAGACACGAATAAGTGAGCTGGCTACACTTCTGGCAGAGGTCACAGATTATGCTCTCACTTGCCTTGCCGGGTCTTCTCACGTACTGCATATTTCCAAAGGTCCTGGTTGAGACCTCTGATTATTGAAGTTCGACAAGGATTTATTTGAATATTTTTTCAATACACATTCACACAAAGTTGTCAGCAACAGGGCTGAATTCAAAATTAATTTTAGTGAGAAAGAAATGCCTTAAAATGATAAGATTTCATGTCTGAGGTGTATTCTCAAATGTTAAACTTGTCAATTATCAATTGTATTAAGGAGAAACGCAATTATTTGAGGTATTTATTTCTGAATGGAGTGACACAAAAGCTGCACATCTCAGAAAAATCACCCAAATGTTAGCATTATACAAGAATCAAATCAGTCACCTATATCCTTTTTCTTGGAATCGGTAGGCATGTGGTAGTCTGCATCAGCATAAATCAGACTGCATGTAGTAACAGAAGTCGCATCTGTATGTGATCTATAAGACTAAGTAGGGATAAACAGTTACATTCTGGTGAGTATTTTTTCAGAAGAAAAGGACAGATTCATGATAAGTTGGTAAGATGTTGGATGTACAATGAGAGTGATGAGCAACATTTTTTCTGCCATGGCCCCTATTTTTTTTTTTGTTTTTTATCATTTTTGGCCTGTTGAGTGTGGACTAAACAAAACTAAAAATCTATGTTCAAATAAAAAATTAATTGAAATCACTGAAAAAAGAACACAATCCCCATATTTGAAAGGTAAAATATTCAAATTTAGTAAAAAAATAATATTAACAAAATAAAATAGCATTATCATGCAACATCTTTAGTCAATATTCTTTTACTTGTTTCAGTCATGTGACTGCAGTCATGCTGGAGCACCGCCTTAAAGGGTTTTATTCAAAGAAATTGACCCCAGGACTTATTCTTTGTAAGCCTAATACTTATTTTTTTAGTCTCTTTTGCCAAACTGCTAATCTAAACACACCAGCATGTGGGGAGACAAAGACAGACTCACACACAGATATATATACACATATATTTACGACGGGCTTCTTTCAGTTGCCGTCTACCAAATCCACTCACAAGGTTTTGGTCAGCCTGAGGCTATAGTAGAAGACACTTGCCCAAGGTGCCACACAATGGAACTGAACCTGGAACCATGTGGTTGGGAAACAACTTCTTACCATACAGTCATGCATACAACTGTTACATAAATATACAAATGTGGCCATGACCTACAAAAAGTCTATGTGATTCATTTAGTGTATTATTGACTTAGACAAGATCGAATAGTCAATCGCTGGTACTTTAAAAACTCGCATGTGTAGGGCGTCCTAGAATTAATTATCAATTTCAATAAAATCAGACAAGTATTTAAAAAAAACTGACAGAATTTTATGCTTGTTACTTAACTATGACACCAAAACAAATAGTTTTATAAATCTTACATCAAAATTTTATTGTAAATTTTCAACATGAGCCTTGTCTGTATCCCTGTAAATTTCAAATCTATCCTTGGCATTGCAAAACACATTTTGAAGAATTTCAGGAGTTATCCCCTGCACTACTAATTGAATGCATCCTTTAAGTTCAGCTAAACTATTGCTCTATCCTGGGGATGAAGGTAGAGAATGATTGCAGCCAAATTGAAAAAAAAGCTGTCGTGGACAGATAAGTGGGATCCAACAGGAATGAAAATAAAATTATCAAAAAAAATTATAAACAAATTAAAAAATTTATACACATACATTGAACTGCAAAAGAAACAGGTGTGAAATTGGGTTCAAATCCGAGCTGAGAGCCACAGCATGGTTCTGATGTTGTGCTGACACAGGAAGTCCATCATGACCCTGGCTGTGTGGGAGGGAGCATTGCCCTGCTGGAATACATGGCTATGGTGACACACAAAGAAGGACATGATGTGAGGTCTTAGGATCTGGTCAATGTAGCGCTGCGCTGTGATGCCATTCCCTCTGCCTGCACCAACATTTTGGAACACATGGTACCCAATTCTCTGATTCAGGCCTTGGCCACCCCATGCATCTCTCTCCATGACACATGTCTCCGTAGTGTTCACTCCTCCTTCACCACACCATCACTCTCCCATCTAAGGTGGAAACGCAGTACCAGCTCTCATCAGAGAAGACTATTGACCTCCATTGTGATGCCACCAATGTTGGTGAAGTGCAGCCCACTGTAGTTGTGCCTGATGGTGACGGGTGGTGAGGACAGCAGCAATGCAGGTTGTTGGTGGCCGGTCAACGATCTCGCAAACTGTCATGCTGGCTGATTTGAAGCAATCATGGAGGTGCTGCAGGTAGGTGAAGCAGTCCTGCCTATGTCAGATGGTGCTGACATGGACATTGTAAGCTTTCACAACAACCAGGGCACGCTGCCCCACTTGCAATCAGCTGATAGCTTGTTCTCTCTGCACTGCTGACAGTCAGGTCACTCTTGATGCATCCAAGGAACATGGGTCAAGGTGATTTTTATACCCATAACCTCCATGAGATGCATGTGCATTTCGGTTTTTATGACAATCGTTTGCAACTGCTACTCACGGCATTCAACGGAGCTGTTTTGGTATCTCATTTCACGGAAAGTTGAAAGGTTGCCTGCAATTTGGGTCTCAGCCATAAACCAGCATGTCTTGGAATATTTACATTTACATCCCTGAAATAAATTTTCAGAATTTACCATGTGAAAATGACACTTGAAAAAATTGTTTCTTTTGCGATCTGTGTATAACACAAATGAAACATGATAAACAAATAAATGTGAGTTTTTAAAAAAATTGTCTGATTTCAATGAAATAGTTAATTCTGGGACACCCTGCATATTGGAAGACAGTATATACATATGTCTTACATCTTTTCTTTTATGTTTAACTTGTTTCAGTCATTAGACTATGGCCATACTGTAGCACTGCCATGAAGAATTTTAGTCAAACAAATTGACCTCAGTGCTTATTTTTTCTTTTTTAAAGCCTAGAATGTATTCTATTGGTATCTTTTGGCGAACTGCTAAGTTATGGAGACATAAACACACCAACACCGGTTGTCAAGCAGCAGTGGAGAACAAACACACTCAAAAACTCACATGGCCCTAAGGCCTTATTTTGTTCATTTATTTATATCAGTTCATTTGTATGCTCACAGTCCTGTTTGTTTTCTTCTGTCCTTTGTACATCCACTAATTGTATTGTTTTCGATTACATTTATTCCACATTTGTATGTTAACTGTATCACATTCTTGTCTGTTTGTACATTTTCTGTCTTGTTTCTTGTTTTTGGTTCACTAATTTCCAGCGGCATTTGCCATCAGCACCACCAATAGGGGATGCAATATTATCCATTGGGCGTGAAATTGTGATTGACCCACCAGATGATAACTGATGAGGAGTTGGCAATTATGTGTCTGTTTGTGCATCTATTATATATGATTTTAACTCATTATACACACACACACACATATATATATTATGGGCTTCTTTCAGTTTCTGCCTACCAAATCCACTTACAAGGCTTTCATCTGCCCAAGGCTACCCAAGTGGGACTGAACCCAGGATCATGTGGTTGGGAAACCACACATCCACACCAAGATTGTAGGGCATGTATATGTCTATGTTGTTGTTGTTGTTAATGTTTGGATCATTATGCATGGATATGTGTTGAGATTGTCTTTTAGGAGCAGATCAGCCTTGATCAAGCAGAATTACGATCTACATTCCAGATATGACTGTTCTATATTTCTGTATATCTGTGACTCCATTTTACTATTCTTCCTCTTTTCAGACAGTAGGGCCTGATATATGTGAGATTTGGCTATTATTTTTAGCACATTGAGCAATAGATTAGAGGATTCCTTGGTTAATCATATGTTTGCGTATGTGTTTAATGTGTGACTGATGAGATTGAGTAGGTTGACAGTTTATTGACAATTTTGTTGTGACTTCTATTTTTAAAAAATGTATTAGTTCTGTTATGTTATAGCCTCTAACATATTTAAAGGTGAAAGAAGGCAATATGAATAACCTGTCTAGGGTAGTAGTTTTGGGGTGTGGCACTTTTGGTGTGTATTACGTTGTGTTTTTCATTGCAGTTAGATGGGGTGCAAACGGAAGGACTTCTCTAGACAGCAAAAGCTCTGGCCATGTCACCAGCTATATGCTTTTACTTGTTTCAGTCATTTGACTGTGACCTTGCTAGAGCACCACGTTAAAGTGTTTTAGTCAAAGAAATTAACCCTGGACTAATTTTTTGTAAGCCTATTACTTATTCTATCGGTCTCTTTTACCAAATCGCTAAGTTATGGGGATGCAAACACACCAATATCAGTTGTCAAGCAATTGTGAGAGGACAGACACAAAGACACACACATAAATATATACATGCATACATACATACATATATATATATATATATATATATACGACAGGCTTCTTTCAGTTTCCGTCTACCAAATCCATTCACAAGGCTTTGCTCAGCCTGAGGCTATAATAGAAGACACTTGCCCAAGGTGTCATGCAGTGGGACTGAACCCAGAACCATGTGGTTGGGAAGCAAACTTCTTGCCACACATGCACAATAAGTAAAACATTTTGTACATGATTTTAAAAAATTAACCCCATTGAATATGGGTTATTTAATGGAATCAATGTTCTTGGAATAATTGAATGGAAGTTATTGAAATTTTATAATTAAAGGATTTGGTGCACTACAGGGTATTTTAAGATCTGTATACATTCCTTAATTATCTAAATGCATGTAAAAAATGGATACATCAGCAGCAGCATTATTGTTGTTTTACATTTACTTCCCATGTCGGTATGGGTGAGATGGGTCATTACAGTTAGCTCTTATTGTTCTCTTAGAAAAGTCAAGAAATACAACCCACTACAATATAATTAAATTTAATATGGTTTCTATTGTTGGATGTCCTTCCTATCACCAGCCACTTCATCAAGTATATAAAAGCATGAATTATACTCTTCATCAGCTACAATGAAATACATAAGGAAGAATATAAAGCCATCATACTTCTATAAATTACAATAGCATTCTTCTGTTAGCTATCTGTTTAAAAATGTTTAGCCATTCTTTGTTATCAACAGATCAACGAGTCTATATTCTCTACACAACATTCACTGTTTATATTTAACTGGAGTTTGGAAAAGAGGTGCATTTGTCATTGAAATTGTTGTATAAATTTTAAACCTCCCATACATAATTGAGAAGACAAGATGAGCTTCATATACCTGGATATAGTTGTGGGCAAATTGCAAATAATTGTTTTGGCAGTGATTAAGATGGCTGAAATAACCTCAAGTCTGTCAAAAATTTGTCATTCTCTTCTTCAAAGTCATAAAACTTGCAGAGAGTATTAAGATCTTGAACTTTGTTATTTGTTACCAAGTCTCTGCAATTGTCCTAGTTCAGTGGCACATTTAGGCTCTGGAGTGACTTTTTCCAATCTTAAGTACTTTCTTTTAAACCTCATCCTAATTCTTTGAACAAATATATCTAAAAATGTATAAGATACTTTCACATGAAACAGTTTTTCCAATCTCTGTTAAGATTAATCTGTTACTGCAGACAGATCTCTACATGAACCTTGCTAGCACTTTTCTGAATCTGCTCTGACTAAGCTTTTCCTATAGAACCTCTATATCTGCATCGAGTGCCAGTTGAGTTACATATTCTAAAATATAAATCTTGAATTCTTCTTATTAAGATTTTTCAATAGTATCATTGGTGACTGAACATGCAGTTCATACATCAATGTCTTGCTGTTGAAGAACTTTTAATACAACTGCTGCCTCAATAAATACTGGTGTTTCAATTACAAGGCTAACAAAGAAAACCAAAGTTGATGCTGCATATTTACTTGCTGATTTTGGTGGATTACTTTCATATATCTTGATCAGAAATTGTACAAATGCTATAAATGTCTTTAAAGATTTCAAAGTGACTATTCTGCAGTCTTGTTTTAGAGAGCTATTTCAATTTTTAAACTTGTATGTGTGAAGTAGGCTGCATACTTGATTCAGAAATAAACCCATAAATTCTTTACTTTGATTTTGCACTTTCTACAAGCACAAAGTTTTAGCAATGAAAATGTAAGTGAACATATATATTTTTTATTGAGAAGAATCACTGGCTGAAGCCTCTTATATAATCTGCTCATATTAGCTCTGAACCTTCATGTTTAATCAGCTCTTCACCATTTGTAAACTCTACTTCACTCTATTCAATGAAACACTGATTTCATTATCAGACATATAGTGTTTGCCCATAGAAGCCTATTCAGCATGAGGACATCTGTTGTGGTATCCATAAGAAATAAATATGATGTCACTGCTTTTAACTTCATTTGATATTGATTTTGTAATGTAAGTAACCAGTGTTCATTTTGTCATTCTGAATATAATATGAGAACCTTGACACATGTGATTTCTTTTTAGATGAAATACATTATACAGCATCTAGATGGTTGCTGCTGATACTGTCATACTTAGCAAACAGTTGAACCAGTTCAAGAAAGCTTCTTCTATTTAAGTTTGTTTGATTTTTCTCTGATGAAGAGAAAAATTTAGATGAAAAAAATATTTGTCATAAATTTTGGCTCAAGGCTAGCAAACTTTTTAGTGGGAAGAGTGCCCTACTTCAGTTTTTAAGAACCTAATAAAAACTGTTAGTAGGAAAATCTTGAAACTACCCTCTTGTAAAAGAGAGCCCTCTTATTACATCAATGCCCAAAGGCTCTCCAAAAATAGCAGCATTATAAAGTCATTAAATGTTCAATCTATCATAGGCAAGGTTAGTTGATAGACATACTCTTAAGGTTTCTTTTGGTTGCATGAGATAGAAGCCAACTACAGGGATCATGTTATAGTTAAGCAGAATAATAGAAGGCTTATTTAGAAAACTGTTGTACAACCACATATCCTCATTCAGTAACTAAAAGAAGTGAAATGTGTTGTTAGCGAGTATGTATTTTTGAAATAAGAAAGTTGTGTATTATATCATTAGATGAAATTTAATTAAAAATTACAAGCATTACTCCAATAGCAGTAGAAGACATAGACTCTGTAGAATGGAAAAAAACTGATACTGCAAAAGAGTTCCAAGATGTCATACCAAATCTGTTGGTTGCAATAAGAATAATGCCTACAATACTTATGACTGCAGCCATGAGAGAGAGAAGCTTTAGTGTGAGTAAAGCATACAAAGACATTCGTGACACAAGACAAATCATCAACTTTCAGAATTTTGTCAGTAGGAAAGCTTGCTTCTGAAGAGATACTTATCATGAGAAGATCGATAGAAAAACGTTTGTAGATTTAAAGTCAAGAAAATAAGTTTTAATTATGATATGCTTTTCAGTATATGTTCTTTTGCTTGTATCTTTTAATCTATTAGGAGGGTACTTAATTACATTTACAATTATTTTATTTGGTGCAGTCTCTGATTTCAATAAGAAAAGAAAAATACTAAAGAATTCTTAACCCAGGCACTTACCTAAACAGTAAGAGTAAGATTTTTGCTCCTACCTTCATGAATGCAGATCTCCCCAGGATACTGGCTGACTGAACCATGAATATAAGCATTGGAGTACTCCGACAAGCAAATATTTCCCAGGCAGTAGTGAACTTTTGGCTCACAATCTAAGGGGAGTAACTCCAATGAACTAAATTTTTTCTAGGGTCTTGATTAAGGCTTTGATACCCACAGATTGGATATGATACTTTCATATCTCCAGTGGCAAGGAGCCAATATCATCTTATTTCTTGCCACCTATCTTTGATGAATTCTGGGATTATCTTCACTCATGAAAATGGAGTGGCTGATATGAAAAAATGATATTGTATCTTATTAATAGTAATATTAATCCTTTAGGCACAAGACCTGAAATTTTGGGGGAAGGAGTAAGTCAACTACGTCGACCCCAGTGTTTCACTGGTACTTATTTTATCAACCCCGAAAGGATGAAAGGCAAAGTCGATCTCGGCAGAATTTGAAATCAGAACGTAGCGGCAGACGAAATACCGCTAAGCATTTCGTCCAGTGTGCTAACGATTCTGCCAGCTCACCACCTTAATAATAATGATGATGATGATGAAAAAGGCAACAGAGAGGCGATGCATACCCTGCACGCAGATAAATTTTTTTGCAAATTGGTGTGGCTTACAATGTGCTGCTTACCCATGCTTTTTAATTGAACTGAATTAAGCTTTTTAAGTGTCTCACTAAACTTGCTTATCGGGGAATTTGTAAGTTAGATTTGTTTATTTTTTTAATCACCATTGTAAGTATTTATACTCTGGTGAAATTCAGAAATCAACTCGTAAATAAACGAAACCCTCGAATCTATCACTGTACACACACACACATACAGTCGCATATGTATGTATCTACACGCATAGGTACATGATCTATACACATGCAGACGAAGGTCAATGTACTAGAACGCATACCCGCGTTGTTAATTGGTAAAAGTAGGTTGGTTAATTTAGTAAGGATTTTATAAACACAGGCACAAGGCCAGATAACAGACTCATGGATTGGTTTATATTTTATTCATTTTGTTGTTATTCTAAAGAATAGTGATAATAAACGGGTGCGAATGAAATAGAGTCAGTAACTCATTTATTCTTTCACTGTCTGCAAGAGTGGCTATATGGCCTTCTTTCGGAATAAGACTCAGACTTCTCAATTATCTTCGTTAGTTTCCGTGAACATGTGTTGTCTTGTCAACTGTAAACATTCTTGTGTATGTGTGTGCGTGCTTGTTCTGTTTGACGTGTCGAAGTGGAAGAGAAAGCTAATGAGTGTATGTGTGTGTGTGAGTGCATGCGCGTGCTTGTTCTTATGTGTGTGTGAGTATGTGTGCTTGTTTGTGCGCGCGTGAGCATGTTGGGGTTGCATCGGAAGCAATTGTTGACTAGCACAATTACTTTCGTGACATTTGTGCATTGTGGTGCGTCGACAAACCTTCAAAGAGGGGATGTTGAATCAGCGAGGTGAAGCTGCTGACCTCCCCTGTTCGAAGGTTATAATGGACACAGGTTTGTATGTCTGTGTCCCATAGCTAGCTAGAGGCGATGGCCTCTTGGAGCTAATCAACGGCAGCATTCGTTGTATTTTCCTGGACTGCCATGTTAGCTTGATGATAACTATTAATATCCAGTACCACTGCCGTAGTTTCCTTTAGAGAGATTTAGAAATATTAATATTTCTATTAATGTCATTTATATTTCTTTCTTTCGCATTTCATTGATCAATGTTGGCACTCCGTCGGTTACGACGACGAGGGTTCTAGTTGATCCGATCAACGGAACAGCCTGCTCGTAAAATTAACGTGCAAGTGGCTGAGCACACTACAGACACGTGTACCCTTAACGTAGTTCTCGGGGATATTCAGCGTGGCACAGAGTGACAAGGCTGACCCTTTGAATTACAGGCACAACAGAAAGTAAGAGTGAGAGAAAGTTGTGGTGGAAGAGTACAGCAGGTTTCGCCACCATCCCCTGCCGGAGCCTCGTGGAGCTTTAGGTGTTTTCGCTCAATAAACACTCACAATGCCCGGTCTGGGAATCGAAACTGCGAGTCCGCTGCCCTAACCACAGGGTCATCGCGCCTCCACACATCAATATATAAAAACAGAACACGCTCGCACACACACACACACACATATTACCTTCCTCTTCCACTTCGACACGTCAAACAGAGCAAGCACGCACACACGAGTATTTACAGTTGACAAGAGAGTACGTACTTACGGAAACTAGCTTATTCTGAAAGAAGGCCTTTATATGTATGTGCATACATATGTATACATACATAACATAAACACGCACAATAAGCAGGCAGAAGTTTTCAAGCTAAATACTTTTTTTTAAAATCAAAGCTATCGATGCCATGTCGATAATTTACCTACAAATCTGTAAGTTAAGAAATCATATCCTCGCAGTTTCTCTTTTTGTATGTTTTCCCACCGTTTCTCTTTACAATTATATGTAAATGGCTATACATATATTAACATAGACGCATGTGTGTGCGTAATTAAGTCGAAGAAACTTTAAAATATTTTTCTTTAACTTTTAGTTTACTTTTTATTTTGTTTTCTTTTTCTTGTTGCCTGAGTAAAATTCTCCATATGTTTCTCCCGTTCTGTATAATTACACCATGTGTGTGTGTAGGTACATACATTTACCTGTGTGTATGTATGTGTGAATATAGGCACATACATATGCCTGTATATGTGTATCTATCTGTGTGTGTGTAGTATATTTTATATGTACAATTAAATGTACAACTGCTACTATTAAGAGCTTCACGTACGCTAACATCATCCTATGCGCTTCCAATGTAGTGGTTTGCCTATATGTTTTACCCTTGTAGATGTTTGGAATTCTGCATTAGACGTTGTAAGTTCTCTGTAAGATAATACAATAGAGTGTTGTTCCCCTGATGATCCGTTCTGGTTAAGCATCCAATTGCTCTTGGGACATCCATTGCAGAGGTACCAAACAACTTCAATGGGGAAACGTATGTGGGAGCAAAGGATACAGACTTGTGTTTATGGCAATTTCTTTCTCTCTCTCTATCTATCTATCTAGCTAAGTTGTCTAAGAGTCCACAAGTCAGGAAAGTGTACAGTATTTTATATCCATTACGACCGATCTTACCAATCGGTTTCGCGCCAGGGATTCAATGGAGTGTTAGGTAACAATCCAATTTTATAACTCTGCGCTCATCAGAGGTAACGCAGGGTTAAATAATTGGATTGTTTTCTTTTGTTTTCTTTTTCTTGTTGCCTGAGTAAAATTCTCCATATGTTTCTCCCGTTCTGTATAATTACGCCATGTGTGTGTGTGTAGGTACATACATTTGCCTGTGTGTACCTGTGTGTATGTATGGCACAAAACTCATTGGTAAGATCGGCCTTAATGGATATAATATACTGTACACTTCTGATAATATATATATTGTTCTTTTACTTGTTTCAGTCATTTGACTGCGGCCATGCTGGAGCACCGCCTTTAGTCGATCAAATCACCCCCAGGACTTATTCTTTGTAAGCCTAGTACTTACTCTATCGACCTCTATTGCCGAACCTCTAAGTTATGGGGGACGTAAACACACCAACATCGGTTGTCAAGCGATGGTGAGAGGACAAACACAGACACACAAGCATATATACACACATACACACACATATTTATATACATCGGGCTTCTTTCAGTTTCCGTCTACCAAATCCACTCACAAGACTTTGGTCGACCCGAAGCTATAGTAGAAGACACTTGCCCAAGGTGCTACGCAGTGGAACTGAACCCGGAACCATGTGGTTCGTAAGCACGCTGCTTACCACACAGCCATATAATATATGGTTGGTATGTATAACTAGTAAATGGAAAAGCATGCGTGGTAAGAAGAGTTAATGTCGGCCGGTACGTATGTACACAATCCCATAGTAGTATATGGAGAGAGATGTGATAATGTTCCAGAGAATTATGGCAGCATTCACCAACTTAAACAAGGTAACCGTCCAGAAAAGTTGCAAGAGATTCCGATGTTGTCTGGAGGCCGTGGTTGTAGCCAATGGCGAATTTATTGAATAAATTTACTCTTTAGTATTTCAAGATACAGCGATATCTCGTAGTACGAGTTTCATTCGTTCCATGACCGAGCTCGTCTTACGATTTACTCGTTTTACAAATCAATTTTCCCCATTGAAATTAACTAAAATATAATTAATCAAGGCCCGAAATTTGAGGGGAGGGGGCTAGTTGATTAGATCGACCTCAGTCCGCAAACTGGTACTTTATTTATCGACCCCGAAAGGATGAAAGGCAAAGTCGACCTCAGCGGAATTTAAACTCAGAGCGTAAAGATAGACGATATACCGCAAAGCATTTCGCCCAGCTCGCCGCCTTGTAAACTGGTTTTATTAACTGAATTAGCTTAAAGATGGGATGATTTGTGCGCGAGGAAGACAATGAAGGGGGAGGATTATTGTTTGGAAAGAGATTCTCCTGCCATTAAGACTTCAGGAAAGACAATTTCTGGTGTTTTCTCTCTCACTTCGCTTAATTTAGGCTTTTTGGACACACTTTCTTCACTTTTTACACCTGCATGTCATTTCATTAGAAACCTATCAAGAGAAGTCTGCTTTTTCCTACCTTTCAAAATGCTACGAAAATGCGCTAGAATAGAATCATTAAATAAAGCAGCTGCACGACCTATAGTTACTTTATCAGGATGATTCTTTTCTAAAATTCAGAAACATAATGCCACTTTGCCAACATTGCCTTTATGTCACTCGTAGAGATAGCATTCTCTGCTACACTGTCCTCCTCCGGGGAACCAGTCTCTTCCACCGCATCCAAACATTGCCTCTCCTGAAGCTGCAGGAGTTCGTCTGACGTCAGCTCCTCTGAGTGTTACTCGACGAGATCGTTAATGTCCCCATTATCAACCTCGATGCCCAGGGACTTGCCTCGACTACAGGTTTCTGAAACTCAAACCCCTCGAAGTCGCTTTCGGATACGCAGTCAGGCCACAGTTTCTTCCATGCAGAATTCAGCGTTCTCATCATTACACCCTACCAGGCCATATCGATGATTTTCATGCAGTTTACAATGTTGTAGTGCTCCTTCTAAAACTCACGAAGGGTTAGATTTGTATTTTCGGTGACTTCAAAGCACCGACGAAATAGGTGTTCGGTGTACAATTTCTTAAAATTAGAAACCACCAGTTGGCCCATGGGCTGCACGATAGGGGTAGTGTTGCATGAAAGGTACAGAACTTTTATAAATTTAAATTCGTCCAAGATATCATCTTAAGGTTAGGAAGGTGAACAGGAGCATTGTCAGGGATGAGGAGGGACTTGAGAGGAAGACTGTTCTCCAGAAGGTACTTTTTCTCTGCTGGTCCGAAGACAAGGTTGACCCACTCGGTGAAGAATTGCCTGGTGACCCAGGCTTTAATGTTTGCCCTCCACATGACCTTCAGCTTTTCCTTCAGGATTTTATGCGACTTGAACGCTCGTAGGATTTCAGAATGGTAGATGAGTAGCGGTTTGATCTTAAAGTCTCCACTCGCATTGGCATAAAGGGCGAGAGTTAGCCTATCTTTCATAGGCATGTGGTCTGGCATTTTCTTCACCTCTGCAGTTATGTAGGTTCTTCTGGACATTTTTTTTTTCAAAAAATGCCAGTTTCATCACAGTTGAATACCTGTTGTGCGATGTACTCCGCGGAGGGTCTATTGCAATACACCCAACATTTTGTGGCAGCGTGTGCATGCGTGCATGGGTCGTCTAAGAGACCATAAATCAGGGAAAAGATGCACTCATATATCTGTCAGTAGAGTGGGTATACTATCCGAAATGTGTAGTATTAAATTTCCATCACGTCTGATCTTACCAATCGGTTTCACATAAATTATACAATGGAGTGTTAGGTAACAATCCCATTATATAACTTTACGCTCATCAGAGTTAGCTGATAAATAGAGTGAGAGATGTGGTATCATTCGTTTGTTTTGACGAATAGAATTCAATTGTTCGACCACCTGAAGGTACTACTCGTTCAATTAACGTTTAAGTGGTTGTGTATTCCACAGACATGTGCAGTGTCAATGTAATTCTGAGCACAATTTAATCCGACAAAATAGATGACAAGGCTGGATCTTTAAATCACCGGCTCAATACATTCGACAGAATTCCAAGTGTTCCGTCAACCGAATTTCATTCGCAGAGTTTAGGTCAATCAACCTTGGCTTATATCACGAGACACTTGCTCAAGATGCTACATAGTAGAACTAAACCAAGGATTTCATGATAGCGAAGCAAATTTTGTAACTTCGCGATGTCTGTGTCTTCACACGTACACAAACACACACACGAATGCACACACATTCATACTCAAGTGTACACAAACATACATGTAAATACGTACATAAATGTATACATAATATACATACGTAATTAGGCCCGCGCGCACTCACACATGTATACATAAATACACATACATACATACGTATGTACGTATGGACACATACATGCATACATATGTACATACATACATACATGAATACATATGTACGTACAGGCATACATACATGCATGTGTAATTGTATACGTATGTATGTACGTACGTCCATAATCCTGTTTCTCTCATTTCAAAAGTTAAAGAAAAAAACACGCTCAATTAAGAGACCAATATGGTGGAAATAGACCGGATAATTAAACATTCAGATAATGATAATAATTTTTCCTATTATGAGTTAAATGCGTGAAGTGTTGGGGAAGATCAGATATATTTACCAGAAAATTTGGTTGGTACTTTTATTTTATCGACCTTAGAAGGATGAAAAGCAAAGCCGACCTCGGTCAGATTTGGACTCTGAATGTAAAGATCCGGAAGAAATACCGCAAGTTATTGTGTATAATGCTTGAATAATTCTATCTATTCAATACCCTTAAAAATAACTATAAACGTTTATATTATAAGCACAAGACTTGGAATTTATGGGGAGGCTGCTTGTCGATTACCGGAAGAATTTGAACTCAAAGTGTAAAGTCTGATGAAATATTGCTATAGGAAAGTGGGTTATACATCATTAGATGTACACCTGACTTTCCTATATAATATTATGAATATAACGGAACGCTGAACTCCAGACTATCAACTTAAACAACATTTATTCAGGTGGTAAATATATACATCTTTAGCTCTTGTCCGTTGTTACAGCTTCTGTGTGTGTGAGCATAGTTGTTGGGACGTTGGTATGTAGATGTAAGCAAGCTGTCGAGCGTAAGTTCGAAAGATGGAGGGAGACAGCTAAACACGTCCATGCTCAATCGCTGGCCAGCAAGAAAGAGACTGTCTCCAGAGTTGGAATGTTGGAGACACTGCTTGACACGTCCATGCTCATGGCCGGCCGACCGAGAAAGAGACAGAATGAAGCGGGAAAGCTTGCTTGGTGAATTCCACGCATGCGTGAGACTACGCATGCGCACGGCGTTACTACACTGCTATGCATTTTGTCCGGCGTGCTAACGGTTCTGCCAGATTGTTGCTTTTCCACCACCCTTAATAATAACCATAATAATAATTGTTTCTACTTTAAACACAAAGCCTGTAATTTTGAGAGGAGGGAGTCAGTAGAAACCATTGTCCTCAGTACTTATTCTATCGATGCTAAAATGATGAAAGGTAAAGTTGAGCTTGGCAGGATTTGTACTAGGAGCATTAAGAGAGATGTTATCCTGAGATCTAGCGACACTATGTCTCTTCAAATCTTTCTTAGTTCTCTTGTGGAGTACACAATGACATTTTTCTGCACGTCGACTATACGTGCTTAAATTTCATGATACTTCGGCCTCTTAGGTAGCGGTTTGAGCGTTGTTGAAAGTGCACATATTACCAGAGGAACAATTTTCACGCTTGTGTTCCACAATCTCTTCATCACTATATATGGCTATGTCTTAATATTTCACAATTTTCTCGGTTTGTGTTATACATTCTGCTATCATATGAGTTTGTTATTTCTGTCCTCCAAGACATTTGATTTCCTTGCTTCAATAATATGATCAGTTTCTTAGGAGAAATGCCAAAAAATCTTGTAATTATCATTCACCATTGCAGCTTCTGGCTTTTGAGTATATCACTTTTCTGTCATTTAACATCCACAAACTTAACTAACGTCGCAATGCACAGTTTAACCAGCAGACATGCTTGCGTTTATACTTTTTTCTTTAGTTAGCGTACTGCACTCGCTCAGATGGCCAATACTTTCGCCACCTTCTTACCTTTTTCCACCTACTCTGGAGTCTTGAATAATCTTCCCCTCCCCACCCGCTTATTAATTTTTC
>NC_068981.1:105243636-105250904 GCF_001194135.2 Octopus bimaculoides
CTGATTTTTAAGATTCTGCCCCTGCTTTTATTCCAACTGTCCCCCCCCCCTCATTAAATTTTGCTAATCTATCTCCCGCGAAATCTTATTGTAAGCTACTCATATTGATACAACCACTAGCGTAGTTAGGGGTGGGAAGTAGGGGCGGCACTTTGGGATCTGCTATAGGCAATACATGTTTTTTGTGGGGTCCAGGAGCCGGCAAACAGAAGGGCCGCCCCGGGTAGCACACACTCTAGCTACGCTAGTGGCTGCAATAGCTGGAGAATCTAATAATTATTTTATTTTACGTTAAAAACATTCTATATATATAACAAAAAAAAGAACATTACAAGTAATGCCAAATATTACAAAATAAATAATTAATTCTGGTTTTAGAAAAAAATCAAGGCTGACATCCCAAAAAATTTTAATTATGTTTTCTCATTTAGGCACAAGACCAACAATCTGTGGGGAGGGACAAGTGGATTAAAGCGGCCGAAGTACATTCTGGTACTTTATTTTATCGACCCTGTAGGGATGAAAGGTAAAGCTAACCTCAGCGGGATTGAACTCCGAGCGTAATGGGCCATAACTCTACGCTGCAAGGCACGTTGCCCGATGCTTAGGCACAAGGCCAGCAATTTTAAGGGAGGAAGTCGATTAAACTGACTCCCGTTACTAGTACAAAACAACAAACTCTGGGGAATTCATTATTATTTTGATTGACACAAATTGTGAATCAGCATGGAAAAAAAAGCAGAAGACAGGAATGGGAAGAAAACTTGAAGTGTTCTATTTGTTTTCATAACGCATGGAAGAAAAATATATATCCACAGTATATGTAGCCAACGTTCATGTGGTTGAGACTTCAACATTTTAGGGCATTGATAACCTTCAACCTTAAGAAGATCAATCGTTTCGAGACACAGCACACCTGCTTCATGACACATAGAAAACAAGGGAATTGTTGTCAGAAAATATGCTTTACAACCAGCCAGAGTTTATAAAATCTTGAGGCTGGACAACTGCTCCAGTCTGTAATATACGCGTGAGTTTACTCTTACTCCACACTGTAGTCAACATATCTTCATTTTCAATTTCTCTACGATTTCGCTAACAATCACCAACATAAATCTCACACAAAGTAAGAACTTCAATGGCGAACTGTTTATCCTTACAGGACAGAATAAGGATTTAACATCAACACGACTCTAGTAATTTCGCTTTGAACTTTTTTTCATAACATCATGTGCGGGGCGTCGAAATTATTCTATAGAAGAAAAGCAAGTACTTGCTATCGTGGTGAACAAATGCAAAGAGGAATACGATTCTGAATTAGAGTGAATGAAAGGGAAAACTCATTGGGATGCTAAAAGGAAACGCCATGTCCCAGACACCCCAAAACAGAGATATCTCGCCAAAGCAGTTCGTTTGTTTAACTCGAATTTGGCCGATGTCAAAACCTCTGACCGATTCTTTGATTTTGCTGTTAAAGTAACCAAACGCTGCTATGAAAAATGTCTGAAAGGTGAACTTGACAGCGCTGAAAAAAATCCAAAGAGACGAGTCGCTGGAGGAGGTCGTAAAACAAAAGCAGCAGGCGTGAGAGACGTCTTCTTTGAATGGTTTGTGAATGTTAGAACATCGCTGCATGTGAGATTACCACAAGCTCTTTTCCTATTGAATGCTGAGAAATTTTATGAGGAGTGGATTTGCGAACACCCAGATTACCCAACTAAGGAAAAGCTTTGTTTTTCAAAAAGCTGAATGAAAGGTTGGCAAAGAGTATGGGGTATCACTGAAATTTCCATACAAACAAATTTCAATCTCCAAAGAGCATTTTAAAAAATCCCATAATTAGCAAATGTCTTATTTTTATTATCCAAATTTGAACGTTTGAAATACACGTATGTGCTAATTTCACTTAACTCTTGTTAAATTTATTTTGCCTCGTTATGTCGTTATATGTGTTTTAAGATGCTTTTTACCTAATTTTCGTACATACACTATACAATTTCTGATTCCCACCCACCTCCGTTTATTCCAACACCCCTCCCCTATTATTTGGGATCCGAGAATAAATAACTGGGTGTTAAAAAAAAATCAAGGAAGACAACCTAGAAGATTTTAAAATTTTATACAATTACCGACCTCCCCTCCCTCCATTTATTCCAACCCACCTGCTTATATGAATTTAAGTAAATGTCCGACCTACTTGCTTATTCCAACCCCCACTATTATTTATGACCCAAGAGTATTCATAATTGCTATCTGACTAGTTTTATCAATCTTTATCTTCATCAGATTCATTCTAATGTCTTGTTCCAGAGCAGATGTAATCAGTAATTCAGTTTTTTATTTCAGGTTTCCATCTCTAAGCCACAACCATCGTTTTTTCATTTCTATCATCCTTAATTTGTTGTATATAAACTGGCCATGCTATTCTTTTTTCTTTCTATTTGTTCTGTTCTTTATATTCTTGAAATCTTTCACTGTCCCAATGACTTTGATATTTCTAGCCACAGATAATAGTCTTTCCTCTCTATGAACAACATAGTTTTTCAGACAGAGACGAGTTGTTCCTTAATTTTGTTTTATTTGACTATTTTGCGATGATTTATATTCAAAATATTTGCCCTGTGTCACATAAAGTCACACATTTAACCAGATAGATGGAATATGTTTCATTCACAGACGTATAATAAGTAAACTTTCTCACTTTCCTCTTTCTGTCGAACACGGCCTTACTCAGAATAGGGCAGTGTAAATGCATGTGGTCTGAGTTCGTCTTGGAAGCAGGGCCACTTACATTACAAGATATAAATGTAGTGGCTATAAGCAAGACCAGAATCCCTGATCTACAAGCCTTTGTGCCCATTTTCACTAGATACGAGATCCACTTATCTGCAAGTCTACTGAAATTGGAAAGGTGAGTTGCTATGTTGATTTAGAAATGTTTGGATCTTGTGATTCAAACTATCTTCTTGGATCCAGAAGGTAAGTTGATGTAACCAGCAGCAAAGGCCATATCTTCAGACTAGTAAATTGCTTACGACCCATCAGGGGTCAGACAGAGTATTTCCTGAGAACTTTCCATGCCTTAATGCTACTGAAAGACTGGAATGGTATCTTTCTGAATGAGGTTAGCTCATAGAAGAGGAACGTGCAATGCTTCACAAACCTGCTCAGACGTTTCCAACTGACTGACAGGTACCACTAAATTTCCAGAATGTGCCAATGTGGACATGGACAAACCACATTAATGATGAGGAAAACTATCAACAACAAATGGTGGTTTAGCCCTGGAAATAGCAATTAAAGTAGAATCAATAAGGTTCAATAAGAAAATTGCAATACTGAAAACTATATTAGAGACAGACCTAGTTAGAAACCCAGAAGAGACACTTCAGAAAGGCATTGCAACCAATGTACTTGCAACGAGATTGGCCCTTGGGCAATTCTTCAACATGAAGAACAAAGAATATGTTATCAGAGTTAAGGCGCACACAAGGGTAGTGGGATGAAGGCCACCCAATAGGCCTTGATTGAAGCAGATGAAACATGGCAATAAAGTCACAGTTCGATCTTTGATGGATCATGATGGTTGCATGTTACTTGAGCCGAAGCAGATGTATGTGGCTTTCCAGTGTTTGGGATGAGTGGCAGGTCAGCTCGCAGAATAGACTTCAGCGCCTACCTCGATAGCCTGCTGTGACTCTCAACGAGAGAGGTGAAGTGTTGCAAAAAGTCCATAACAAACAGGAAAATACGTGAAGCGATGGGTGGTTGCACCTGGAACAAATCACCTGGTTTGGATGGTCTGCCCAACAAGTTTTACTTTTACATACCAAACTTGTTTGGGGACCTCTTAGCAGATATCTACCACAACAATGACATAAAGGTAAGTATGGTTTTCCTAGACCCAGTTAGTTGTTCTTCATCATGAGCAGTAATGAGGGTGACTGCTAACTTTGGACTAATGGCTGTCAACGCTCTGACAGATACCTGATGACCGAATTTCTTAAATGCCTAAATACCTTCAGAGGAGCATCTTGCTCATTAGTAATAGTTGGTATTTAGAATGAGATCTTGGATGCACACAAGTTATGTGAAAGTAGCTGACAGGAGAGTGAGAAGCAAAAATATCACATAACTTCTCAGACAATTACAACTGTCTGACAGGTTTCACCATGATTTCCTTAATGCCGCGATGTGGACTTGAGCAAATTGCAGTGAGTCATACAGGTCATATTTAGAGAAGGCTTTCAACATGTTAGCTGATGGACTTAGTATAAGTTGTCCCACAGTTTCAGGTACTTAGCTACTCAGACCTCAAACTTATGACCTTTACAGTCAATTTAGAAAAGACAAATAGATAAGAACCCTGTTACTAGAAAATTAACGCGTTCTTCTTGGCACAGAATGATTTCAGAGATTGGTTTAGAGTAATGAAGTGAGAGTTGATGGCAACCATCATCAACAGTTGATTGGTTTCACTAAAAGAAAAATCAGTGAAACACTTGTTAGTTTTAGCAAAAATATACATATAGAGAACAATAGAGTAGAAGAGAATCTAATTAGTCACTTAGAAGAGGTTGAATCTATAGTGAAGATCAACGTGCTACCTTTCAGCAGGGAGTTGGTTGGGAGATGTGTCAAATATTTCTCTGCTTGATGTCTGTGGCTGAAGCAGTTGTATGGTGAACTTATTTGAAGTCCGGCATCTCTCTAGCCAAGCTCTCATCAACTTCTTCAAGAACCATTTGAAGAGGAAGGTGAGGATAAAGAAAGGGGTGCTGCCTTCTAATGTATTTATCAAAAGGTGAATGAGAATGGCAAGACTGGTGAGTCTGACTGCAACTATCCCGAGTATGCTTTTTTAAGTAGGACTGAAAAACCTGAGAGAGGACACTTTCGTTGCCTCATGGATGGCAGAATAATCTGAACCTTTTGTGAGAAGTTTCCTCCGAATTATCCGAAGTGGATTGCCTCACTATTGGTAAAGCTCTTTCTTGTTGATTTTTCAATATTTTGTTATAACTTAGTCATATCCTTATTGTTGTTGGATTCCTTTTGATCAATGTAAACTCCATCTATTGAGTGTTGTATTTCATCCTTTCATATAGTCCTCAATGTTTTGACTCCTATGTTGTTATTTGACAGAATCAGTAGAGCATTGGGAAAAAAATGCTTTACTATATTTATTCTGCTTCTTTACGTTCTGAGTTCAAATCTCGTCAAAATCTATTTTGCATTCCTTTTTTCCAGAGCCAATAAAATAAAGTACTGGAGTGAATGGTATTGACTAACACTCACCCCTCAAAAATTATTAATTTTTAGCCTAAATATATATATGATGTTACATCCTATATTATTCCGAGTCTCTGAGTCTGCCATCAACTATTACTGCCTTCCATATAAAACATTTTGCAAGTTGTAAATAAACTTTGAAAAACAAAGCAACACACTTTGTCTCCAAGTGCATTGAGTACACTTTTTTAATGCAGACACCTAAACCATTGAACTAAGAATATTTATACTACTGTATGCTTTTAACTGTTGAGATTGTGCAACTTCAGAATCACAATGAATAATTAATTACCTTGATCTTAACAGCCAAATAATAACAGTATAATTTAGACACAAACTATAAAAACTTAACCCACCCATCCGTTGATGCTTGCCTTATATTCACCACCATATTGATTCTGTATTAGGTATTATTCCCTTTGCACCCATTCACTTCCTGACTTCCTTTTTACATCATTATTTTAGTATTCATTTCCATTGAAGGTAGCAAGTTGACAGGATCATGCTTCACAGCACTTCTTTCAGCTCCCCATGTTCAAAAACCAAACACCACTGCTGTCAACTTTACCTTTTGTCCTTTCAACGTCGATAAAATAAGTACTAGTTAAGCACTGATGTCAATGTATCCTCCCGTAAAATTTCTAGTCTTGTGCCAAAATCTGAAACCGTTGTTAATTTCCACCATTTACTCCTATTCTTTTACACAGAATAGAAAAAAAAAACATAGTCATAACCATGAGAAAGGCCCAACAGAAATATCTATACTAAAAGATCAAGCATTTCATTAAAAGAATCAAATGGTGAGCATGACAAAGATGACATCACTCGGCAATCGGTGACTTCAACACTTTGTGGACAACATATTTGAATGAAACAAAAATATTTAATTAGAAACTATAGAAACTACTTCCAGTCTAACTATAAAAGAGTCAAAGAACTAAATGACTTTCAGAGGATATATGTCCACCCTGATACAGCTTAGAGCCTTTATGATATAGACAACTCTACAGTCTTCTGTAATGTCATCATAAGTGTTTGTCACAAGATAAACACAAGTGCCCTTAACTATATCTGAATGGAACGGAAGTTCTGCTGCCCCAAGAAGCTTATTTCACATTCAAGTTCCATAATATCAATTTACGTATTACCCCCAGTATCAAACTAACTGAGGTGGCCATATTAACAAATACTTACAAGACAGTATTATTTCACAAGTCAAGGATGCGTGTCACATGATATTATCTACTGGTTTCATGACCTCTGGTACAAACAAGCTTCTGGAGTTTGACAATTCATCATCCAAGTCTACTCTGCTGTAGCCCAACTTTTGCTGGAAATAGTTCACTTGTATATAACATTTTAAATACATAGTATTTGGTGTTGCTCTGTTGCTAATTAGTATGTTATTATGCTTGACATTATATATATATACTTAATGTCTAGTACTACTATGTAGATAATTAGTACACCATTTTCGTTTTTTATCATGAAGAATGATGTCCTATATATGGTGCACAGTCCATTTTCAAAGATGGTTGGAGGTTCATAGAGCTTTATATATTTAGTTAGTTGAAATTTGGTAACCAGGTATAAGTAGTGTTGGAAATATAGAAGTTAACATTAACCACTGATTACTCATTACTCCCTGACATTCAGAAGTTATCCCCCACCTCTCTCTCTTTGTGTGTGTGTGTCTCTCTCTCTCTCTCTCTCTATCTATCTATCTATCTATCTATATATATATATATATATATAAAGTCAGTAAATAGTGGGGTTGTGTTAACCGCACGTGGAAAAATAATAGGAAAATGAAAAATAATAATAAGGCAGAATGCTAAAATGAAAGCATATTTTAATATAGATTTCTAACCGGCTTTCATTGTATGGCAAATTTTCAAGAAGAGGAAGATTGAAAATGTTTTTTACAAAAAAGTAAAAAAGGAAAAAAATAATATATAAAAAAAATAATATATAAA
>NC_068981.1:105251516-105265242 GCF_001194135.2 Octopus bimaculoides
TATATATATATATACGTATGTATGTATATATATGTGGTACTTTTTTAATAGATTTTTCATATTACCTTCTATAGAATTTAGTTGTCATGTTCCAGCACAAAATCATATGTTATAGCTGACACTGCAAATGTGTGGATGGTGCAGATAGTGTTCCTGGTAGTGTGATGAATTTTTAATATTTGAGTCTGTCAAGTTATTCATTTCTTGTTCTTGTTTGGACATTTTTCATGCACAGTTTTACTTTCATCTCTGCCCCAAAATTTGTATTGAAATTTCAAATCATCTGTTTCTCTGCTTCATTTTATTATTAGTTTCTTGCACTTCTTCAGCCCAAAGGACATCTTAATGTCTTTGCTAAACTATTTATACAACTGCAACACACAGTTTTAGGCCATCCATGAGAATGAAAGGGTGTCTGAGCCTGATCCTCCCTTTCCATATAGTATCATAAGTTGATTTTTATTTTTAATTAGTGAACTTTAATTTAACAAGCATAAACTCAAATGAAGAAGAAAAGTGCAATGCAAATACTATTCTCTTGAAATATCCTACTAGATATTTCTGAGAGGCTCAGCTTACAACTACAGTTTTGTTAATGAGGGTAAGAACTGTCTGCCATGCCTTGTTATTTTAATGACATTCACCATATTATCCTCACCATTGATGTACTTAAACATTTTGATAATACAATCATGCAAGACTGAATCCTAAGCTTTCCTTGTAGCTGATTTAGGGGCATGACAGGTTCTTTTTCATGCCTTGACATCATCCAGTACTATCTTGAGAACAAGAACCTGGTTAATTGCTCCAAACAACTATTGCATACATCCCTTATGCTTTACAGGAATAACATTTTTTAATATATGCTCAGTTATTCTATTGAATAGTATTTTAGAGATTACCAGCTGACAAATGTTGATGCAATTGTTACATGAATCATCTGCTGGTCTTTTCTTGGGGATCATTCTTGTAATACTTGTAAGGAGCTATTGAAGCACTTAGTCTGGGCTCTTTAAGAAGGTGTTGAAGATGGCTGTGCAGTACATCAAATGACTACCTTTATAAATTTCAGATATTATCAATATCAGAACATTTCCAGTTTTTTATGTTAACCTCATATCAAGTATTGCAGTACTGGAAGAGATGAGTTTTTTTATGTTTTATTGTTTTGTTTTATTTTTTTTCCAGTTTCTGTTGTTGCTATGAACTCTTCTTGCTAGATATTGTTTTCATTATATTTAAGTTTATTTTAAAAAATGAGTTTCCATAGTGTGTCATTGTTTTCTTACAATATTTCAAGGAACTGCATAAATATAAGGATTAGCTGTGTATGAATGATTAATTCAACAAAATATATTAACTAATAAGTATTGTATTGATGTCCCTGATAGGTGTAAGGTAGTATTGTTAAATATTATTTGAAATGTACTTTGTATTCTATCATTGTCCTCAAAACATTAGCTTATATAGATAGGTAGGTAGGTAGGTAGACAGGCAGGCATAACGAAGGTGGCTATAATCAATATAAAACCAAAAAGGAAAAATTCAGTTGTCACTAATTGTGACTGACAGTGCAGAGTAGCACCTACATTGTTAGGAATAAGAGCTAAAAAGTCACCCCACAGTGAGTGAGATCATCATACTAGTCTAGTTTCACTTTGAATTAAAAGCTCATCAGTGATGACTACTTCATCGCTGAATAGTTTGGCTAAATCCCAACTGTCAGTATATAGTATTTACAATATGAATCGGACTTAGTCCTCAGTAAGGTTTTCAGAGTGTAAGTTCAAATCATTTGACCATTACAAAGTATTTTCTATATTAAGCATCTCTGTATCTCATCTGTTGACTCTATAAAGTTTATAACCATTCAATGTAGAAGACTGGAGAGAGCTACTGTAGCTGTTCGAAATATTCAAGTTTTATATATTTCAGAAACTTATGAGATTTAAATTTCCAATGGCTGAGGATTAGCATCATACTTTAGAACTTAAAGTGCCAAGGAATTTGAATCAAACTGTTTTGATCCATACATGATCTCAAGGGTGGATGGATGTCCTCTAACTTCTTTTACCATCCAATCACTAGTGGACCCTACACCCCTATGCTCTTTTGATAGCTGTGGCTGTTATGGGAAGCATTATGTCCAAGCTTGAATTCATACAAAACAAAGTAAATGCATTTTTTTTCTTTTTTTTCATGTTTGAAATTAAGGATTTCTATGCTTCAAAATTATATTCTGAGAGAAAGCAATGAAAATTTATGAAGAGGACACATCAATTATTAAGCATATAAAATTTCATCTAAAACTCTACAACAATAACATCTTAAATCGAATTTGAAAAAATGTTTTCAAAAAATCAAACACTATTTTCCAAACAACCTAATATATGACGTAGAGAGCAAGTATTGGTTTCAAATTTTAGCACAAGGCAAGCAATTTCTGAGAAGGTTCGGTAGGTTGATTACATCAACTCTAGTACTCGACTGGCATTTAATTCATTGGTCCCCTAAGGGATGAAAGGCAAAATCAATCTCGGTAGAATTTGAACTCAGAACATAAAGATGGACAAAACACCACTAACAATTTCGCTCTGCAAGTATTGAACAACAAAGTTCTCTGAATTAGTAGCAAAGGAGGAATAAATCTCACAGTTGCTGTATCTTATATTATGTATTAAAGATCTCTGAAACATAAGAGTAATCATCATCATAATTTAATGTCCATTTTCCATTCTGACATGGGTTGGGTAGTTTGACAGGAACTGGCAAGCCAGAAGATTATATCTGGCTCCACTGTCTGTTTTGGAATGTTTATATGGCTGGATTCCCTTCCTAACACCAACCACCTTACATATTAGTATTAAAGTGCTGGTACTGCATAGGGTGCCTTTACATCTTGAACTTTTCTACATCACTGCACTGAAATGAAATCATTTCAATTTACTATATTTTTCATCTATGAAGATAGATATTTTGTCTGGTTGAAGGAACCATGTATTTGTTCTTTATATTTAACTAGCTGGCCCCATGCCATCAAAAATGACGGCTAATTGTAGTATTTTATATATAAATAAGGTACAAAACCAAGTTTTTAGTTTAATAATTCTTTTATTACCAAATTTCTTGTGAAAAATCTATCTGCAGCTAACATCCCTTGACTGCTTGTTTCCTTTAAAAGAATTTTAAAGTTTTCCTTCCTTCTTGTACGATTTAAGGCTACATAAAGTTGGCCATGACTAAATACGGGAGCTGGCAAGTAAATACAAACTTTTTTGAAGTGACATTTCCTTTCAATTGCACTCTCCATTACTATAACCAACCTAAACTCATATGGCCTAAAGCCACAAAAAGCTGTCCTTGCCTTATAGTTGATGTTGTAAAAACTCCCTATTAAAAATTTATTACATAAATTTCTTAATATAAATAAATTAGGCACATGTATGAACTGTTAAATGTGTATTTATAATATACTTCTCAACTGCAGTCATTTTATATTCTTGATACACTCAGGTAATAATTATTTTCTCTAATGAGTTTGTATATGTTTGTGTAGATATGTGTAATTGTAATAATTATTTGTAACACAACAGATGGTAATATGGATGGTAATTAAATTAATACACTTCTCAATGTCATCTAGTGGTTTTCTTTTGGGATGTGACATTGATCATCGTTTGTAACTGAAAGAATGCTGATTCACACATACAAACGTCCACATACTTCCCTTGTACATGCACACACATAAACTCATAGAGTTGAAACGCTGTTTGGTTTTTCTTTTCAGCATTGAATGTTCACCATCCCACTTCCATTACAAACACACACATACACAAACATTCACATACTTCCCTTTTACATACGCACACATATACTTACACTGTTTGATTTTTTTCTTTCTTTCACCGTAGAATTCCCATCATCCCACTACCAAGTTTGCCATCACCCTTTCCTTTCTCATTCATATGTTGTGACAGAGAAAAACACAAAAGTATTATTATTGTAGATTAAATTTCATTAAACTTTATTATTTTTCAATTCACTTCAACAGATTTCGTAACAATAGCATGTATTCTTGGAACAGGAATTCTTGGTAAGTAAAAACATTTTTAAACGTTTTTGAACTTCTTCAAATTCTGAAAATTTTCTCTTTTTTTCCATTTACTATTGTTATTGTTGTTGCTGCTGCTGTTGTTGTTATTGTTAATAAGGTCATTAATTATATTTTCATAACAATTTGATGTGACAATTAATACACCCTTCCTTTGTATTTTATTATCCATATATTTTTTAATTTGTCACCACTACCACCTTATAAAATATTAAACATGCACCTACCATTGGAAGTTTTGTTCATTCAAACATGTCAGCATTATCAGCCAATGTTATTTGTCAATGATTGCTTAATTACTTAATTAGGCAGGAAACTCAGAATTAATGTATTTTCTATGAGTGTATCACTTTATGTACACACACACACACACACACACACACACACACACATACACACATACAATAAGAGAGAGAAAGAGAGAAGAAATAAGTATTTTTGCATATTTTCTGTGATGTGGAATTGTAATTCTACCATATGCTTTTCATGAAAACAAATGTAATTTTTCTACGCATACCTTATGGAGTCTTTCTTATAAAGAATGTAACCATAGATTCTAATCTAGACAGAACCTGTTGCACTCCCCTGGTATCTATATATTCTCCTAAAGAAATGCAAAGGGGCTCTAGCTAGACCACTTCAGGTTCTCTTTCAGAGTTTCCTCACAACAGAGAGACTTCCCGAAAAGTTAAAGGAAGGCATTATATGCCCCATCCATAAAGGAGGTAGCAGAGCAGATGCTAAGAATTATAGATCTGTCTCTCTAACTTCCTATGTCAGCAAGGTCATGGAGTGCATTGTCAGAAAGATACTGTGTTCCTTGACACCATGGCTTTCACTCAGGCAGAAGCTGCCTTACACAGCTTTTGCAATACTATGACTGGGTATTGAAACAATTAATGAATCACTCAAATGTAGATGTGATATATCTTGGCTTTGCAAAGGCCTTTGATAAGATTAATCATGGGATGATATTTCACAAATTACGGAGACTCAGCATAAGTGGGAAAATTGGAGAGTGGTTGCATGACTTCGTAAAAGACAGAAGCCAAGCTTTAGCAACCAATGGAGCCCTCTCCACAGAGATATTAATAGAAAGTGGAGTTCCTCAAGGAACTGTATTGGGGTCACTACTGTTCATGGTGGCTCTTTCAGACATGCCATCAGTTACACAGATAGCCATACTTACTAACTATGCCAACGACACAAAAGTAGTACAAACGGTCAAGGAACATTCTGATGCTAATCTTCTACAGAAAGACCTAGATGCCATATATAAATGGGTTGAGGACAACAACATGCAATTTAATGCAGGCAAATTCCAAGCCCTCTGCTACCAGCTAGTTGGTGCTCAAAAGTTACAACCATGATACTTTGGACCAAAAGGAGCAGAAATCCAAGAATCACATACGGTGCATGATCTTGGGATTGATATGAGCAACAATGCCTCGTTTCACATGCATATCACCAAGATGGTGGCAGTGTACAGGCGAATGGCCAGATGGATTCTGAAAACCTTCAGATCAAGGGACCAGGAAACTATGCTGTCCTATGGAGGACATTTGTCCTCAGCCATCTGGACTACTGCTCTCAACTATGGTCGCCCTACACTGTAGAATTGATAGCAGAACTTGAGGCGGTTCAGAGATACTACACGAGGAAGATTGCATCAATGGAATAGCTGAGCTATTGGGAGAGACTGAAAGAGTTTGGAGCAAAGATGTGAGAGGTATGCAGTGATATATGTATGGAAGATACTGGAGGAGCCGGCACCAAACTTTAGAATTGAAAGTTATACCAAACCTTGAGATGGACGCCACTGCACTGTTCCAAAAATCTCAGCTGTCTCATCTAGGGTGAGGACCATGTACTGCAATAGCTTAGGATTCAAGGACCCACAGCTATATAACTCTTTGCCAAAATATCTGAGGGACCTCCATGGAGTGGGAGTAGATGTTTTCAAGAAACAACTTGACCTCTTAGTTTCTAAGATCCCAGATGAACCAATATCAAGGCAGAAAACTCAAAAGATGGCAGTGATATCGAACTTTCTCCTTCACCAGAAGCCAAACCCATAGAATTGGCCAATTAAAAGGTGATTACAATGGCAGTGCCCCAGCATGGCCACAGCCTCAAGGCTGAAACATATAAAAGAATATATATGTATGTATATATGTAAGGAAATAATTAAAGGTGTGTCAATAAGAATATCTATCCACAAATGAAAAAATATTTAACGAGTTTGCACCCCTTTATACAGCACTAAAGGAATGCAGTTTTAACAGTAAAATAAACTAATTTAAAAACAAATTAGGCAAGCAGTTTCCGAATATTATGAATTCTAACATTGACACACATCCTATAAACAACCCCACCGAATATAGAAACCAACAACACTTTAGAAAACATAGATTTTTCAAGTATAGCAATAACGATACAGGGCAGAATATGAATTATTCTGGGAGGAAACGGGAAATTGTATGGTTTACACCCCTCTTCTCCCTCCAAGTAAGAAACCTCCCTAAGTTATTTTTTAGCATTATCGATAGGAACTTCCCACCTTGTCATAAATACCATTCTATATTTGATAGATCTTGTCTTAAATTATCCTTTTCTACCACACTCAATCTTGGATCTATCATTGCAGCCAATGACAGACTTAAACTTAGAAATAACAAAACCAATAGAGATAACCTAGCTGACCCCAACACAAAGAACAATAATAAGGACTAAACCCGGAAACAAAATAAAAATATGTAATTGTCGTAATGGGGAATTTTGTCCCCTTAAAGGCTTCTGTTTAAGGATAAATACCATATATAAAGTCAAAGTCTCAACCCTAAATGAACCTGGAGAATTTTGTTAATATGGATTGAAGGAATATATACATCAACCTTTGAATTTGTCTTCTCTCCTCCTTAATTTTATATATATATATATATATATATAAAATTGTTTCTACAGCTGGATGCCCTTCCTAATGCAAACTCCTCTACAGAGCATGCCAAGCACCTTTTCCATAGTACCAGCATTGTTGAGGCCACCAAGTAACTCACAATATGAAGATAAGACCCCTCAACTGAATGGGATTGTAGTAAAGAGGGAGGAGGTTTTATGCTGGGAGTTAGGCTAAATTATGATAAAGGGACAGATACAGGTGTTATGCTATAGAGTGGGTACATGGCTAGCCTGCATTATATAAGGATGGGTGATAGTAGTTAAAAAGAAAACAATGATGGTGGTGATGAGATGTCAGAGCATACTCTCAAGATGCAAGAGTGTGAATACAAGAGAGAATAGAGATTAAGAATCAGGAAAAGTAGAACTTTTGTATCTCTTTCTGTTCAGCATCATTAAGTGTAAATGTACCATTATCCATCTGCATATGCATATCTCCCACAACATCTCAGTTCTTTCTTATACATTTTCATGCAATCTGGAATACCTCACACTTCTGATTCTCATATCTGTACAATATTGGTAAACCTCTTCTTTTCTGCTTCTCTCTTTGGTATATATATATCTGTCACCTTGCTTCTCTTCTAGTTACATGGTATAATTTTCTACTTCTCCCATTTTTTCAATCCTTCCAAGTCTGTCTCTTTACTTTTGATACCTGTCTACTTCACTGTTCCACAACCACAACATTTTGGGTCTGGCTGGAAAATTGCCCCAACCACAGATTTGGTCCATCACTTTCAATAGAAAATTCCAATCCTAGCTCCTCCTTCTTCCTGTCAAGTGCTTCATCTAGCACTTCTCTAAATTTCTGAGTATTCACTGGTTCCTTAACCCTTTAGCATTTAAGCCAGCCATATCCAGCCAAAATATTCTACCTGTTTTATGGTCAAACTAGTCACATCCAGCTTCTCATACCTACCCTACAGTGTCAGTCCAAAAATAAACAATCTTATCATTCAAATCTCAAGGCTGCAAGATAATGCAGGATAAATTCAAAAACAATGTGAATAAATAAGCATTACATTTGGCAGAATAATCTGAATGCTAAAGAGTTAAACTTTCATATCTTCCTTTTCCAGAGTGGTTTGCATCTCTGAGTTTGAAGTTACTAACCATTAACCTATATTGAGTTGTATTTTCTCCACCTGGAAAGGACTTAGCATTCATGAGCACATGTCTGCCCCATTTTCTGGAGAGAGTGTAGTCAGTCTTTCTTGTGTGCCCAACAGATTGATTGGTGATCAGGAGACTCACTGATTTCTTGAAGTTAGAGTTGCAGATCAGGTCATTTGCATCACAAAACCTCCTCATTTATAGGATCAAAGCCATAGCCTCAATATACACCTTGGAATCTTCTGTGTTGCAGTCCAACATATGTGTTAAAAATCACCAGGCATGAAAATAAGCTCACTGTCATTTGTAGGTACTGGTATGGCTGTGTAGTAAAGAAGTTCATTTCAGAGCTGCATGGTTTGGAGTTCAGTCCCAATGCATGGATTCTGCTGCTGGTGTCCTCTCCTATAGCTGCAAGTTGACCAATACCTTTTAAGTGAAATTTGGTTGATGCTAACTGTAAGAAGTCTATTGTGTGTGTGTGTGTGCATGCTTATTCTTCTTGTCTTGATATGAGCATGTAGGTTGTAATCAAAGAATTAGTCTTTGTACAAACAGTGTCATTTGATTGCAATCTCTATGAAAGTATGTTTGGATATTTCATTATTTGATAGATTATGGGGGGAAAAATCCCTACTTTGCTTGAAAAGAGACAAAGATTGGCAACAAGCAGAACATCTGTCCATAGAAATTCTACCTCAACGAAATCTCATCTGACCCATGCAAGCATAGAAAAGTAGACATTAAAGCGATGATGGTTACAATGAAATACATGTGAGAAAGAGAGAGAATGTGTGTGTGCATGCATGCACATATATGTATGTTCGTGTGCATGTGTGTGCTCGTGTGTGTCAGTAAATATTGATTTAGAAATTACTGCAATTAAAATCTTTATTCTTGATGTAAATATCCTGATTCTGTATCATTAATCTTTTAAATTGCTAATTACTTATTGGTATATTATCTTTGAATTAGGATTGCCTGTGACTTTGTACAAATCAGGATTTTACCCTTTCTTGATATCGTTTCTGGTGACATTTGTCTTTCAAGTAAGATATTTATTTTATTTATCCTTTTTTATTTAAGACATTAATGATGGTCAGACTGGCAGCTATTTTCATTTTAAAAGTTTTAATTGATTCTATTGATCTCTGAACTTTGTTTGGTAATTATTTCATTAATCTATTTTGCAAAAAGGAAGACAACTGATAATGAAATTCCACAGGCATGGCTGTGTGGTAAGAAGTTTGCTTTGCAACTGCATGGTTTCAGGTTCAATCCCACTGCATGGCACCATTGGCAAGTGTCTTCTACTAAAGCCCTGGGCCAACAAATGTGTTGGTAGATGGAAATTGTGTGGAAGCTTATCGTATGTGTGTGTGTGTGTACGCGCATGCACACACACACACACACACACACACACACACACACACACACACATATATATATACACACACATGTATGTATATGTATACATTTATGTGTGTCTTTGTATTTGTCCCTGAACACTGTCTTGACAATTGGTACTGGTTTGTTTACTTCCTCATAACTTAGCAGTTCAGCAAGTGTGATCAATATAATAATTACCAGACTTAAAAGTAAATGCTGGAATCAATTTGTTTGAAGGTAGTCCCCCAGCATGTCTGCAGTCCAATGACTGAAACAAGTAAAAGATAATGAATAAATGTATTTCCACTGAGGTTCTGACATCTCTGACAGATACTCTAAGATGCACCTAAAAGACTACTGTTCAGTTTCCTACTACCAAACTTCACTCAAGAAATTTTGGTTGACTTGAGGCTTTGGTACAAGACACTTAACAACAGACATCACCAATTGATGTTTCAAAATTTTTACATTGGATATGGCCATCATCATCTGATGTCCATGCATCTACTTTGCCAAATGTACCTAAGCACAAGTGGACCTTATCAACGACAGAAATTAAGTCATATATTGGGTCATCCCATAAATAATGCAGTTTTTATACTTCTTTTATTTTCAAAATTAAGATAAACAAAGTTCTTTTTTAATCTAAAATGTACTCTCCTTCATTTTCTACAATGCTCTTCCATCTATCTGGTAGACTTGCAAGGCTCCTTCTTCCAAAATTGACTTGTCCATGGCGAAAAATAATCCTCTTGTTCTGACCTCGTCTACAGAATTCATATTTTTTCCATCCAAATGATTTTGAAGGCTGTGAAATAAATGATAATCAGATGGGGCAATGTCCAGCGAATATGGTGGATGGAGCATTGTTTCCCATTCATGACTACTATTCCCTTCAAACTTTGCTTTTGTGACCTGGACATCAATGTTTTGAAACTGACCTATTTTCCATTACATTTCAAACATATTCAGTGCTAAGTTGCTGAAGCAGAAATATCATTAGAACAAATATTCTGTTCAATACCACAGGTTTGCTTTTTAGTTACTTCACCTTAACCACTTGAGCATGTCCCTTTGTGATGATGAGCAGGACTAGTGGAGGAACATCATAGCTATGTGTTGAGAGGGATTACTTGAGGTTTAAATAAGTGTAACTAAAGTAGTTTGAAGGAAATATTAACCATTTTTCATACTTTCCTCACATTAGCAAATAGGAAATAACAGTTGCTACCCAAGGACAAAAATCATGTTACACAGTGTAATGAAATTGAAAATTTTATTTGAAGTGTAAATATGTATAAAAATTATTCTTAAGAAAAAGAGATATTTTGGGTCTTCCTTGTTTGGCACACACATTCATGGAACCCTTTCCAGT
Organism: Octopus bimaculoides; assembly: GCF_001194135.2. Lineage (NCBI taxonomy): Eukaryota > Metazoa > Mollusca > Cephalopoda > Octopoda > Octopodidae > Octopus > Octopus bimaculoides. Next base: position 105,262,466 of record NC_068981.1, read on the forward strand.
TGTTTAAGGATTAATCAAGATGTCAAGGAGTAGGGTTGGGTCTGGAACCATATGTTTACAAAGCAAACTTCTTAAACTTATATAAACTTATATTTGATTGAATTTTTATCTATGAATTTTATTAATCTATAATTTTTCTCAGTATTCACATGCATTTCATTTTTAATAAAGTACACCTCTTGCATTACAGCTATAATGTCTGGAACTGAACCAAAAGTGGAACCCTTATATTATGTTCATTCTTCCAGCCAAGTAGAAATAGCCAAATATCCCTCCTATAATATGCTTTTCTTAAAAAAGGAGAAATATATTTTAGTTCTAGATACACTATATCTGAATAGAAATAGGATGGCCATTGTTGGACTGTCTTTGATCATAGATCTGCTCAATGAGTGGTGATTGAAGACTTAAAGGGCAGCAACAATATAGATGAATCTATTAGGAACCTTATACATAGTCACTTTTCCTCCTAGAAATAGTTGTCAGTTTCTTTCAAAGCACTTCCTAGAGTGTTAAAAAAAAGAAAGACACTTTGAGTAATGTTGTCCTAGATATAATACGGTAGGAAAGCTTATATCATAGTTCTGTTCAAACAATGATGAACTAGGACTAAATAACAACTGTTTTAACTTTACTGACACTCAATCCTTCAATGTCACATTTTATTAGTATCAATCTAAGATGGCACCTGCTAAAAGCAACTGTAACAGAAACAAATGTGAGATGTCTCAATATTTTCCACTTAAGAGTCAATGTAATTTATTAAATTTATGTAAAGAAAATAATTATAGCAAGAGCAGGCAGAGAGCGTAAACCTCCGCCAAGGCAACACCAATGTCCTCTCAATGATTAGCCGGAGATAATTTTTAAAATGAGAATATCTGAAATAAACTCGACAGCTCTGACAAACGAGAGTGCTAAAAATGAACCTGACCGCTCTCAAAAATTAAATTTAAAAAACGGAAAAACAATCCAGAATTCTTGTCCAGTACCGGATCGATCCCAAAATCTAATTAGTCTGCGCCAGTCATGAGGCCATACATTCCTGAAAGTTACATCTGAATCCATTAAGCAGTTCTTGAGATATCTTGTCCATAGTCAAGCAAACAAACAAACAAACATGACTGCAAACAATACCTCCACCTTCAGTAAGGCAGAGGTAATAATACAAAATAAAAGGGTACTTGTCTTAAAGTAAACTTGTTTAATTTCGCAAGATTTAACTCATTTTCAATTCTATTTGTTAGTATTGTTTCTGTTTGAGCAGGTTTATTGTATGGAATTTTTCTGTTTAGCCAGCATTTAATTTGAAGTCATTTAATCATTATTGACTGTATATTGTCTACAGTATATATTCTATTTTTAATGACAGTTGTTGGGAGGTTATCTTAAAAAGATTTTACTGTCATAGATATGGCTGTGTGGTTTAAAATTTTGCTGTGCAGCCATGTGGTTTATGGTTCAGTCTCACTGCATGGCACCTTGGGCAAGTGCCTTCTACTATTCCTGCTGGGTCGACCAATGCCTTGTGAGTAAATTTGATTAACAAAAATTGTGGAAACCCAGCATGTGTCTTTATGTTTGACCCCGCCATTATTTAATAACCAGTATTTGTTTATGTCTCCATAACTTGAGGTTCAGATAAAAGAAACCCATACAATAAGCACTAAGTGTTAAAAAAAATAAGTACTGGGGTCAGTTTGTTTGACAAAGCCCTTCAAAGTGATGCCCCAGAATGGCTGCAGTCCAATGAGTGAAGTAAAAGATAAAAGTAACTGATACTGAGCAGTCAGTGATTATGCCGTTATTACCACTGTCTTTTGATAGTTCAAGTCATACAAGAAACATAACACATCAGAGAGCTTCTGAAAGTGAATTATGTATCTCGAAATGTCTTTGACAAAACACTAAATTGAACAAAATTTAAGTCTAAAATTATAAGCTCTTTAATTATAAAGTATAAACTAACTATAGACTCATTAACTTGTGTTCTGTTTTTAAATGCAGTCACAAATAAGAAAGACAATAGAACATTAGCCTTATTGGCTGTTGAATCCACTGTCCCAACACTTGTTTACTCTGTGCATAGTCAAGAAATTTTAACCCTTTAATATTCAGATTACTCTGTCAAATGTAATGCTTTATTTATTTACATCATTTTTGGATTAAACCTGCATAATCTTGTAGTTTCAAGATTTTGATGATATGGTTGTTTATTTTCAAAATGACATTGTAAGGTAGGTGTGAGAAGCCAGATCTGGTTGGTTTGAACATAAAACAAGTAGAATATTTGAACAGGGTATGGTCAGTTTAAATGCTAAAGGGCTAATCTCTCTCCCTAAATCCACAAATTGTAAATAAGGAAGTACAGTAATTATTCAGTGTTCATTAACAAATAGACTTAATTCTCATTGTCTCAGGCTATTTACCTGTAACTAAAAACTATGTGTCAATGAAACATTACACTGGTCAACAAGTATTTTTCATCAAGCATATGTCAAGGTGTACTTAGTGTAGTTTTTACTGCTGATTTCAAATATACAATTGGTGTTTTTGACATCACGTTCAGTTTTCAAGATGAGAAAGTTTTTTGGTTTTAGCTCATGCATTATATAGAAATTCCGGATCTTTTTTAAAACGGGGGCCACATTTTTCATTAACAAAACACTTTGAAACTTGGAACACTGGTAGAATGTGTCATATAAAACATCTTTTTCTCTTAGTCTTCTTAAAAAAAAAAGAAATCCATAAGTTATTCCATGTGAAAGTTGTCGTAT
>NC_068981.1:105265334-105268274 GCF_001194135.2 Octopus bimaculoides
GGTTAAAGCAAATTTAAAATGAAAAAAGCAAATAAAACGAAGGTATGGAGATTAAATACGCTTAACATCGCTTAATCAGCCAAAGGAGTATATATAAACAATTGAATACTTGTCAGTGATTGGTTGAAATTATCGAAATAAGACAATTTTTTACATGAAATAAATTCGAATACAAAAATATTTTTCTGTTCTATAACACAAAATAGATAAGTATACAAAGTTTGAAAGTCTTTCCGTACCAAAAACACTACGTAAAACATTAATGAAAAATGTGGCCCCCGTTTTAAAATAGATCCGAAATTCCAATTAAGGACGTGTATACATGTATTTCATATTCATCATGGAAACATACCTTCAAAATAAACTACATTATTCAGTGCTGCATAGTTCAGATGCAATATTTCATCATCTTAAATTAACCAATCAAGTTTTTGTCTGATGAAATAGGTATTTCAGCATCTCAAATTGTCCAGTCATAATTGGTCTGATGAAATTTTTCATCATCTCAAATTCAATATAAGTATAACCATTTGTATCTATTTCCTTACTTGTTTTACAGTGTTAACAATGTCAAGACAGTGTAGAAATTGTCCTGATGTGTTTTGTTATGTCTGGGGACAATTTATTGTGAAAGCTCAAAAACGTACAATAATACCAGAGATCAAGATTTATAAGCTATACTTTGACTGTCCTCTTGGAGATCAAGTCAAGTTATGGGCACCACATTTTATCTGCTCAGCTTGCTCAAATGGTTCATGTGACTCGTTCAATAAGAAGAAGTCCATGCCTTTGCCATTCCAATGATATGGAGGGAGCCGAAAGACCATTTTAATGACTGTTATTTTTGCAAAATAAATGTCATCGGATTTTCTATGAGGAATAAACACAAAATTGTGTATCCCAATTTGGATTCTGCAATGAGACCTGTGCCTCACAATGGAAGTCTGTCAATTCCAGTTCCACCAGATGATGGTATTGAAACATCAGATAATGATACTGAGGAAGATTATGTGGCTGATGACGATAGCTTTGAACCTGAAAAATTTTCCCAAGCTGAACTGAATGACCTTGCCAGAGACCTAGCCCTCTCAAAAGATAAAGCAGAACTGTTAGCATGAAGACTGAAGGAGAAGTATTTGCTAGAGCATGGTGTTTGTATAACTTATTTTTGGCAGAGAACTGTGGTTCTACAAATGTGTTTTTCTGTTGAAGGTCTACTTTGCTTTTGCAATAACATTGATGGATTTTTTGGATGTTTATCACAAAATCATGATCCTGTAGAGTGGCGTTTATTTATTGACTCTTCAAAACAAAGTTTAAAAGGTGTACTTCTTCATAATGGTAATTTGAAGCCCTCCATTCCTATTGCACACTTCATTCATTTTCATGAATATGAGAATATGCAACTTTTACTTCATGCCATTGCCTACGAAAGATACTCATGGAAAATATGTAGAGATTTAAAAGTCATTGGAGTGTTAATGGAAATGCAGTCAGGTTTCACAAAATACTGTTTTTCCTTGAGTCTATGGGATAATCAGGCAACTGACAGACATTATTTGGAATCAAACTGGCAGATAAGAACATCATACCAACCAGAACTATGTAGCGTCAAGAATACACCTCTTGTAGATCCATGTAATGTCCTATTGCCTCCTTTGCACATAAAGGTTGGACTGATGAAATAGTTTGTAAAAACACCTGGGAAAAGAAATGCCAGAGTGTATGAGTATATTGTAGAAAAGTTTTCCAAAATCACACAGGTGAAGTTGAAAGTGGGTATCTTTGTCAGACTCCAAATTAGAGACGTACTCAAAGATGTCAACTTCAGGACAACACTGGATGAGCTGGAACTGCCTACTTAGAATTCTTTCAATTGGATCTGTGAGAATTTCTTGGGCAACAAGAAGGCAATGGAGTAGAAGAATGGCATCAAGAATCTTCTGAAATGTTACTCAGCAATGAGTTGTCGCATGTCACTGAAAGTTCTTGGACTCCCATCTGGATTTCTTTGCAGATAACCTTGGAGTGTGTGATGAACATGGTGAATGATTTCACCAGGACATTAGTGTTATGGAGAAACAGTACTAAGGCTTCTGGAATGACAGTATGCTCGCTGACTACTGCTGGACACTTTGCCGTGATCAACCAGATCAGGAACACCACAGGAAATCCAAATCACAATGTTTCTAATTCTGTTGTTCTAACTTTGTTTTGTCTGACCCATTTTTGTGTATTCACTCTTTGTAGAATGATAATGATTTTTAACTCAATAAACTCATTTACTTTCTAAAAATAATATGCCCTTATTTATTACATTAATGATTTCATATTATATAAATAATTATGTAAATATGTGCATGTATCTACTGAAAAACTGATATGTGCTGCATACAAATGGAGTGTAATTTTGAAATCAACATGAAAATTAGTCTATAAAGTTGGTTTGCATTCATAATGAGTATAATACATTTAATTTTGTTGACCAGTGTTATGTAACTGTCAATTATTTGCTAACTGTATGATTTGCTTGCTTTAAAGGCTGATTTAATTTTCTTTTATGGGCTTATAAAATATTTATGTGGACCCCAGTGGCTGTGAGGAAAATGACTTTCCCAGACTTTTTGACAATGGCAGGCTCCAGGTATCCGGTGATACTGGTGGGTGCCCCCCCCCCCCAAGTGTCACTCGTGCCATGTCAAAAACAATTGTCCAAGGGGCTGTGGCAAGGCCCCAGAGCAGGGAAAGACAAATGAGTGCCCTGCCCTCCCATCGCAGAGAGAGGTGGAGGAGGTTGTTGGTGAAACAAAATCAACAAATAAGAAGAGGAGGGTAAGCAGCGATAGTTGCTCACCAGAAGATCATGTGCAGGATGCGGGAGAGAAGAGGCACCCCCCAGGTATGCCGGTGGAGGCCCCGAATCCTGCAACCGGGAAAAAA
>NC_068981.1:105268983-105278000 GCF_001194135.2 Octopus bimaculoides
CAGAATTAGATGCAAACTGTTTACTCAGTGTAATGCTAATCATATTGATTATTTTATGTTAACTGCGGGAGCCATAGTTACATTAAGCAGCCTGGGGCCGCTATCCCCCAAGCCTCAGCGGATGGTATCTTCAATCCATCCGGCCTCTATGCCCGGGGGTAGCCCGCACACCCAGGCTCTTATTATTTTTCTCCCGCAATAAGTGGGGAGGAACACAATTTCTTTTCCTTCCAGGGGTTTCCCTGCGAAGGTGCAGGCTTCCTCGGGAGTACCAAATAGCAACCATACTGTTGCAAATTTGTTCCCCCGGGAAATAAATTTTACAGTTGGCAGATATTCTGCCAACTCTTTCTCAATACATTCTTTGTTGTATTGAACGATGGTGCCGAGAGGCCTAGAATAGGTCCTTAGCACCACCGTTCTATTGTTCATGTCTTTTAACCACTGCTTGGGTGGGGTAATTTCCCACTCCACAGCAGTGGCCTTATTTTTTTTTATATTCTCTGCCATGAGAAAAATGTCCACATAAAAATAAACACAACAAAAATTATAAACACAGGCAAAAAGAAAATAGTTAAAAAAAAAAGCAGCAGAAATAAAATAATAGTTTGTACTAAAAAAGTTCGTAAAAGAAAGAGAAAGGAAAGACAACAGTTCAGAAAGAGTAAATAAAAATACAGTTTCAGGCAGAAAAAATTTTCGAGCCACAATGGTACTCTGGCCCAATTTGATCCCAGCTCCGTTGCCACCATCACTTTGTTGGTAAAAATCCAATCCTTTGAAATCCAAAGCAAGAGGAAAATTTTTTTTCAAATTGGTAGTTTTCAAACCTTCTTAGTTGTTTGAAGACAATAAATTTTTTCAAGTTTCTCTTCACTATTGTGAAACAACAATTCACACAAATATTTCTGGCTTGCTGTACTGGCTGTTCAAACAAGCCCACCAGCAGCAAGCCACACACACTTTTGCTTGCTAAACAAGCAACAAATTCACCGCCAAGCAAGCGTAAATGCCCCAGAGCTGGGCAGAATATACTGTAAAAATAAAAACACAATACTTCTACCCAGCTCACACAAAAATGCAAATTCGCTACCTGACAGTGTTCTTAGACGGAGCCATGAGCTACATGTCCATCTTCAATGGTGACCAGAAGCAGACTGCTTCTTGGTTGTCGCATTACTACTGATAGCATTACAATTCACAGATATTTGCATTCAACCACATGTAAGAAAACAGTATCCCGCTTGATTTTGCATACAAACATTTGCAGTAAAAGGCACACCTATGTAGTAAATGGCATCCCCCATTGGTTTCTACAATGCGCACTTCATTTGTTTGACCGGCAGAGATGCCTACTTAATGCATTAGCATGATTTAATGCAGTCATGGACAAACTGTGGCCTGCAGAACTTTCTGAATGGCATACCTAACAAAAAATTACCCTGAATCATTTTATTAGTGCAGCCTATCTGATGATAGCCATGTCTCACATAGCCTGCTTCATAAAAAATATTGCCCATATCTGATTTAATAGATGAGTATTTCACAAATACATGTTCTTGTAGCATTAGTTATAACACAGACTTGGTGTCAGTTCATATACAACAAGGCTTCATGAAAATACAGATAGAGTCAATCTTACATAAACATCATATTTTACAGGTGCTGGAAGTCTTCAACAAATAACTGACAATTAAGCTGATCTTTCACATCGCAGCAAAACTGTGTGACTGTATTGATTCTTCATTCATCTCCAAGTTGGGATAAAGCTGTGAATAGCAAAATCATGCTGGTTTTAGTATGAAGTTGTGCAAGCAGCTATGAGAGAAGAATTCACAGCATATCATAATGAACGGGATCCCAATTCCCACTGAATTTTTGTGCTAAAAGTGTCTGTATGTAAGGCCATCACAGAAAGAAAATTCTGCAACTTATCAAGTGAACAATGAACTCTGTTTGGCTGAAATTAAGGTCTGCATGCATGATAAACTCATGGTTTACATGCAATCAGAAAATGGAGTTGAAGTCAGCTGCCATATATCCTTAGCACAACCCTCATGTAAAATCAGCATAACACAAAGTACAACATGGCTTATATATCCAACAGGCTTTCAGAGTTTCCATCTATCCAATATCACTCTAAAGGCTTAGGTCAACCTCAGGCTATGGTAAAAGACACTATGAGCAACCAAACTTAAGGTTTCATGATTGCAAAGCAAACTTATTAAGCACTTGGTAATACCTACAACTGCAAACAGCCATATATATAAATTCAACTATATATTTTTTAGCACAGCCAATGATTTTCAGTAACAATAACACAACTTTGAAAGGAGTCACACTCTCTCTCGCTCTCTCACACACACACACCAACATACACACACACACACACACACACACCAAAACATGCACTCACACTGACACACACAAATACAAGCACGCACACACACATGTATATATTAATCAAGCACAAAGAACATTCCATGAATACTATATTAACTGATGTACAACCACAGATTTTAATTTGCGCACAATTACAGTAATCCCTTGTCTATCACGAGTGTTACGTTCCAACCCCCAACCCCCATGATGGGTGAAAATCTGCAAAGTAGAAACAGTACTGTACTGTATATATATTTTTATTATTTTTATATATTTATTTTATTATAAATGCAAAACAACACCACACACTCGCCTCCTGAGTTTCGTTTTCCATACAGTATGTGCAATTCTTAGTTTACTCATCTACGGTAAACTACGTATTTTCTTTTAATATATTTTAATTAATAAAGAATAAAAAGTTTTGAATGGTACAACAATGCACTTTAATACAAAAAATGGACTATATACCTGTTGTAATTTAGTTATCCATAGTTAAGGAGTTTGGCCTGTCCATAACGGTTACCACCAACATGAATACAGTTGATTTCTTGGACATAACCTTAGACTTCAGTACAGGAAGCCTAATGAGGATACAGTATACATTAAAATTTTGTTAAAATGTGGAATTTGTAATGTGCCTTAAGGCATGGCATATTAATTTAACATTCTTCAACTTTTCTAAGATACTAGGCTCAACTCTTACATCAGAGTTGAGTGAAACTCAATAAGAAGTGCTATTCATATGTATAAATATGATATAGCAAAATGTAAAATTCTTCAGTTTGAGACGTTATTGTGTTTTTCAATTGAACACATGCTGGTTTGGAAAATCTCTGTTGTGTTTAAGCTCTTTATGCTTCTATTATGCAGATCTTCACATAACTACAATTTAATGTCTGAGCATTGATGGTATAATAAAGTTAAGTACTGACAGGTGAATTTAATCCTCTAGGATTCCAGATAAATCGGTAGGTAAACCAGTTGACCAGCAAAGAAGTTGAAAGTTCGTCTTGTCACTGATAATGCAATGTGAGCAGATAGAGCAGGTAATACCATTGTAAGCAATGTGGAACTAAAGGAATTTCATTGGTTTCCAGGGTTAAATTCAATTCCTCCAATGGAGAAAAAGCTGCCTCTCAGTAGGCTAATGAAAGACCAGTACATAGTCACTGGTCCTCCTAGAAAAAGTAGTCAAATTTTTCGCCCATTAATGTTAGAGAAACCCAAAATTAAATCTGGGCCTTAAGGATGCTTGTGATTTTTAAAAATATTATTCTTTTAAGAAGAGTGTTGATTTGATCCAATTGCATCTCATACACATGTCACCTTAACATGACAGACCATGGAACACAATCCACAGCCCCAAATTTCTACATCTTTACATATATGATAATTCAAATATCACACAAGGATTTGCTATGTCAACAGAATAGATACATAATTCATGTCTCTTGCATTCTTTAAAGCCCTTGTAAAGAAGTTTTAACTCAAAATATCACAATGAATTGAATATTTAATATATCTTTGTTATTGTTATTATCAACATTTAATGTTCTTTCTGCATAACTTCACCTTTTATAAGATATTAATTTTCAATTATGCTTTTTCATTTTGCTTTATATTATAATAAATATTTATATCTATATTTTTCTCATCCTAGGTGGTTTTAATTTGTATCACTGTGGAAATACTTCAGAGATCCTGTATTAATCAGTTTCTGGATTATAAGGTTTGATATTCAATAACACATTTAATTTTATTGCTATCTTTTGATTTCTTGTTTACTTTACTATTCTGGTCTCTCATCACTATAATCTTCAGAGCACTGCTATTTTTTCTTTCTTTCTGCAGTCTTTGTGTAAGGTTAATTTCACAGTTAACAAAATCATCAGAAATACTAAACTTAAAGTTTCTTTATTTCTACGATATGAACATAGGCGCAGGCATAGCTGTGTGGTAAGAAGCTTGCTTCCCAACCACATGGTTCCAAGTTCAGTTTCACTGCGTGGCACCTTGAGCAAGTGTCTTCTACTATAGCTTTAGGCCAATCAAAGCCTTGTGAGTGAATTTGGTTGATGGAAACTGAAAGAAGCCCATTGTACATTCGCCATGATAGATCACTAGCCACTGAACCTTTTTTATTTTCTCTCACTGTTTATTTCTGTGTTCTTTTCTGTCGAAGAGTGTAGACTCGAAACGTAACACACTTTCTCACTTCCCGAGCATTAAACTAATACATCTGTTTGTTGTTTACACACCCATCTTCGTTTTTGGTGTTTTTGTAAATTCTCACTATATATATATATATATATATGCACAGGAGTGACTGTATGTAGCTTACTTACCAAACACATGGTTCCAGGTTCAGTTCCACTGAGGGGCATCTTGTGCAAGTGTCTCCTACTATAGCCTTGGGCCGACCAAAGGTTTGTGAGTGGATTTGGTAGACGGAAACTGAAAAAAGTTTGTCACACATATATAGATATATATGTGTGTGTGTGTGTGTATGTTTTGTATGTCTGTGTTTGTTCCCCCCATTATTGCTTGACAACCAATGTTGGAGTGCTTACATCCTCGTAACTTAGCGGTTCAACAAAAGATCCAATAGAATAAGTACTAGGCTTACAAAGAATAAATCCTGCAGTCGATTTGTTCAACTAAAGGTGGTGCTCCAGCATGGCTGCAGTCAAATGACTGAAACAAATGAAAGAATATATATGTGTTAGTGTGTTGTGTTTGTCCCCACCACCACCACTTGACAACCGGGATTGGTGTGTTTACATCCCCTCAGCAGTTCAGCAAAAGAGACTGATAGAATAAATACCAGGCTCTAAAAATTTTTTTTAAAAACCAGGTGTCAAGTCATTCAACTAGAATTCTTCAAGGTGGTGCACCAGTATGGCCACAGTCTAATGACTGAAACAAGTAAAAGAATAAAAGAATATTGTCCATTTATATTGCAAATATTTTCACTGCAACTGAAGAATGTCTTTACTAAAAGAAAGCAACTAAATGGTTGCTGTGGCATGCAGCGTGATTAAGAAGTTTTTTTCCAAACCACTTTGATCCAGGTTTGACCCTGTGTTTGTCTTCTACCAACAATGCCTTGTGAGTAGAAGTTGAAAAGCAAACTGTGCAGAATCCTATCATGTAAGTGTGTGTGTGTCAAGGAATATCTTTTGATGTTATACATCATCATCATCATCATCGTTTAACATCCGCTTTCCATGCTAGCATGGGTTGGATGATTTGACTGAGGACTGGTGAACCAGATGGCTACACCAGGCTCCAATCTGATTTGGCAGAGTTTCTACGGCTGGATGCCCTTCCTAATGCCAACCACTCCGAGAGTGTAGTGGGTGCTTTTACGTGCTACCGGCACAAAGGCCAGTCAGGCAGTACTGGCAACAGCCATGCTTGAAATGGTGTATTTTACATGCCACCTGCACAGGAGCCAGTCCAGCGGCACTGGCAACGATCTCGCTCGAATGTCTTTACAAGTGCCAGGAAGGCGGTGCTGGGCACAGGTGCCATCACGATTTCGCTTTCACTTGCCCCAACAGGTCTTCGCAAGCCGAGTTTCATGTCCAATGAAGGAGATGATGTTGGCATGGGTGCCAGTTGTCGAATTTAGTTCAATTTCACTTGCCTCAACAGGTCTTCGCAAGTGGAGTTTAGTGTCCAATGAAGGAAGGTACGCATAAGTGGGCTGGTTACACCCTTGGCAGAAGCCTTGGATTTAGGTCTCACTTGGCTTGCCAGGTCTTCTCATGCACAGCATATTTCCAAAGGTCTCGGTCAGAAGTCATTGCCTCAGTTATACATCAGAAAATAATGTAAGCATAAGCAAGAAAATTGAAAACTTGCTGCTCTTTAATAAGTTGCTTGTGATATTTGTATTGAACTGAGTTATAGAGATGCTCTGTTACTTTTACCATAGAAATGCAATGGACAATGAAATAACTGGCTTGGTAAGCAGTACTGCTATTGTTTACTAATTGCAGTATAAATTAAATAAATAAATGCCAAAATATTTACCACATAGCCTTTGAAATATATAAAATTTTTATATTAAATATTTGTCATACTAAACTAAATTTTTATATTGAATATCTATGTCATAATATTAAATTTTCACATCATATATTTTGAGGTAAAAAGTAGAATAGGAACATTGCTTTCCATTATTATTTTTCTTATTAGACATTCATGAGATATTAAAAGTACCTCTAACTTTTGCATGCCTTCTGACACTAGTAAGATTGTTACAATTGATGTTCAGCTTTAATACCAGTAAGCTGATATGGAAGGAGTTCAAAATAATAAGCTAATGCAGAAAAGTGGAGGCCATTAACAATAGATGAGACTGTAAGAAGAAAATGCATGTCTTGGGGGACAGTGGTTGATGCCTCTTTCTCAATCATTTGCATCGCTTCCTTTTCCTTATGTGTGTAGCAACAACACCGCTTCAGATAGTGCACCAATGTGAGTTTTGCTTTAGGTTTGTAGATGTTTGATAACTGTTTAGGACTGGAGTGTTACTTGGAATGAAAATGGAATTCAAGTCTTGGTGATGTCATTATGGCAGTGTTCTCTAAACAGAGACCTCAAAAGTAAATAGACAACTCTCATTATTCTGTTATCTGCATGGACACTATTTGTTAGTATGATGCCCAAAGGGGTTAAATCATTATAAACTGCATAAAGCATGTCTACTAAATACTAGATTGAGTATTAAGTGCATCAAATGATATTATTTAGTTTCTAGAAATAAATCTTTCAAAAATGATGCTTTGAGATGTCTGTATATGTAGCCACTTTGAGGTGTGTGTGTGCGTGTGCGTATATATGTGTGTGTGTGGAGCCATCAAAGATAGTGAGTTCAAGCATGTAGTAACTTTGTAGATTTAACAGTATTATTATCAATAATTATTATTAAATATTTTCAGTGCCTGTTTTTTCATCCACTTTCTGCTACCAACTTGTGAACGATGATGTATTGACATGTTGAGGTATTTGGTATCTGCTGAGATTCCTGACCAATGAGATGTAGTCACTATTTGTGAAGTACATTTTCCTGAAGCTTTTCCCTTTGTGGGAGCAGCAGTTCTGAATCAAGCAAAGATCAACATTGAGTGGCTAACATCTGAAATATTATCCAATACTCACAGTTCCCCATCAGTTGGGTAATACATTTGGTGGTGCATAAAACTTTGTATTCTATAGAGGATTAGAAGTAGGCAGAAGAAGAACATTCTTGGAAAGACACAGGACTTAAGAAAGATAAACTAAACAGCTTATTACAGAGGAGTTCCAGCCCAAAGATTGTGGTAACTTCCACAGAAGATGTGGTCTCATATCCCATGAGCATCATACAAGCTTTTCTATCCAAAGAGTTTTTCAACCTAGTATTTACATGCTATTATTCATAGCTTTATCTTCTTCAATATTCACCATTCCACAAAAGAATTATTTCACTCTACATGGCAAAAGCATCATCAGCTGAGTCATCCAAGATGCATGCAAAGTTTTGCTGAAGGACAGATCTGGATGTCTGTTAACCCCATAGTGAGGATTCTCATGTCACTTTTCTTAAGCCAGGAAGAGGTGGAAGTTTTCCTGTCTGGTTACTGTGACAAAAAAGATTGAATGTAGACAAGATTGAAAAGATTAGAAGATATAAACTTTTGGGCTTTTTAAAATTTCACCAAAAGAGGGAGGTGAGAATGATGAGGGAAATGGTTTGTTTAAGGAAATTAGCTGAAGGTTAAGTGAAAATAGTAAAATGTAGCCCAAAAGAATGGGTCTGTTCTCTGCATGTGCCCACTCTCAGCATGTATCTATAGGTTACAAAGCACAGCCAGGAGAGGGTATTTGCTCTCGATAGTCAGAGTAGTCCAGGTTGTGTGGGATCCTTGTTTGGTATCTGGTAGCTATCTTCCATTGAGAAGTTCCGTTACATTTTTATTTTATACTTTTATTTTCTGAGGAGTTTTTGTGCGATTGATTCATGGAAAGACATTGTTTTTGTAATTTGTCTTCATAATGATCTCATATTCATCACCCTCATGACAAATTAAAGAAATCATTACCACTACCACCACCACCACTACTACTATGCATCTTAACTTTCATGTTTATATAAGAAATTAACATTGAAATATATTTTACTGCTCTTACATTTTCTTATTAAACAATTGCTGTTTACAGGAAAGTCTTGATGAAGACCTCCACGATGCACTTCAGAATAAAAAGGACGAAAGTGGTAAATTTTCACTATACAATCTATTTACTCAATCTTACTCATGTATGTACAAATGCATATTACAGATACACACACACACACAAATGTAAATACGTGCATATATGTATGTGTGTGTGTGTGTGTGTGTGTATGTATGGTATTTTTATATAAGGTTAAAGCTTATGTCCCATGCAGATAGGAATGCCTTCTTTTTCCTGTCGAGGGCTTATATGCCCCATTATTAGACTATTTTCCTTAGTCATTGCACGGTGAACGGCATAAACTTTAAGCTTATCTAAAAATACCATTATTATTATTTACAGAATTGTAAAATACGGCACCATATAACAAAACCATTCACACCAAAAGCATATAAATATATATATATATA
>NC_068981.1:105278265-105279196 GCF_001194135.2 Octopus bimaculoides
ATATATACCAGAGTAAGCACATAAATGCAAAACAAGGTGGAAAAAATAGTACTTGAATGCCAATCACTAAAACTGTTACTCAGAGTTACACGTTCCTGTTTGTCAGAGAGTTTTGTTTAGAATAGAGCAAGATAAAGTTATATGCAGAAATACAATTACTTTGATAGATACACATTTGAAAATGGTTTTGTTTCATTGATCCTTTCAACTAACAGCCTTTACAATAATAGCCAGTTGCATGAAATAACAAATTGCGGTTTGAAATCATATTATTATAAAAATCCTTAAATCAAAAATAGCTTATAAAGAAGGAAAAGGCCTGAATACCCAGGGTAAATAATTAGTTGTAAAATATTAATAAATTAAAAGATATATCCTTTTAAAAATATTTTCATGTTAGATCACATATACATTTAGCAATATATACACACATACCAAACAATCATATATACACTAAACATACAGATGCAGGTACATGGCTACATACATATACAGACATATATAGGCAAAACATAAATATATACAAATGCATATTTGTGTATGCATGCACACACACAAAATCTCCTGGTGTGTGCTTATACAAGTTAGTTGTTATAGGCTAAAGAAAGAAAAGGAAAAAATCAGAGAATAACAAGTGGTGGGGAAGAAAGAAAAAAGGGGAAAAGAAGAAAATGAAATAAAAGAAAGAGAAACAAAATTAGAGAGAGTGGAATAATGGCATTAGAACAGTATCTAACGAAGGGTAGATACTTCGTTCAGCTTGCGAAACGAACACATAAAAACACACATAAAATTACATGTATCTCTACATAAATACAAACTTACATACAAATATACACACATATAGACATGCATACAAATATACAAAAATATGTATGCAAATACATGCCCACATATATAAATGTATATATATATATATATATATATATAT
>NC_068981.1:105279455-105287737 GCF_001194135.2 Octopus bimaculoides
ATATATATATATATATATATATACATATGCACACACATACACGTACACACATACATATACATAGAGACATGTCTTCACATCAAGATAAATATATACATCATAATGTATATTACTCTTTTACTTGTTTCAGTTATTTGACTGTGGCCATGCTGGAACACTGCCTTTAGTCGAGCAAATCGATCCCGGGACTTATTCTTTGTAAGCCTAGTACTTATTCCATCGGTCTCTTTTGCTGAACTGCTAAGTTATGGGGACATAAACACACCAGCATTAGTTGTCAAGCAATGTTGGGGAGACAAACACAGACACAAAAAACATACACACACACACACACTCACACATATATATATATATATATATATATACGACAGGCTTCTTTCAGTTTCCGTCTACCAAATCCACTCACAAGGCTTTGGTCAGCCCGAGGCTATAGTAGAAGACACTTGCCTAAGATGCCATGCAGTGGCACTGAACCCAGAATCATGTGGTTGGTAAGCAAGCTACTTACCACACAGCCACTCCGGCGCCTACAATTTTCGCAAACAATTTTCAAAAAACTGTCTGATATATATAATATTAAAATGTTAAAATAAGGAAATTGTACAATAAAAATAAACCTCGGCGAAGCTTAAACTTAAATCTGTAAAACAGCCAAAGGCTTTCTTAAAAGTGAAGTTGAAATATGCACTAACATTGCAATACAAAATAACTATTAGGTGTAAAGTCAAATTGAAAATTTTCCAAAAGTGAAAACATTTTACCCACATGGTATTTTATCGGTTGACACTTTAAACCTCACAGCTTGCCTACAGGAATTTAAGAGCTCGCGTCTCTGTTTCAAAGCATGTTTGTCCTGGAACTGGATGAACGCATTAATGAAGTTAACTTTTTGGTTAATGGATTAATGAAGTTGATTTTTCGATTAACAGTACCCACCTCTGGTTGTATCTGTTGTCAATGTGGTTGGGTCGAAGTAGTGTTATTAATGTCTGGGTTGTGGTAGTGGTTGGGTTGCAGTTATTTCATTGTTGGATCATGCAGATGTATAGAAAGAAGCCCATCGTATATATGTATATATATGTATGTGTGTGTATATGTTTGTGTGTCTGTGTTTGTCCCCCCAACATCGCTTGATAACCGATGCTGGGTGTGTTTACGTCCTCATAACTTAGTGGTTCGGCAAAAGAAACCGATAGAATAAGTACTAGGCTTCCAAAGAATAAGTCCTGGGGTCGATTTTCTTGACTAAAGGCGGTACTCCAGCATGGCCGCAGTCAAATGACTGAAACAAGTAAAAAAGAAAATACAGATTTGCAATTTTGTCAGTGGGTACTTTATATACCACTGGTTTATAGTTATGTAAGTTTAACTGATCTTGCTGAGTGAATTTGACTTTTATGGGCAGGTAAATTTGATTAACAGGTGTAAAAGCAATAACATTATGGATAAACTCTAAAATTGAAATTCTCAATGATTCTTACCTGTTTGATTTGTTGCTAAAATTATCCTAGATGGCAACCGACAAAGATTTTGCCTCTTTTTAAGATGAGGTACATTAATTTGAATAAATTAAAATACAGGTATAACCAGGGGAAGGTTTTATTCTTTCGGTAAATATTTCGTATCTCAATGTAGAATTATTTTTTTCCACAGTTTTTTTGGATGCATTCAGCGTATCTGACCTCCAAACCCGCTGCAAGCCACTTTTTACTGGAAAAGAAATGTGGGAGAGGTGGCGGGGACCTTGATGTTTCCCACCAAGGGAGTTTAGTTTCGTGGGTCTTTTTTCTTTTCCTGGTTATTTTGCATGCTTTCAATGAATGTGACACCGAAATCATGCGTAAACGGCTCCTTTTTCCAGAAAAGGAAGTATTTGGTTACTATTTCTAGCATTCCCTGCTACCATGTAACAGCTGTTTGCATTCACACCAAAATATTTACCAACTTTTTTCCTTCCATTTATTTTTTCCACTTTATGGAAGTCAATATTTTCTCTGTTGACATCCACCTCAGTTAATTTTGCTTTATTCCTAGTTCTGTGTTTTCTGGAAGAGAAGCCCTTACATTATCTCAAAGCTATAAGAAGTCACTTATTTGGGTTAATGGACTTGAGTTAACAGAAGCTAAATGTAATGGAAGTTAATTAGTCCAATAATGATTTTCAAAGTTAACTTAAAAGTTAAGTCATTAACAAAAATGTTAACTTTGTTAGCGATTAATGAACTTACACCCAGCTCTGAGTACAATGATAAATGAAAATACAAATTTATGCAATTTGATATACCATAACCTATAACATTACAATATTACACTATTGCAGGACAAAAATTATACATACATGCATGCCTATATGCAACTCTTCTCATTTCTTTTCTAGAATCTAGTGAAGATGAGGATAATACGCACAACCACTTCATCACTTCACCTAATCTTCATATGTTAAGTGAGATGTTTCTCTACAATGGAGTACGACACATTTTTGATTTCCTGGTTGTGTTGCAGCTGTAAGTTTCTAAAACGTTTTTTTCTTTTCTCTACATTACTTCAATATCAGTAAGGAAGATTCTACACCATCTTTTGATCTTACAAAAATAGCAGCCAAATCTCAATCTCCCTATACTAACTTAAGTAAGGGAAGGACATACAGGCAATGTAGTCATAGATATACCAAAAAATAGGATAGTCACTAGTTGAAAACCTTTAATCATAGGTCTTCTCTGTCTGAGTTTACATGGGATTAAATAATGGCAACAAGTTTAATGTTCCATCCTAGAACAATTTTTGTTCGCTTAAGTAATTCTACTCCCCAGATGTGTGTAAAATAAAGTATCTTATTTAGTAAAGTGCCTAAAGTAAATATGGTCTGTTAGAGGGCTGATCTAGCCTGTTTGCACATTTTACAATATGTGTTCTTTATGATTAATTGTAAATTTATTGTAGTAGTACAAGTTTTAGCTGAGACTATGTAATTGTGCAATAAATTTATTCAAAATCCAATAAATTTTGCTGTTTAGTATATCAGTAAGTGACTATTAGTCACTTATTATGCCTCCTCTTGTATTCATTATTCATTATACTTTTGTATTCATTATTCATTATATTCATTATTCATTCATTATACTTTTGTATTCACTATTCATTATACTCATTATACTTTTTTATTCATAATCCATTATACTCATTATGCTTCCTCTTGTAGCATATTCCTTCTCTTATATTTCCCCTCTTATATAGGTCCAAATACTTATTCTATTCATTCTCAATAATTAGAAAGTTAGCTTAACTTTCATTTCTTTAATTCAAATTTCTATTATATCACCAAATAGGTTATCAATTTTATAGGCTAGAAAATTTAAGTTCCATTGAGAAAGGGTTAGTTTTCAGTCAACAACATAAGACCAAGATGTTGTTTAACCTTGTATCAGCCCAGCTTCAGCAGATCAATGATCAAAGGCATTCTGACCATAATGATCATGTCAAACTACCATTATCTAGTATGTATTTTATTAAAAGAAAAAGAGTAGAGTGTGATTTTAGAGAGATTTGACAACTATTTCAAATTAATCAAGTGGATGCTTAGAGTAGGAACTGGAAACGTTTTTTTAGTACCAGAGACAAATTTTCACATGAACTATTGATGAGAAACATTACAAATATTTAATTGTACAAATTTATGGGTATGCAACTTATACTAAATTAATGTCATGTGGCTTTAATAGCTTTCCATTTTTCATATGTATCAATGAGTAGTTTCAAATTTGATTGCAGGTGAAATTTCGCTTGCTGACAAGGAATACCCTTTCTATGGCATAGAGACCCTCCCATTGGCTCATGACCTTGTGTTAATTCCTGATTGTGACAGCTTCATTTCATATATTGTGATCTTTATGCCTTCTTCAAAAGTATGAGGATCGCAGAATCTCTAATTACTGACTTCCATCTTGAAAACCGAGGCCTTGTATCTTTATATGAAATCAATAATACAGATTAGACTTGATTTCTTTACTGGTGGTGTTTTTGTTTTGTGACCAAATTTGGGATAAGCTTTGTGTTTGTCCAAACTTTGAAGTTTGTATGACTCTTATTGAATTGATAGCCTCTACAGTTATATAACTAACACACATATTGGTTTCAAATTTTGGCACAAGGTCAGCAGTTTCAAGAAGGAAATAAGTCAATTCCATCAGCCCCAGTGCTCAGCTGATATCTATTTTATCGACTCTGTAGCAAGGCACCTATTTCTGTCTCTCTCTAACCTTTCATTTGATACCAGATCACCTCCTCCAACGGCTCCTCTATTATAGAAAGACACCTGTTTCTGCCTCTCTGTCTCTCTGTCACACTCTAAGATTTTATTCTCTGACACAAGTTCCCCTCCTCAAAAGCCCCTTCCCCTCTCATAATTCCTTGTCTTGTGAGTTATTTCATGACCTTACTAATGCTGGTGCCATGTAAAAAGCATCCAGTCCACACTGTTAAGTGGTTGGCATTTGGAAGGGCATTCAGCTGTATAAATCATGCCAAAACTAACCTTGCCTGTGCCAGTGCCACATAAAAAGCACTGAGTCCACTCTGCAGAGTGGTTGGTGTTAGGAAGGGCATCTAACCATAAAAACCCTGCCAAAACAGACACAGAAGCCTAGGGCACTCATATTAACAATATTTCTATCTATTACACATTTTCTTCACTCTTTGTAGCTGTAATCACGAAGCACTTATTTTATAAAATCATGTGTTTAAGCTTACCTTTTATGCTGACTACACCTAGCTTTATCTCTGATCACCAGTCTACATTAAATATGTTATCCTTACAGGTGAGAATTCACACCCGTCATCCAAGCAGTAAATTCAGCGATGATTGTGCTAATATCAATCAAGTTTTATGCATCATATGAGAATTAAAATTTTCAAAAGTTTTCAAATAACTGAACATTTACAAATTGCATCATTATGGCAATCTTATCCAAATTTACAAAATAACACTCACTATTTCTACTGTATAAAAAGTTTGGTTTCCTTAATCCATATAACCAATACTTGTTAGCATGTAAAAATCTCATTAAAGACTTACTATATCTTGCAAGAATGTGTTGCTTAAAAATTTGAAAATAAAAAAAATAATAATGAAGCATATTGCATACAGTGCTCTGGTGTACTACAGCTCATCAGAAAAGATAGCCAAAAATGCATGTACAGTATATAGAATAATGCCTCAAAAGACAGCAAAGTGAACAGTGAGTCAGTCATTAAAAAAAGAGGAACATTAGGTGTAATCTTTCATCTTTTATCTTTTACTTGTTTCAATCATTTACTTGCTTCAATCACTGCCTTGGTGTATTTTTGTCAAATGAATTGACCCCAATAATTCTTTTTTTTAAGCCTGGTACTTATTCTAACAGTAAATGCTCAGTAGTTAGTCTATGAAATTCTGGGGCGATTCTATATGAGGCAGAGGTGGTATCCACCAGTAACAGCAGTGATAGCAGCAGCAACACCATTAACATAAGGACACATGCATGGAAATATGTTGGAGCAACAGGGGTCCCCTTTAAGCTGTGATTTGGAGTTAGCAATCACACCTTGATGCAATGGCTAGAATAAAGAAGTTTTATTTTGGGGGATATATTCTACTCTCACATTACCAGAAAACTGATTTCAGTTCACTGGGTGACATGGTGCATTATCTAAAAGAAGCAATGCTTTGTTGGAAAGAATTATGTCTGGCACTGTACCTTTCTACAATAAGATAAAAAAAAAAGTTTATAATAAAAATCACTCTTCAGAAAGGCTTTTTGTCATTCATGCCTTCATTTTTGAAAGCTAGATTATAGGTAAGTTAAATTTTGAGTAACCCATGAAAGTAAGATTGTGGTTTTGATTCCTGGGTCAGGCAATGTGTTGTGTTCTTGAGCAAAACACTTCATTTAACATTGCTCCATTCCACTCAGCTGGCAAAAGTGAGTAATCCTGCAATGGACTGGTGTCCTGTCCAGTGGGGGTAGAATATATATGCTACAGAGTCCAGGAAACCAGCATTATGAGCCTATGGTTCAGGAAGGACCTCTGATCATTTTGATATATTATATATATGTATACATACAGCAGGCTTCCACACAGTTTCTCTCTACTAAATTTACTCACATGAAATATTTTGGTTGGATTATATAGTTATTGGTTTTACCCTTCTTTCTATATTCTGTAACTGTTGCAATATACTTTTCTACTATAGGCACAAGTCTTGAAATTTTGGGTGGGAGAAGGCCAGTCAATTAGATCAACTCCAGTACGCAACTGGAGCTTAATTTATCAACCCCAAAAGGATAAAAGGCAAAGTCGACTTTGGCAGAATTTGAACTCAAAATGTAAAGACAGATGAAATACTGCTAAGCATTTCACCCGATGTGCTGACGATTCTGCCAACTCACCGCCTTTAACCATCACACTATAGAAACATTTCTCATGGCACCAGCCCACAATTTACAGATGCTTACATTTTTTATATCTTCCATGAATTTTTATGGGTTCAGCTAGTATAAAATAATGTGAATAAATATTGCATTTGACAGAATAATCTGAATGCTAAAAGGTTAAACACAGGCATGCCTACACTTATGAAAAATAAAAACAGATATAAAAATCTATAATCTGTCTGGTTTCTGTGTCATTGTTAAGAAAATAGCTTTAAATTAAATATTAATGTGTACATATAGGTAGAGCTGTGTGGTAAGAAGCTTGCTTCCCAACCACATGGTTCCATGTTCAGTCCCACTGTGTGGCACTGAAGCCTCAGGCTGATCAAAGCCATGTGAATGGATTTGGTAGAAAGTAACTGAAAAAGACTGTCATATATAAATATTCATGTATGTGTGTCTTTGAGTCTGTGTCCTCCATCACTGCTTGACAACTGATGCTACTGTGTTTACATCTCTGTAAACTAGCAGTTCAACAAAAAGAGTCCAATAGAATAAGTACCAGGCTTAAAGAAAACAAAAAAATTATTGGAGTCATCTCATTCAATTAAAAATTCTTCAAGGTGGGCCCCAGCATGGCCACAGTCTAATGACTAAAACAAATTAAAGATAAAAGATACGGTCTACAGTGTAAAACTTAAAGATATTGTTTGTTTGCAGGTCTTCAATAATGATTGGTTATTGTCTGGCTGGTAGTGAATCATACTCTGGAATACTACATATAAAGTGAGTATATTTTTCTTTGAGCTTTTTATAGGCCTCTAAGTGTGAAGGTGTGTAGCTTGGTGGTTAGGGGTATTTGGTTCACAACCGTAAGGTTGTGAGTTCAATTCCCAACAACATGTATCCTTGAGCAATGTTACTCCAGATTTTGCTGGGTAAAATGAGTTTTACCTGTATTTCAAAGGACCAGCCTTGTCACATTCTGTGACAAGGCTGAATCTCCCTGAGAATCACATTAAATGTATGTTTGTTTGTGGAATGCTCAGCCACTTACGCATTAATTCCATGAGCAGGCTGTTCCATTGATAAAATCAGCTGGAACACTCGTTGTCATAACTGATGGAGTGTCTGGTATTAGACTACAAAGTAAAATTTTAAAACTGCTAATCTTTTAATATTTTATTGGGTTCAACCACTGGTTTGAAGTCATGCTGCAGCACTACTTTGCATCCAGTACTTATTTCAATCTGGTGTCTATTTTATCGATGTCTATTTGTTGAGCCACTAAGTGAAAGTAAAGAGGCATAACCTAAAAACAGCACTAGTTTTCAGACTAATGCAAGCATAAACACAGAAACACAAGCATGAACACACATACACACACACATACACACACATACATATATATAGATATAAAAAAAACATACACATATGCATACACATACACACACATACATATATACATACACATGCATACCTATACACACACATATATTTATATAACTGAAATGAGTTAACCTATGAGAGATAAGTGTACTCAATGCTTCCGGGTTCAGTCCCACTGCGTGGCACTTTGGGCAAGTGTCTTCTACTATAGTCTCGGGTCGACCATAGCCTTGTGAGTGGATTTGGCAGACAGAAACTGAAAGAAGCCTGTCATATATATGTATATATATATGTGTGTTTGTCCCCCCAACATCGCTTGACAACCGATGCTGGTGTGTTTACATCCCCATAACTTAGCGGTTCGGCAAAAGAAACCGATAGAATAAGTACTAGGCTTACAAAGAATAAGTCCTGGGGTCGATTTGCTCGACTAAAGGCGGTGCTCCAGCATGGCCGCAGTCAAATGACTAAAACAAGTAAAAA
>NC_068981.1:105288504-105291499 GCF_001194135.2 Octopus bimaculoides
CGCCTGACTGGCTCCTGTAGGATTTTCGAGCGAGATCGTTGCCAGTGCCCCTGGACTGGCTTGTGCGGGTGGCACATAAAAGACACCATTTCGAGCGTGGCCGTTTTCGTGCGGGTGACACGTAAAAGCACCCACTACACTCTCTGAGTGGTTGGCGTTAGGAAGGGCATCCAGCTGTAGAAACTCTGCCAAATCAGACTGGAGCCTGGTGTTGCCATCCGGTTTCACCAGTCCTCAGTCAAATCGTCCAACCCATGCTAGCATGGAAAGCGGACGTTAAACGATGATGATGATGATGATGATGTATATATATTTATATATATTGTCAGTAAATCATAAATCTGAAACAGAAGCACACTCTAAATTATAGAACAGAATAGTATTTAGTAAAAGATAGTTACAGCTAGTTCATAGGGTTACCCAGGGTTTTGCATCCATAAAGTGCTTAGCTTTACAATGTCTCATCAAACCCTAATGGCTGGTGGCCTATAACCTCTCTTCAAAATTAAAGGAGAAAAAGTCTCACAGCTAGTTATTGAATACACACAAAGGAGAAAGGTCAAGTGCAAGGGATTGTCTGCTTTAGACTGCTATCTGGGATCCACTCAGGCAGCTTGCAGGTCCCAGGATTTCAGTAGGAATTACCTCAAATGTGAGCAGGGTCTGAAGACTACCATCCTGGAATTTAAGATGTTCTCTGGGTCAAGGGAATTCTTTAATATTCTCATCTGTTCTACCATGCATTGCTTGCAACACTTGCTCCCGTTGATGTAGGAACCTGATTTTTCTAAGATTTTCTACATAATTACATGTAGAATCCATTTGTCCTTCAGGCACCACACATGGCTGGCCAAGGATGTGGCATGACATCTCTCCATGATCCTATGCAAGGATTTGTGGCTGGAGAGGCACTGCTTGAAGGTGTTTCTAGAACATACAATGTAATTTTGAATGCTGCTGTTGGAGTTGTTGCTTCTTTTGTTGTTGATGTTGCTACTTCTGCTGGTGTTGGTGTTGTTAATGCTGGCATAAGGGACATCATCGGTGGCAGAGTTGGTGTTGGCATTGTTGTTGACATTTTTGGTGTCTCTGTTGATGCTACTATAGCCATCATTGTTGTTGAAGCTGTTATCAGTGCTATAGAGGTGGTTGTTATTATCATTATTAGCTTTATCATTAACAATGGTGCTGCTGCTATTTCTGCTAAAGTTGCTGCTCTTGCTATTATCACTACCATTCCTGCTATTGCTGTAGATGGTGTAAAAGCTGCTGCTGCCATTAGGGTCAGATACCACCTCAGCCTCATAAACAACCCCCTTGGTTTCGCATTGGCCTCCCACTGAGCATCTGCTGTAGTCCCTGCAAGAGTATCCTGCCTCCACTTGTGGCCTAGGAGTGTTAACTAAAATACTCTTAATACTGGGTATTCAAATAAAAGAGACTGTTAGGTTGTGTCTGTTGAAAAAGCATCCATACCTATGTGATTGTGTAAAGTGCTTATCTACTAGCCTAAGGAATATCCTACCTACATATGATTTTCCATTGAGGAAGAAGGGAGGGGAGAAACCAAATGATATTTTGCTGGTGCTTCCTTCTGTGGATGTTAGGGCCTGGCATGTAGGAGATGCAGTCCCTAAACCCACTAGCAGTTAGGACCTCATTATAATAGGGGTCTACTGTGTTGAAAATATTTTGGCTAGAGGACAGGTTTAAGATCCCCTTGCTGACACCCTTCACCAGGTTTCTGAACACAACGATGGGTGGCAGGAAGCTGTGTTGATATATGCCAGCCTTTCATTTGGTTTACGGTAGGGCCTGTATGTACCAGAGCCCAAGTCTAAGAAGTTCATGGTGGTGAGGTTGATCTCAATTGTAATTATCAGTCCCATGGACTAAGGGTGCTAATCAGATCTTTTCTAATCTTATCTAGGGTGTGCCCATTAGTCCCTCTATAGATAGCCAGGGCATCATCTCTGTAGATACCAAAAAGGACAGAGGGGAATTTCTTCTGTACGAAAAAGTGGAAAATGTGGATTTCTATAAACTTTTAAAAAGGCTTCACACAGACACACATCTTCAGCTTTATATATTAAGATTACATTGCATCTTACCATCGTAGTACAGTTAGAAATGCCAGGATATTGAAACCATGATATCAAAATTATGTCAAAAATATACTTCAGAATATTACAAATTACATACTTTTCTTCTTTTGATTTTAATTTTAAATCTATTTGTAGGAAAGTTTATATTATGCCTGTCTATGTCTGTGTTCTTTCATCACTTATAATATTTGCACTCCATTTGATTCAACCAATTATATCATTGCTCACCCTCTTCAAGGGTTTGGCATTTGTTTTAACTGTAAGTATAATTTTATTTATTTATTTATTTTGTCAATTGTTTCATTTTATTCATGTGCATGCGTGTGTGTCCACTCTTGTTTCACAACATAAGGAACAATACTAAAATGATCTCACTGCTACTTCCAACAAATATAGGTTTCCATCTTTCATATTCATTTCTTCAACATCATGCAAAAACACACACACACACACACACACATATATATAAAATACACTTTAATTGAAATTAAGTTTCCCCAAAATTAAACATATCTAATGTAACAAATGTGAATGTCAGTGTGTCACACTTTTCAACTTTAATAAATCCTTTCTACTGGAAGCACAAGGCCTCAAGTTTTGGGGGAAGGGATTAATTCAATTACATCGATCCCAGTAGATAACTGGTACTAATTTTATCAACCCCGAAAGGATGAAAGGCAAAGTCAACCTCAGTGGAATTCAAACTCAAAACCTAACAATTCTGCCAGTCACCACCTTAATACAATATAATAATATAATATGATATAATATGATAAATGTGAATGTCAATGTGTCACATTTTTTCAACTTTACTCTCTCTCTTTTACCTGTTTCAGTAAATTGACTGTGGCTATGCTGGAGCACCGCCTTTAGTCGAGCAAATCGACCCC
>NC_068981.1:105291509-105297786 GCF_001194135.2 Octopus bimaculoides
CAGCATGCCACACTTTTCAACTTTAATAAATCCTTTCTACTGGAAGCACAAAACCTTAAATTATGGGGGAAAGGAATAAGTTGACTACATAGACCCCAGTACATAACCAGTACTAGTTATATCAACCCCGAAAGGATGAAAGGCAAAGTTGACCTTGGTAGAATCTGAACTCAAAAACTAATGGCAGATAAAATACTGCTAAGCATTTCACCCAGCATGCTAACAATTCTGCCAGCTCACCACCTTATAATATAAAAATATAATAAATGTGAATGTCAGTGTGTTACACTTTTTTAACCTTACTCCTAGAGGTCATAGCCCAACATATACCATTTCAGAATCAGGCTGACTCCGTGAGTAAATTATAATTATCCTGGGTCGAATCCAGACCCACACCCTGAAATTTTGGATTCCCAAGTTTTCATTTGTGTGATTGTTTACAGCAATTTTTTTACGTGACTTTTTGTATAATATCAATTTTTATAATCTAAAGGCTAACTCCATAAGTAAATTAAAAACCATTCTGGGCTGAATCCAGACCTACAATCCTGAAATTTTGGATTCCTATTTTCATTATTGCAACTGTTTTCAGTGATTTTTTTAACATAATTTTTTTGCAGTGAATATGATCATCATTGGGATATGACTCTGGAGAAAGCAATTGCAGCAAATTCTGCAAAACAAGTCAGAGATCTGTTTGCAGATCTTCCCATTCAGGGTCAGTTGCTTAAAAGCTATATACTAGCTTAAAAGCCATCCAATAGGGCAGTTTTTAAGCTAGTATAAGAATATTACTCTAAAATAATTTAAAGCTGAGGTTATATCATCCTCAGAATTAGTTGGGTCTTTCATTCAGCTTTAATCCAGTTTGACAATATAAAACTCTCTAAGAGAGAATGTATGATTTTGTCTACATCAAAACTGATCAAAACCTACTTGTACTGAAAACATAAACCTTCAGTTTTCAACTGAACATGTTGTACCTCTCTTAATTGTAATAATCTTAAAATTATTTGAAAGCTATATTAAATATATACTGTTATAAATAACAACATCATTCATAAGCTCTGTGTTGAGTTGTGCAATCTTTCTCATTCACTTATTGTCAAATATGCTCTATTTGACCATTTTATTCCCATCTAAAAAGTCACTCATGGATCTAAAAAGTCACTCATGGTTTTTTTTCTTTTCTTTTACTCTATGGATTATAGCCCCAGCAACATTCTGCTGGAAAACAATTACTTTTCATAAGGTTATGGCTGAGGTTAAAGTGTTCTATCACATTCAGGTTTTACAGCAACCGTTGAGCTTGTTTGCCTGATCAAGGAACATAACTCAGTTTATATACATTGTACTCCTACTTTGTGGTTGATTGGGCTTGAGTAGGAAAGATATCCAACAGTAAAAGTAATTTTGCTCAACCAAATAAATGATACCAAACATGCAAACATAAAGAAATAAATTCAAAACAGTTTCACAAAAAACCTCTTATTTCTTTTTCCAGGTGATAATAACTTGCATTATTGGCTTCAAAATCCAAGAGAATGTTATTGATGACTACAACTATATTGGCAATTCTTTCCTCATGGGAACTGTAGCATTGGGTAGGCATGGTCTATTATATTCTTAATCAATACATATTATGCATCTAACTACTATTTATTTATTATTCACATTCTCAGTTGTTTTGTTTTTTTCATGTACCTGGTTGCTACACACAATAACAATGTATGTATATACAATGTTTCAAATTCTCACACACTTTGTTGTTATATGCATTCTTGTTAAGCACTTAGTTGTCATGGTGCAAAGAGTTATGTACCTCATAATCATAAACTACATACCATTTAGTAAATTGCTATATAAAAGACCCCTTTGGTTATAAATGACCATGGGATTGCACCTAGAAAGTTGCCTTCCGAGATACAAGTCCAAGCAAGGTTGTTTTTATGGAAGACCTACAGTCACCCTTGCATACCAGCTTCCACACCACCAATGTTATCCAAGGGAAAAGCAAAGGCCAATACAGCTTGGTACCAGTGACGTTGCAACTCATTTCTACAGCTGAGTGAACTGGAGCAACATGAAATAAAGTGTCTTGCTCAAGAGCACAACATACAGAACAGTCCAGGAATTGAACTCACTATCTGATGATAGTGAGCCTGTATGTGTTTATTTGCTATATAACAATAGTTACATGTACTTGGTTGTTAAGTGTCCAACCATTACAGTACTGAAATATATACCAAGTAGCCATGTTGATATGCCTAGGGTTTTATGCAAATACATTTTCCTTATGGCAGTTATTACATAAATCACCTTTTTATTGGATTTTTTTGGTGTGGAAGAAGAGCCCATGACATTCACAAGCCCTCCAAGGTCATGGAGAACAATATGGTTGATGTTCCTCTTGAACAGTCACAAGTTAACTATTTTGGGGAAAATATAGCCAAGGAGGGAATTCCAGAAGGTTGATGTTCTGTGGGAAAAGGAATAGGTGTAGTGAATAATGTGGGTGGATAAACGTGGGTAATGAGAAAAAGAGAAATGATCGAATCAGGATTGTCTGAGCAGTTGTTGTTCTAGATCAACCAATTTCAAGTACTAGAGACTGTTGTAGTAGTGATATAAAGATAGAGAGATGACACTGTATCTGTGGGAAGGATATTAGAGAGTGCTGAGAAGTAATTTCATGCCAGTCAGATAGGTGACCTCTTCTTTGATGCAATCTAGAATATCTGTGTGAGTAGAGGCAGTACTGTCCTAGATGTAAGATTAGTATTCTGCTGTGGGCCCTTCACCTGAGCTTTGTCCATTTTCTGGTCCTGAAGAATAAAGCTAGTCTTTGTGATGCAGTTTTTGTGATATGAAGGATGTGTGTTTGCCAGGAGAGATCTTCAGTGAACTGAGGATTCTATTTGAGTACTGTTCATGCTTCGGGGTAGGATATAATACTGTATTCTTAACATGTAATTGTTATGCCATTGTGCTATTGAAGGAGATAAAATTGGCATAATTCTATTGGAGGATGTTTTCAAAGTTTTTGCTCATGGAATCAGTGCAGGTTTGAAGCAAAGTATGTGCATCACATTTGTATGAGGATGTTTAGAGAGGGTAGAAGGGCAGTATCATCCACATAAGAATGGCCATTATTGGAGGTAACAGCAAGTAGGACATTGAGCTACAGGAGAAAAAATTTAAGACCAGCACCAAACTTTTTGGCACATCAGAATCAATAGAGCGTAAGAGGAAGCTCCTTCAGTGCATGTCTCAATAGTGCAATTTGACAAAAGTTACACATCCAAAAGATGCAAGCTATATGCAGAGAGGCAGAAAAGGTCTACTTACTAAGAGATTTGTGCATTAGACATGGTCAGATACCTTGCTGATGTTGGGCACAACAACACCGTTTTCACCAGATTTCTCATGATCAAGGAATTACTGTTATATAACAGAAAAGGGTCTCTTTTGATGTAGTTTTATGGAGGTTGTACCTGTGGTTATTTAGTGGATAGAGAAACTGAAGTTGTTGGAGAATAAAGTTGTAAATAGCTGCTGCCATTATCTTACAAATGTTGGAAGTGAGATAGGACAATAGTTGGCAGGGTTAGAGAGGTTGCTCTTTTTACAAAATGTAGTATGTTTCCAAACATCAAAACATATTTCTGGGAAAAGAGAGTGAGAGAGAGAGAGATTAAAGAGTATAGTGAAAATGAGAGCTGGTCTGGGTTCATTGTTTAAGCAGAATAGAATGTACATCATCAAAGATGGTGGTTTTGTTGCTTTGATGTGACCAGATGTAAATTTACAAAATAGCATTTATGCATGCATGGATGAGTCTGGAAATTGGAAAGGAATAATGTTTTAAATTTACTAAGTGGAGCGTGTGCAGTGTGGAGTTGGATGCAAAGCTGTGAATTAATATGGAGGGATTTTTTTCCATTGGAGTCCTGCTAACAGAGACATTATGATTGAGAAATGAAGGAAAGGAGAATTCCACAAAATTATTAGAGATTCTTTTGTTAAAAACCAGAAGGACTGGCTGTAGTTTGGTAAATAGGAAATTTTTTTTAGCTGTACAATACTTAGAGAAGTCCTACACATTTTGGATGGTGGTCTTGCAAGAATTGCAGGGTTGGTCATTCAGTTTACAATTTTTTGTTATGTACCAACTTATATACCTAATTAATGTGTTACCACATTGCCATTCATACACAAATGATTGTTTGTTGTGTTCTTCGGGTTTTTTTTTGTTCTTTTTTGCCTAACTAATTGTCATCATAATTACCATGTATTTCATTTAATATACCCTGTTGTCATGTGTTTGTTCATTACATATCTTTTGTTTGTAGCATATTGTACCTGATCGTGAAACACCTTGTTACCAAGGTCCTTGGTAAGAAGCTATATGCTTTATTGTTTGCAATATAGCTGCTCAGGTTGCCTGTTGCAGAGCTTCTTATGTTACCTCATTGTATGTGGTACAGCAGCTGATTAAATATCTGATGGTCTGTGGTGTAGCTAATTATGTATCTGATTATGTGTTGCATAGCTTATCCTATTTGATTGTCCATGATATAGCTGTATAGGTACCCGACTGGCTGCTGTACAGCTTCTTATATTTCCAGATTGTTGGATATCTAACTGTCTGTTGTATAGCTTGTGTGTTTGTGTGTTACTTGTTGCATGTCATATAGCTGGTTAGGCTCTTGATTGTCCATTGTATTGAATAGTTGCTTATGTCTGATCGTTAACATTTCCATTCCAGAATTTTTAATTCCTTTCCCTCACTTTATAACATCAGTACTATAATAATAATAATATCAAGTGTGTTGCATACAGTGCTCAAATATAGTACAACTCCTCAGAAAAGATGAAATGGGGAGACCAACTGCAATAGTAAAACATGTAAATAAAGGAAGACAATAATGAAAGATACATACAAAGTACTCAGAATATAACAACACAAACGAAAAACTAGGATCACAAAAGAGCCTCAAAGAAGAAAAGAATACTTAGGTAGGTCAAGAGTAGAATGAATAGTTAACAGATTAGGGAAGTATTAAATTTTTGAAGGACACATTGCCCTATCAGTTAATGACTGATGTGGGTATCTCATTCTTTGTTCCAACAAATCTGAGTGTAAAGCGCTGGGTGCTGCGTTGTTTAATATTTTAAGCTCTTACTTGTTTTAGTCATTAGACTGCAACCATGCTGGGACACCACCTTCAAGAAGTTTAGTCAAATGAACCAACCCCAGTACTTACTTTTTTTTAAGTTTGTTACTTATTCTATTGGTCTATTTTACCAAGCTGCTAAGTTACAGGGATGTAAACACACAGACGCCAGCTGCCAAGCAGTGATGGCAGCAAACACAGACACACACACACACACACACACGTGCACACACACACACACACACACACACACACACACACACACACACGCACGATGGGCTTCTTTCCTGTTTTGTCTACCAAACCCACTCACAAGGCTATAGTAGAAGACACTTGCCCAAGGCGATATGCAGCGGAACTGAACCCAGAACCATATGGCTATGAAGCAAACTTTTTACTACACACGTTTCTAGATTTTATAAGCATGGCCATTAGTGGTAGAGACATTGAATTCAAAAAGGTCATCAAAGTTATTGGAGTGGAGATGGTGGCTAATCTTGTGGGCCTTTACCAAGTCAGCTGCTACATATCAAAATTTCAATGTCTCACTTCCTATATATAAGTGAATGAAAGAGATCATTTGTCTAGTTACATGTCTCTAGGCAGTTTTCCGCAGATCAATCTTCAAGACAAGATGTGGGTTCCAAAATGGAGATGCAAACAGCTGACAGAAGTCATAGTGAGTTACATCAGAATACCATTGGGCATTATTATCCTTCCAGGGACAATCAAATAAAACACCAGTCATACACTGCATTTGATGGTATCAACTAACGCCTCCCTAAAACTGCTGGTCTTCTACTTAAATCATAAACCATTATTATTGTTATTATTATTATTATTATTGTTCAGTAGTTTTATTTTTATAACGTGCTTTCACTTCACTACCGAGTACAGCTCTGTGTGCCTTGGGTATGTGCTGTGGTTTGCTGTGATGCTCTTATGGTTACTGTATTGAAAGTGTTTTGCGTAGGATGTGTGCAGTGCCCAGTAGTGCAATTTTCTGTATGTTATATATATTTGTAAGTCCTGGTGTTTTTGTTATGTATTTGTCTGAATATTTTATTATTATTATTATTATTATTATTATCATTGTCATT
>NC_068981.1:105300280-105304509 GCF_001194135.2 Octopus bimaculoides
TATTATTATTATTATTATTATTATTATTATTATTGGCAGAAGCATTATGGCATAGGATGAAATGGTTTGTGTTATTTAGGTACAGCTCTTTATAGTCTGGATTCAAATCCTGCCAAGATCAACTTTGCCTTTCAACCCTTGAGGATCAATAAAATAAAGTGCTAAATAATTATTGATAGCATTAAAAAGAAAAGAAAAACGCTTTTGCAATCAAATTGGTGTCTTTGATAAATACTTTTTCCCACCAGGGTCGACTTTGCCTTTCATCCTTTCGGAGTCGATAAAATAAGTATCAGTTGAGTACTGGGGTCGATGTAATCAATTATCTCCCTCCCCAAAATATAAGGCCTTGTGCTTTTAGTAGAAAGGATTATTATTTTATTCTTCATTAAGACAGCAATCTAGCAGTAACATTAGAACATCAAACAAAATGCTAAGTGGCATTTTATCCATCTGTACATTCTGAGTTCAAATTCTGCCAAGATCAACTTTGTCTTCCATCCTTTTGAGGTTGACTTTGCCTTCTATCCTTTTCGGGTCGATAAAATAAGCACCAGTTGAGCACTGGGAGGTCAATGTAATCAACTTGCTTCTCCACACACGCACACACACACCCCAAAGAATTACTAGCCTTATACCAAAATTTAAAACCATTTGTTTATTCCTCATTAAGATGAAGATCTGGCAGAATTGTTGGTGCATTGGAAAAAAAATACTTGAGGTACTTTTTCCAGCTTTTTACATTCTAAGATCAAATTCCACCAAGGTCATCTTTGCCTTTTTTTCCTTTTGGAGTCAATAAAATAAATACAAGTTGAACACTGGTGTCAATATAATCAGGTAACCCTCTCCCTTTAAAATTGCTGGCCTTGTTCCAAAATTTGAAACCATTATTTTATTCTTCATTCTTCTTTTATTTTTATTCTTCATTTTAGGGGGAACTACAAATGTGATGCCATTTCTTTACAAAGATATTGTGCAAAATAAAACAGAGGTGCCATTTTTGTTATTATTAAAAGAAATTATTATTTTTTAAATTTATATTGTAAGTTTTTGCTATGTAACTATGCACAGTTGTGTGTATTTTGGATATACGCTATGTTTTATTCTGGTTTTGTGTTTTCTATTGTATTCACATTCCTCTGCTTGCAGTGCCTAGTTGTACTATACTCTGTATGTAAACCCTGGGATTTTGGTCACATATTTGCTTCGTTTTTTTAAGCATTCCCAAGGTGCCTATTATTATATGAACTGCATCTCTTTTCATTCTCTATATTCTGGTTATTTCTAATTCCAGGTTATTATATTTGAATAATTTATCCATTTCTTTTAGTAACACATTATTGTTTGTTGGCATTGATATGTCATTTCTTTTGATCATCCTTGACAACGATAACTTATCAATACACTTGATCCCTCTGCCTGTGTGGATTGGAAAATCCCTGAGCCTGTTTGCATTTTCATTCTCTAAGACCTGTTTTGGTGTATATTTATACAATTTCTTTTCTGTTGGCATTTCATTATATCAACAGTAAGAAAGCTGGTCAAAATACTTATCAGCATTTTTTCCAGTTTTATGTTCTAAGTTCAAATTCTACTTTGCCTTTCAACCTTGCAGGATTTTCTGGCTAAATTTGAAAGTTTGCATGAAAGGTAAAGAAAACACAATATCCCACCTAAAACAAAAATTATTTTTAAAACTCTAAAAACATCAACTTGATTATGGCTGGGAAATAACAGTTTACTCAAAGTAACTGTCCACAGCTTCCACCACAGCTTCAAGACAGCTCCAGAACTTGGTGCATGCATTCCTTATTGTATCTCCGGGAAGATCTTCCTTGATCTTGGCCACCTGTACAGCTATGGTGTTGCAAGCAGAGTAGTTGCTGTCTTTTTTAACTGCGCCCTACACATAACAATCTATGGAATTAAAATCAAAGGAATTAGGAGGTCGGAAATTGGGGCTGGTGAAGTTGTAGAAACTTTCTGACAACCAATTCTGGCCCTTTCCAGAGGAATAGCAAAGAGCCAGATCCTGCTGCCACACATATAGCCTTCCTGCAGCTACTACTTTTGACTCTTTTTGGAAGTATAACAATGAGCCGAATCTTGCTGCCACACATATAGCCTTCTAGCTGCAACCCTCTCCAGCCAAAATTTGATTTCAGTCTCCAGTAGCTTCACATAGTCATCTGAATTGAGCCTAAGGCCCTGTTTAAAGATATGGGGTTGCATGATGTCACCCTCACAGGAGACACCCAAAGATCATCACACTTTGGGGGAGCTTGGTTTTCATGACACATGGGACATCACATGGATTGTAGGCAAACCTACAATCCAGATTGTTCTGAGTATTGTGCAACTAATTCTGGCAAAAGTTCTTTTCATCTGAGAAGAACCAGATCCTCTCTGGCTCAACAGGATGCCTCAACTTTTCTGGGGTCATCTATGCCTTTGTCAAGCAGTTATCTTTGGCTTTGGCTGTCAGAATTTTTCCCTTGTGCCTCTTGTATGAGTAGTAGTAAAGGTTTTCATTTAGGGCCAGCTTCGTGGTGGTGACTCCGTCACCTGCCTCTCTCACTAAAGCTTGAATTCCTTTGCTCAGATTTTCCATCACCTTACCCTGCAGTTGTTGGATGAATTCCAATGTGCAGACACAGTCAGAATGCCTGCTGTGTCCATTCCTGCTGACCACAGCTTCATAGTCTCTGTTGCAGTTGTCCATGTCATATCTTACAGCCATCACAGTATTCAAAGAACATTGAGCAGCTGTCACAATATCAGCATTTTGACACCTGATGTGAATCATTATGATATAGGTAACTTCTTTTCTAATATTCAGATGACTTTCAGTCCTCCATGTCAGCTGACTATTTCTCAAATACAACTTTAATCTTCATGCTCTCCAATGCTGTTGACTGTTCACCAATACATTAGGCTGTCTCTTACGAAAAGAGACATAAAATATCATCAAATTTAGCCGAAACGCTCTGCAAGTACCAGCTGAACACTGAGGTCAATGTAATCAAATGGCCTCTCCCTACAAAATTTGAAGCCTTGTGTCTATAGTAGAAAGAATTGTTGTTGTTGTTTTTGTTGTTGTGGTGGTGGTGGTGGTGGTGGTGGTGGTCGTCGTCGTCGTTGTGGTCATTGTCATTGTCATCATGGTTGTGGTGGTCATGGTGGTTGTCATGATGGTAATCAGAATATCAGATAGGCAGGTTGTTGTGCATAATATGTAATTTTGGGATTGATAAAGCATCGGTTATGAACCCACAATGATTTCCTTGATTAAACTTTTCCTCAAACCATGCAGCCTTGTGCTTATTCTAGAAATGATGATGAAGATGATGATCATCATCATGATCATCATCATTAATAGTAGAAAAGATTATTATTATTATTAAGATGTTGAGCTGGTACAATTGGTAGAACACTGGAGAAAATGCTTTGCAGTATTTAGTTATATCCGTTTGTTTTAAAAATAAATCTTGCAAGGATAGATCTGTGATCTACTGAGAGTTGGCTCAGTTAACAATATCTACTCCTCAAAATGTGTGTGCTATTATGTCTTATCTAAAAAAATCTCTATTATTATATTAGGATGGTGAGAAGCAGAATTGTTAAAAACACAGATCAAATGTCCTGTAATATTTAGTTACATTCTTTCACATTCAGAGTTCAAAACTGTCAGATCAGCTTTGCCATTCATTTTTCTGCTGACAAAGACAAAAATGACAACTATGACGACATCAGCAGAGGTGACAGTAGTGGTAGCAGTGAGGAGGAGGAGGCGGAGTAAGATAAAGGTTTGAAGGGAATTAACAAGTCCATTCTTAAAATCAAACCATAAGTTTGTTCCGAATGCTGGTTTTAATCCTAATCCAAGTACATTCAAGTGCTTCCAGTAAATCGAATAATGGAATATTTCAAAGGTGAAATGTCAAAATGTCTCAAAGTAAATGAAAAAAATTAGATACTGTGAGATTAAGACTGCATTTGAGAAAAGTGAACTTGTATGGGTGTATGTGATGTAAGAATGCATGAGCACACACACACACACACACACACACAACAGGTTTCTTTCAGTTTCAGTCTGCCAAATCCATTCACAAGGCTTTAGTTGGCCTGAGGCAACCTGGAACAATGTGGTTAGGAAGCAAGCTTCTTACTACAGTCACACCTATCATCATCATCATCATCATCGTTTAACGTCCGCTTTCCATGCT
>NC_068981.1:105304519-105305236 GCF_001194135.2 Octopus bimaculoides
ATATATATATATATATATATGTAGATATATATGCATGTCTATGTAAGTATGTGCATGTATGTATAAACATATATATGTATATACGTTACACATGTCACTCAAATGTACCAGTATGTGAACACAGAAAATAATATTTATATATAAAATTATTTAACACACATATCTGCACATACACACACATACATATTATATCTATATTTCATCATCTTCATCATTATGATTTAATGTCCATCATTATGATTTAATGTCCATGTTCCTTGCTAGCATAAGTTGGACAGTTAGACAATATCTGATGGGTCCAAGGATGGTATCATGCTACAGCGTCTGCCTTTGAATAGTTTCTACAACTGAATGCTCATCCTTATGCCAACGACTTTACAGTGTGTTATGAAGGTCGGCAATGGTCTTCCTCGGTCACGAGTGGACGGCTATGTATGTATGTATGTATGTATATATATATATTTGTATATATATATGTATCATCGTCATCATCATCATCGTTTAATGTCCGCTTTCCATGCTAGCATGGGTTGGACGATTTGACTGAGGACTGGTGAAACCGGATGGCAACACCAGGCTCCAGTCTAATTTGGCAGAGTTTCTACAGCTGGATGCCCTTCCTAACGCCAACCACTCAGAGAGTGTAGTGGGTGCTTTTACGTGTCACCCGCACGAAAACGGCCACGCTCGAAATGGTGTC
The DNA here is from genome assembly GCF_001194135.2 of Octopus bimaculoides. Lineage (NCBI taxonomy): Eukaryota > Metazoa > Mollusca > Cephalopoda > Octopoda > Octopodidae > Octopus > Octopus bimaculoides. The sequence goes on from NC_068981.1 coordinate 105,305,220, forward strand.
TTTTATGTGCCACCCGC
>NC_068981.1:105310585-105314934 GCF_001194135.2 Octopus bimaculoides
CTCTCTCTCTCTCTCTCTCTCTCTCTCTCTCTCTCTCTCTCTCTCTCAGTACCCAAATAATCAACAAAAGAATCCAATACATTTGACAACATGAGGGCACAGGTAATGTGTCATGTCCAACAGGAAACGGTGTTTGCTAGGGCTAAATAACAGTAGCATTCTTCCCTTTCATTGGACTGTCACATTAAGTTGACGCCTTAGTTATGCATGAATGTATGTGATGTGTTTATGCCTGTCTGTATGTATGTATGCATGTATGAATGAATGGAAAGCATTCTAAGCATGATCATCCCTCCTTTTGCATATCAGAGACTATATTTTCCAATATATCCTTCACTACTTCTCCTGAAAAGAGTGCAATTTTGACAATTTAACTGCTTTATCTAGCAAGTCAAACTGCTGTATATATGTTCCCTCTTTTGGTGGTGGTGGATGTGGTAGTGGTGGTGGTGGTGGTATTACTATTGTTTTCCTAAGCACTAAAGTAACTATAATTCCAATGCTGTGCTACACTACTGAATATATTTCTATGGTTTTGTAGCCAACACAATGTGTGACGCTATTTATATCTGTCAACACTGCAGACAGATATAAAAACTGTTTGAATGTACAATATCTCTGTAGACAGAAAGATAGTTTTGTCAGACTTGGTTTGCTCATGTGTTGAGATTTCATCAGGGACCAGACTATCCTAGTTAACTATCCTCAAAATATTGCCTATATATCCATTATTTTGAACAGTGGTTTAAATAAACTGGATTGACCAATTTCAGTTTCATAGAACAAAGCAGGTATGCTCCACTAAATGTGCAATGTCAGTGTGCATGCATGACAGAGCACTGATGTATCAAGAGAGAAATTGTACATAAGAGGAATTATATGCAGTGTGAAAGAGAGAGGACTGCACTGGTTTGGTCATGTAAAGCATATGGATGAGGACAGTTACATAAATAAGTGCCAATCACTTAAAATGGAGAGATATTGTGAAGGAGGAAGATCCAAGAAGACATGGAACAAAGTATTGAAAGCCAATTTCAAAACGCTGAGCCTTGTGAAGGTGATGACAGAAGACCAACATATATGGGGTATTGCTATACTCAAGAAGACCTGGCCACCACAACAGAATTGAGATCCTAAAACCAATGTGCTGCATGAAAAGTATTAATGTGAGTACTAGTGTCATGTAAAAAGCATTGGTGCTGGTATCACATATAACACACTGGTGATGGTGCCATGTAAAAAGCACCCAGTACACTCTGTAAAGTGATTGGCATTAGGAAGGGCATCTGGCCATAGAAACCAAGCCAAAGCAGACTATGGAACCTGGTGCAGGCCCTGGCCTTGCCAGTTCCTGTCAAGTTGTCAAACTCATACCAGCATGGAAAACAGATGTTAAATGTTAATGATGAGATGATGAATACATTCTTGGCAGATAGTTTTAGTATATATGCAAATTAGTCTACCTGATTTACTAAATGTGGGTTTATAAGTAACATTTGTCTGTGAACAGTTCAATAGGGTACTCATTCATTGATGAAATCTCAACTCAAGACTGAAATTAGCCCAGTTGGTCTCTCTTATACTGTCCATCAATTTATTGTTTATGCAGACAAGGCATTTGCATTTGTACATAGTAATGAAACAAAACAGTCCTAATACTCAAGTAATTTCTTCCCATTTCTGTAAAGATGAGGACTAAATCTGATCTCAATATTTATAAATAGTTTAAGATCTTTTTTTTTCATCAGATGTTTACAATATATTTTTTTGCTGCAGATCAGGAAATATTTATTAGCTGTACTTTCTGCACTGACTACCTGTACAATTTTAAACATTTCTTGGTAAGATAAAAACTTTTTCAGTGTTTGTCCTCTCAATGTTGTTGTTTTTTTTCCTTTCCTCCCACTCTCTCTCTCTTCCCTCTCCTGCCTGCCACATAGCATTGATCTTTCCACTTTCTATTTCTAACTTCATCATGACAATAGAAGGGGAACAATTCATTTAATTATTGAGAAACCAGTTTTTTTATTGTAGTGATTCAGTGAAAGATATATTGGGAGTTTTCCATTTGCCCTCAGCAAGCCCAGGACTGTCTTAGCAGCATTACATGCCCCTGAGGAAATTAATGCACTGAGTACAATAGTATTTATCTATTGACAGCAAGTAACATAGATTAAAACTGAGCCCCTAGACCCAAGATGCTCTGGGAAAACTCACAGCAGGAATTGAACTGAACTGAACATTGCAAACTAAGGCAATATTTGCTAATGTTACAGTATTTCCATTCCATACAACAGAGTATCCATGGCCATCAAAGCAGTAGGTCCCTGGAGAAAATAAATGCACTGGGATTTGTAGTATTTATTGACAGTAAACCACAGCATACTATACTAGCACTCCATTGGTTACCATGACGAGGGTTCCAGTTGATCTGACCAATGGAACAGCCTCCTCATGAAATTAACGTGTAAGTGGTTGAGTATTCATAGCCATAACGTAGTTCTCAGGGAGATTCAGCATAACACAGAATGTAACATGGCTGGTCCTTCGAATTACAGGTACTGCTCATTTTTGTCAACTGAGTGGACTGGAATAATGTGAAACAAAGTGTCTTGCTCAAGGACACAATGCGCCACCAGTTTTCAAACTCACAACCTTATGATTGTGAGCCGAATACCCTAACCACTAAGCCACACACCTTCACATAAGCCACAACATACATAGATTAGAATTACCCCTAAGACCCATTGGACCCCTAGATCTATTCGATCCCTAGACTTATTGGGACCCTAGACCCATAAGGCCCCTGGCAACTGTCCAGTGTGCTCATGCCTTGAAATGGTACTGAGCATATCTACAGTTACATTGTTTGAAACATTGACAGTTTAGTGCTATTTACCATTAGTATTTATTGCATTGCACAATATTTCCCATAAAACTCATGTACTCATTCACTTTTATTAATGATAAATATTATTGTTTTAAGACAAGCACTTGATTGTATAAAAAGAAACTTACAAAATAATATCATATCTACATTTCTGAGTGTCTACAATAATGATTTAAATATCTAAGTTTTTTCAAAACATTTCAATTCGACTATTTTCGTAATTTTCAACTGCTAAATTCCAGCATACATTGCTCTAGTCTTGTTTTAAACACAAAATCTTTAATTTTACTGCAGAGTATCAACAACTACAGTGTTACCCCCCCCTTTAGAATGGTAGCATAAAAAGAGAAGCTTATCAAAAATTAGACCAATCAAAATGTATTTTAAATGTTAAACTGCAGAAAAATAAAAAGAAGTAGTTTGGAAATTTGTTTTGGTCTTTTTAATATTTTACACACATTTCTCTATACCTGTATTGAATTGTTGAAACAGATGTTCTAACACTTGACTGTCTTTCTTACCTCAAATTGTGAAGTAAAATGTAAAGCCTGTGGTTTTATTTCAGACAAGAAACTAATGCAAGTAGAGCCAGTAATACAAATTAATGACAGTTGTTAGAAGTGAACTAACCCTTCAAATGATCAGTAATCTAATAACTTAATTTAATAGCCTCTCTGTCATTAATATTACTTCAAAGATACAAATTTGAATGATTATTGCAAATATTGAAACTTAGTCTTTTAAAACTTTTTTTTTTAAGTCATAAATACTGGTTTCAAATTTTGGCACAAGACCAGCAATTTAAGGCTAGGAGCTAAGTCAATTAGATTGACCTCAGTACTCAACTGGTACTTATTTTATCAATCCAGAAAGGATGACAGGCAAAATCAATTTTGGTGGAATATGAATTCAGAACGTAAACATGAACGAAATGCTGCTAAGAATTTTTGCTCACCATGGTAATGATTCTGCAGCTCACCACCTTTTTCTCTGTAAATAGTAAAAATTAGTTTTGCTGTAATATAAGAGGTGGGGGCAAAGACAAAGAGTAGTAGTTAATATCATCATCATCATTATCTTTTAATGTCCTTTTTCCCTGCTGGCATGGATTGGACAGTTTAACCAGAGCTGGTTAGTTGCACCAGGCTCCAGTCTGATTTGGTTTGGTTTCTACAGCTGGATGCCCTTCCTAATGCCAAGAATAAAGAAAGAAAAAAAGAAATGAAGAGACGGACATTGGTAACAAAAGATTAATATTGTCCTATATAATTTTTAAATAACTAAACCTGAAATAGCCCATACACAGGCAAAGGGTCAGTGGTTTGAATTGGTCACTGTATGCAATTAAATGTCTTTCTTCGTCATTTAACTCTTTTGGGACCAACCCACCTGAAACTGTCCCTGATTCCATGATACAAAATCCCTGTTTTAAAATGATTCAGATAAAAATCTTCCACAT
>NC_068981.1:105315325-105319701 GCF_001194135.2 Octopus bimaculoides
TCTCTCTCTCTCTCTCTCTCTCTCTCTCTCTCTCTCTCTCTCTCTCTCTCTTTCTCTCTCTCTCTTTCTCTCTCTCACCTGACTGAAGAATGAGATTTTCTGAACAAGAGGTGTGAATTGTTCTAAAACAGTTCTTAACCAGGGTAATAGTGCTCCTTGAAGGCATTTTGAGTTCACAAGGGAGTTACAAATATCAAGAGGATACTATGAAGGTGCTAAGTGTTTTGAGGAATCTTAAATTTTCTAAGAAATAAAATATTTATACCAGATACAATACTTATATTTGAAACACATTATCCCAAAAATCTTTGTCAATTAAAACATAGATATTTTATCTGAGTAGAAACATGATTGAGGATGTGTCAGGGTCCAATATAAAAAAGGTTATATCCTTTGGTAACTCCCATATAAATTGAACATAAAGGTACACACAGAATTAAAAATATGGATAATAAACCACAGTACAAAATCACCTTCTGTTTGATAGATATCTGTTTTCTTTTTTTGAGAAAGGGGCTGTTGTATGACAAAAGGTTGTTAACTATTCTAAAGCATTTGATTGGCTATTTCTGTGCCAAGCAGAGAAAACTTGGACCAATCAAAGGAAAAATATCAGCAAGTAGACAAGCATAAAACAGATATTTCAGACTACATACTGCATTAATATAATGTAATTCTATTGCCTTTTCTTCCTGTGAATGACAAAAGCTTATTATGATGGTACTTAGTTCTGGTACCAACAACAATAGTAACAGGAGCAACAACAACAACAACAATAATAATGATGATGATGATGATAATGATAAAAATCCTTTCTACTATAGGCACAAGGCCTGATATTTTGGGGAAGGGGACTAGTCAATCACATCAATCCCAGTGTGTAACTGGTACTTATTTCATTGACCCTGAAAGGATGAAAAGCAAAGTCAACCTCGGCAGAATTTGAACTCAGAACATAGTGTTCACTCATAGGCCTGTTCAATCAGAGCTGACACAAACCAAAACAATGATAATTTAGTATTCCCGAAAAATATAGTCTTTGTACCTGATCCAAAAAATAAAAAGCAATATTATATCCAGAAGCATAGCAAAATAGTAAAAGCAAGGTGAGATCAATCACTTCCCAGGCGATATGAAGGGCACAAAATTTTCTGTTGCTTATTATGCTTGTTAATTAAGGTGGAGACACCAAGACTTTCTTAACCCTGAGTGCTGAGAACCATTGCTATGCCACTGATATAATTTTCTTTGTTCAAATTCTGATGCAGAGCTGAAAGAAATGGTGAAATGTCAACAACACCTTTGGTGAAGGTAAGTTTAAGATTAACTCAGTTCTTTTATGTTTTTCATTACATGAGACAAAACCTTTTAAAGGTATCAACCTTCACAAGATATCTTTTTTTATTTTTATACACTAATTTTCCCCTCTGTCCATTTCTTCTTTTTCCTTTACTCTCTAATTACTCAGGAAGAAGGGCAGTTCCCTTGAATTTTTTCAGGCCCCCAAAACAAGTAAAAGGGAGGAAAGAAGCTATTCTCAGACCAAAGGCTTGACCTGAATGCTTGCAGCAGAATGTATTCTAATAAAGACACCCATGATGGGGGTGTTGAACTACCACCCAAATAAGCAACAATAGGACTTGAACTTGGGATGCAAAGAGCCAGAACAATACCACAAGGCAGCTCATCTCATATTGTAACAACTCCACCAGTACCCTGTCTTAAACACGTACTTTATTTATTGAACCTCAGAAGAATGAAAAACAAAGTTGACCTTTTAAATCAGTTCAAATATGTTTGTGTCATATTTGACCAGTAAAAAGGCAATTTTCCATGCAGTTTGCTGTAGAGAAAATTATCGTTTTAAACAATAAGTGTCAGAACACCAATCCTCTCAGGGTACCCTCTGGTAGACCGATAAATGCATTTCTAGCTATTTGGCTATCATTAGTACTGGGTATTACACAAGAGAAACAACCCTGAGATAACTTTGGAAGCCCTAGCTTCCGATATAGTAAATTAATCCTTTCTACTAAAGGCACAAGGCTTGAAATTTGGTACAAGGGGACTAGTCAATAACATCGACCCCAGTGTTTCACTGGTACTTAACTTATTGACCCCAAAAGGATGAAAGGCAAGGTCAACCTCAGTGGAATTTGAACTCAGAACGTAGCGATGGGTGAAATACTGCTAAGCATTTCGCCCAGCATACTAACGATTCTGCCACCTCACCACAATAAAGACTATTTACAAACACATTTGAATAGATTTAAAGGTTTGTTTAGTTTATAACACTGCTTAGCCTGCACAATATATAATTTATTCCAGCCTGGCAGCTGATTGCACCTGTCAGTAAACAGTACTGATTTTCATTAAAGGTCTACAATAGTGGTTCTCAACCAGGGTCTATATGACTTTGGAGGTACATATAAAATTTTTTGGTAGTTAAAATTCAAGTGCAATAAATCGGTTATACACAAAATATTACACAATTCTTTATACAATTCTTAATAATATTTAATTATAAAAATATGATAGGATACGGCTATGAAGGTCCATCTGAGTAAAATAGGACTCAAAGGGGTTCACAGACAAAACTTGGTTGAGAACCTCTGATCTATAGTTTCCAAAGTCATCTCGGGATTGTCTCCCTTGTACTGATGATAAATGGTCTACTAGAGCGTTCAACAAGATGATTGATGGTGTTGTGAAACCTGTTGCCAAAAGCAAGTATTTTCTCCATAGCAAACTGCTGTGAAAATGTTTGTGTAACTGATTTATTGCTTTAGCATTCAGATTATTCTGTCAAATGTAGTGCCTATTTTTTCACATTGTTTTGAATTAACCATGCATTATTTTGTATCTTTGAGATTTTCATGATGTGATTGTATATTTTTTAAATGACATTGTAAGAAGAGGTGTGAAAGATCAGATTTGGTTAGTTTAGACATAAAACAGATTATTTCTGTTGGATATGGCTGGTTTGAATGCCAAAGCATTAAAAGTTTGTTCACTTTATTTCTGTTGATAACAGAGAATTGTTTAGTTTAGTGCTGCAGAATTTTTTTTTTTTTTCATTCTAGCAAGCAAAATGTATTTTTTTTAATCATTTCAGCTTATAAAACAAAGATACCAAGAATATGCCTTGATCTCTACACTAATTGAAACCTTTATCGTCATCAGTATATCTGTTGCTTACCTGACATTAGGAACGGCTTTACAGGATATTGGTGAGCAAATCATAAAGTCTTCCCATGTAAATCATCATCACATCATCATCCTTTAAGGTCTGTTTTCCATGCTGGCATGGGTTGGACAGTTTGACCAGAGCTAGCAGGTTGGTGAGCTGCACCAGATTCCAGTTTGATTTGGCTCAATTTCTACAGCTGGATGCCCTTCCTAACATGAATCAGTGTGTGCTGGGTGCTTTTAATGTGTAACCAGCTTGAGCACTCACGAGTATGAGTATTTTTTATTTGGCACCAGCACAGGACTCTTGCAGGCCAATCCTCTTCACCAAGGGATTCAGCCTTAAAACTTCTTCTGTGGGGGATGGCTTTTCTTGAGTACAGCAAGGTACCAGGTATCTGAGGCCTTTGTCATCTTGTCCAAACAGTTCAGCATTCTGAGAACATCCTTCATTTTCAATCAATTAGGCAAGGTTTTACTCATGGTACTGAATCTTTGAAACAGGGTTTATTATATTGTTGCTGTTGTTGTTATTTAGCTCCAGGTCACCTCTAATTGAGCAGATTTATTATTAAAGGTGTTTCAGCTGTCATTATGGTGACTTTTTGTATATCGGGATCTAAAATGCCCATTGTACTTTTCAATTTCAGAGATGATAGGGTGTGATTTGAGGGAGATTTGGTTCCTATCTCTAATAAGTGAAAGGACCACTTAGATCTCATTTGCTCGGGGTTATATTTTATGTTGTGACGATAATGTGGATTATAGAGAATCAAAACAGAATCCTAATTTGGTGCATTTGTTTAAGGTTTAAGTATCTTGATATATCTTTAAGGCTGATTCCATGTCACCTCTGTACCTGGCTTTCGTTGACATGGAGAAAGCCTTTGACAGGGTCCCCCGATCCCTTATCTGGTGGTCAATGAGGAAACTTGGGATAGAAGAATGGTTAGTGAGAGCTGTGCGAGCCATGTACAGAGATGCTGCCAGTAAGGTGAGGGTTGGAAATGAGTACAGCAATGAATTCCGGGTAGAGGTAGGGGTCCACCAAGGTTCCGTCCTCAGCCCCCTCTTATTTATCATAGTCCTCCAGGCAATCACAGAGGAGTTCAAGACAGGTTGCCCCTGGGAGCTCCTCTATGCTGATGACCTTGCCCTAATTGCGGTGTCACTATCAGAACTAGAGG
>NC_068981.1:105320760-105372925 GCF_001194135.2 Octopus bimaculoides
GGGTGGCACATAAAAGACACCATTTCGAGCGTGGCCGTTTTCGTGCGGGTGACACGTAAAAGCACCCACTACACTCTCTGAGTGGTTGGCGTTAGGAAGGGCATCCAGCTGTAGAAACTCTGCCAAATCAGACTGGAGCCTGGTGTTGCTATCCGGTTTCACCAGTCCTCAGTCAAATCGTCCAACCCATGCTATCATGGAAAGCGGACGTTAAACGATGATGATGATGATGATGATGATGATGATGATAACTAACTACAAGCTCTCTCTGTGTCTTTCTCTCTTTCTCTCTCTCTCTCTCTCTCTCTCTTTCCTTCCTTCCCTCCTTCACTCCCTTTCTCTCTCCCTCCCTCATTCTCTTTCTCTCTCTCTCTCTCTTTCTCTCTCTCACACACACACATATTTTTCTGCCTGAACATACCATACAGTAAGTATGATTATGTACATACATATACATACAAAGGGAGGTATATACACTCATACAAATACATATATTCTTTTATTTGTTTCAGTCATTTGACTGAGACCATGCTGGAGCACCACCTTTATTCAAACAAATCAACCCCAGGACTTATTCTTTGTAAGCTTAGCACTTATTCTATCGGTCCCTTTTGCCGAACTGACATAAACACACCAGCATCGCTTGTCAAGCATGCTTTCCATGCTAGCATGGGTTGGACGATTTGACTGAAGACTGGCGAATCAGATGGTTGCACCAGACTCCAATCTGATCTGCTGATCTACAGCTGGATGCCCTTGCTAACGCCAACCACTCCAAGAGTAGTGGGTGCTTTTACATGCCACTGGCACGAGGGCCAGTCAGGTGGTACTGGCAATGGCTACGCTCAAATGGTATTTTTTACGCGCTACCTGCACAGGAGCCAGTCCAGCAGCACTAGCAATGACCTCGCTCAAAATTTTCTTCAAGTGCCAGTAAAGCGACGCTGGTAATGATCACGCTCAAATGGTGTTATTTACGTGCCACCAGCATGGAAGCCAGACAGCTGCTCTGGTAATGATCATGCTCAACGGTGCTGTTAGTGCTCCACTGGCATGGGTGCCAGTCATCGAATTTGGTTCAATTATGATTTTGATTTCACTTGCCCCAACAGGTCTTCGCAAGCAGAGTTTAGTGTCCAATGAAGGAAAGGTTGGCATGGGTGCCAGTCGTCGAATTTGGTTCGATTTCAATTTCATTTGCCTCAACATGAAGGAAAGGTACGAATAAGTGGGCTGGCTGCGGCCATGGATTATAGTCTCACTTGGCTTGCTGGGTCTTCTCATGCACAGCATATTTCCAAAGGTCTCGGTCACTAGTCATTGCCTCGGTGAGGCCTAATGTTCGAAGGTCATGCTTCACCACCTCATCCCAGGTCTTCCTAGGTCTACTTCTTTCACAGGTTCCCTCAACCGCTAGGCTGTGGCACTTTTTCACACAGTTATCCTCATCTATTCCCGCCAAATGACCATACCAGCGCAATCGTCTCTCTTGCACACCACAACTGACACTTCTTAGGTCCAACTTTTCTCTCAAGGTACTTACACTCTGTCGAGTATGCACACTGACATTACACATCCAGCGGAACTTTGTCCAGGCTATTCTTATTCTAGCAGCTACACTTTCAGCACACCCTCCCCCACTACTGACTTGGTCACCTAGGTAATGGAAGCTATCAACTAGTTTTTCTCCCTGGAATGTGGCAGAAGTTGTTCTGTGCACATTTTCAGTGTTTATTGCTCCTGAGCATCTGCCACATACAAAAACTATCTTCCTAGTTAGCCTTCCATTGATATTGCTGCACCTCTTATGTGTCCATAGCTTATACTGGGTATATCTTATAGAGTTTCTACCTCCTTTTCTACAGATCAAGCAGGGCCATCTACCTGAAGGGGTTTGCGGTTTGTCTACCTTCCTACTTATTAGGACTTTGGTTTTAGCTAGGTTGACTCTAAGGCCTTTCGATTCTAGTCCTTGCTTCTAGCAATTAGTGCAAGGTCATCCATGACCTTCATTACCTGATCCAACAACTTGATACCTCTGTAATTATTTGTATCTAAAGGATCACCTTTACCTTTGTAGCAGTTGACTATGGTGCTGTTACACCAGTCATTGGGTATGACTCTTTCATGTATTACCTGGTTAACTATACAGGTAACTAGGCTATAGCCGACACCACCAGATATTTTGAGCATCTCTGTGGTGAATCCTGATGGGTCGAGGGTTTTCCTGTTTTCACACCCTTAATTGCTTTATCTATCAAGGTACTGTCAATTTGGATAGCTGGTCCCTCTGTTGGGTTGACATTCAGCAGACTTTGTTTCTCTTATTCATTCTCTTTATTGAGCAACCTTTCATAGTGGTGTCTCCAAACCTCTCTCTTTGTAGCCTTGTTTAATGCAAGTGAACCATCATCATCCATGCGGACACATTTCTCTCCCACTACATCATGATTCTCTCTCACACACTGTCTTGCAACATGAAATACCTCAAGTCTTTGGTTCTCACAGCACAGAGCATTGGCAAATTTTTTCTTGTCTGCTTCCCCTCTGGCTAAATAAACCTGTCTCTTAGCTTACCTTCTGTCAGTCTGATACAGTTCCTTGCTACCACCGTTCTTCCTATCCTTCCAAGCCTGTTTCTTTTCTCTAATAGCCCTGTCAGCAACATTGTACCACAACCATTTACCTTAGGTCGAGAGGGGACTTTGCACCATCCACAGATCTAGTCAGTGGCCCTCAGCAGGTTGTCCCATAGAAACCTCCAGTTGTCTTCCACATCATGTGATGCTATATCCCCTTCTATTTTGTCAAAGGCTCTAAATCTCTGTCCAGAGTAATATGTCTCTTAAATCTCTTTAATCTTCCAGACCCATCTCCTCCATGCTGGTCGTCTTCTGGGAAACCATTTAGCCCTGATTCTGAAGTCGCTAACTACTAGTCTATGTTGTGGGGTACATTCTTTGCCTGGGAAGGTTTGGCATTTATAACTTTCCCAGGCAATATATTTATATATATATATATATATATATGTATATATACTTTATTTAAAAGCAGCAGAAATATAACAAAAAACTGTTACTCTGAGTTTCACGTTCCTGTTCATCGGACAGTTTTGTCCGATGAATGGGAACATGAAACTCTGAGTAACAGTTTTTTATTATATTTCTGCTGCTTTTAAATAAAGCATATTACTCTACGTATATGCACATACATTCATACACACACACACACACACACACATATATATACATGTACACAACCACATAAAAATAAACAAGCTTTTGACGGTTTTATAGATGTTTCAAAATAAAATTATGATGCTATGATGCTAGGTGTTCCCATTATTTTGTCCAACCCCTGTAGATATGTACTCATGCGTATATATACACACACATACATGTATACACACATGCACACACACACACACATACATACATACATACACATATCTGTATACTTCAACATGTGTGTGTCTGTATAAAAGGCGAATTAGTAAAGACATTTGAGTCATAGATACTAACAGTAGACTCTCTACATTTTGAGGTCTAAGTACACCAATGTCATCTTTGCCTTTCATCCTTTCAGGATGAATAAAGAATGTACCAGTCTAGAGCAATTGATTAAAGTAATTGGTCGCACTTCAAATGGGATGTTTATCAGTATGTGTTCCAACTTAGTGATTTCTGAGCTCAAACCCAGCCTTATGCTACCAAGGAAAAAAAAATGATGGTACATCTGTCAGGTGTTGCTATTGATAGATAATGTCCACAATGGAAAAAAAAAATCATAACAGAAATATAGTTTCTTTGGTTTGATCAAAAGGTTGGTTACCATCACCAAATATGTGTGTGTGTATGTGTCTTTATTGATGTAAGCTGGTATGTTAAGTTGTGTCTTTTTATGTCATAAATGTAACTTAGCAATTTGATAAATAGAAAGCAATAAAATAACAGTCAGATCAGACTGAAACAAATCATGGGATTGTTATGATTCCTTTCTACTATAGGCACAAGGTCAGAAATTTAGGGGGAGGGGACTAGTTGATTACATCGACCCAGTTTTCAGCTGGTACTTATTTTATTGATCCCGAAAAGACGAAAGGCAAAGGTAGACCTTGGTGGAATATGAACTCAGAACATAGCAGCCGATGAAATACTGCTAAACATTTTGCCTGGCACACTAACGATTCTGCCAGCTTTGCCACCTTGGGGTTGTTATGATTGAATAAATCAAGGTGGTGAGCTGGCAGAATTGTTAGCACACTGGGCAAAATGCTTAGTGGCATTTCATCCATCTTTACCTTGTGAGTTCAAATTCTGCCAAGGTTGATTTTGCCTTTCATCCTTTCGGGGTTAATAAAATAAATATTCGTAAAGCACTGGGATCACAGTAATCAACTTACCTCCTGCCCTTGCTGGCCTTGTGTCAAAACTAAAACTGAAACGATTAACTAAAACCCATGAAGACAGTGTTCCAGCATGACCCCAGTTCAATAACTAAAACCACAAACAGAATTAAGGAATTTCTCTTGATTAGTTGGCATATCATAGCATACTGTATAATAACACCAAAAGGATTACTAATTCAATGCTTTTTTCTCTTTATTGAATATTTTCTTTCCTTTTAATTTCAGTGAATGGAATAATTCACTCCACATTCTTTCGACAGAGAAATAACAATTGTTTACCTGTTCAATGGCAAACAGAGATGAGAGAAAAGTAAAATTTATTTATTACGAAAACTGTACATGTATCATCAAAACTGATAACAATTTTCATACAATTCTTAAGTTGAATTTTTCTTATAAACATATGGTGAAATTGTGACTTGTCCCTAATTTTCTTTACTTTGCATGAAATATTTGAAAGTAGTTTTACAAATGCTACTAACATCATAAATTAGAACAAATCTTTAAAACCACTCAAGTACTTCTTCTCCTTATAATTAAGTCATTTTATTTTTATTACTCATGTATACATATACCATTCATCATCATTGTTTAACGTCCGCTTTCCATGCTAGCATGGGTTGGACGATTTGACTGAGGACTGGTGAAACCAGATGGCTACACCAGGCTCCAATCTGATTTGGCAGAGTTTCTACAGCTGGATGCCCTTCCTAATGCCAACCACTCCGAGAGTGTAGTGGGTGCTTTTACGTGCCACCGGCACGAAGGCCAGTCAGGCGATACTGGCAACGATTTCGCTTGAAATGGTGTATTTTATGTGCCACCCGCACAAGGGCCAGTCCCGGGGCACTGGCAACGATCTCGCTCGAAAGTCCTTACACATGCCGTGGACACAAGTGCCATATTCAATATCAGTGTTTAGCCCCAGGTTAGTTCTAATCGATTGGATTTATTATTAAAGACATTCTAGCCATAACCAAGCCATCATTTAGGACTACATTATCCAATGTATCCTTTTTTTAAGACAGCACAATGTGATTTGAAGTAAATTTGGCTATATTCCTAACAAGGTGAATGACTACTTAGAGGTTCCTTTGACTCATGAAAATGTAATATTTTACCTTCATCTTAATATAAATTATCTCAGTATAATGAAATTTACTGATTTTGATGATTATGTTCTCTACCACCACTTATATTTTCAATATGATTAATGTTATTCATATACAAAACTTCACCACTAGCTGGCCAAGTTGAATTGAAGTGAATGAACAAGCCTTTGGAAGCTGACTTTCTCTAGAAGTTGATGGATCACTTAACTCTGTTATTTTCAGATGTGAAAAGAATCCCAAATCCATTGGTATTTAATGCAAAAACTAATATGCACATTACCACTATCAAACACAGAGTACTCACAAGGCAATGAGGAAGCCTCATCATAGCTGGCCTAAAAATGAACAAATCTTTCTCAAATCACATGCTACTATCTTAAAAAAAAAGGACACATCAAGTAGTGTAGTCCTAAAACAGACATTTAAAATAACACAAGGAAACCTCTTGCTTTTGTTTTAGAGGAAAACATTACTACCTCAGGTTCACTTTAGAAGAAAACATTGCTACCTCAGGTGACAAGAGCAAGGGGAGAAACTTTCATTTCCAACACAATATGCACTTCGCCAAACTGAATGCTTACAAATGCTCTAAAGCCTCTCTACAATATATCTTAGTGATTTTGATTTTGCTTACTAGTTACTACTAATTCCAAATATTTTAGTTCCTGTTACAATTTGTCAAAGTACTGAATGGTTATATTTTTCACGTTTTATATCATTAAGTACTTTAATTACCTTTTTATTTATGTATTTTCCTTTACAATTTACTTTAATTTCAGAATAATTACAAATATTTCAACTGGTATTTTATTTGGAATTATTTTTCTCATTGCAATATTCAGCCTTAAGGTATGAAGTTGACTTATTTTTGTAATAGATTTTTTAAATCAAAAGTCTACTGTATAATACAAGTAATGTTATTTCATAAATATCATGAGCTCCCCTCTCTTGCTAGTTCTCTCACTCTCCCCTACTTTCTTTCTCTTCCTATCTCACCCCACTTATTATTTTTCTCACTCTCTCTCTCTCTCTTCTATGTTACCCATTTTGTCATCACTTCTGATCCTTCTATCCCACTCCTCAACTCCCATTTTATATTTGACCTGCAATGTAGACAGACAAATTTGGCATCATTAATTGTACACTCTTTTCCTTCTCTTTGATAAAGTGCATCACACAAAACTCTTTATTCTAATGGTGTATTATTTTCATAGTACATGTCTTCAATTGTTATTTTGAACTATTCAGTTTGCTTTTTTTTTTAACAAATTTAAGTAATTTCTTTTAATGCTTTTTCACAGAGCTTTATTACAGTGATGGAAAAAGTCTCTTCATTCGCAATGAACACAATAAATATTTTAATCTTTTTTATGTACATTCAATCACGAAGAGACAAGAACAGGTGAATATTTTTTCATAAAATCATTTCAAAGACTATTATTATAGATCCTTGGAAAATGGCAACCAGATACCATGTGTTTTTGTTTTTTTTTCAGTTCATCTACCTTGTTTTCATGATAAACATCTGATTATCAGAATATATTTGAGGGGAATCCACAAAAGTGCGCAATATTCCCTAAGTAAAGCCGTATTTAAAACTTAATTAAAAATGAAATTTGCAATTTTTTCATTTTTACAATACTTACCTTTTCTAACCATATTTCTAATGAAATGCATGTGTTTTGGTTACTTTTGAAGATAATCAGAATTTGGAGGGATTTATTAAAATGAGATTTCTGTAATTAATCTGATATTTGGAACATTAATTAACTAAAGGTTTTTACATAAAACTGTGATGATGATTCTAATTTAAATATGATCACGTTAAAATTGTAATGCTTTATGTCATTAAGTCTGAGATGAGCTGGCATCAAAATACTTTTGATGTAACCTCTTGTACTATAATACTAAATCTCTGAATTTAATGAAAAGGTTAAAGAGTTTAATAAATATGTTGATCCGTACAAATGTGTATCACAGCCATGCAAGCAAAGTGAGGCATGTTAAGATAGCTCTATTAACTTTTCATCTAAGCAGATCTATGATAAAATAGATAAATAAGTTGTCCCTAAGAAGTGGAAATGGTCATGGATATAGCTTAAGTTCTTGTGCAGACTCCTTCATGTAATAAACAATGATATCCTTAAAATTTGAAGTAATGACACACACACAACCTGCATACTTGGTTCCAAGTCTAGCCATATAAAGTTTTCTCATATGAAAATAAGGATATAATACACCATATCAAGATTTATCAAAACCTCACCAATGTAGCAAAATAATATTGTAGATAGATTATGCCTTTGATTTCATTCCATAGTTAGGATTGCTTACTTACTGACATTAAGTGAAAAACTCTTAAGGTAGAAGAGGTGACAGGTTAATAACAAAGAATATAGCTCTCAAAGATGTTGCCTCCTAAGACTACTCCTTCACTACTACCTATGTCGACTTTTACACCATTTAAAGAATCAAATACTTCAAAATACAATTTTGAATGAACTTATATATTTCATGGATTTTTATAAACTTCCAACAGTTCAAAATATCTGTAGAATTTCCATTAGTACTGTAAGTATAGTAGTATTTTAGGACTATAGTTATGCCTTACAATCTTCACTTTCAAAATTCCAAGGCCAATACAGTTCCAGTAACATGTTGAGGCTGATTAACCCTTTCGTTATTATATTCTTATTAAAATATACTGATTTTATTTCAATTAATATTGAAAAACTGAAGAATTCATTAAAATAATTTTGTTGTTATTAAGCTGTTGTTTGGAACTTAAATTAACATGAAATTTTGATGGAAGGTTTTAATTTAAATCAGAAAGCTTGTATCACAGAACTAGGGGCAGTCTCATATCAAGAGTTAAACCAATTATAACTGTCCATCAAAACATGGCATCATACCAATTAATATAGACCTAGTTTGTCAATAACTGTGAAGGCACGTGGCTTAGTGGTTAGGGTATTCGGCTCACGATTGTATGGCCATGAGTTTGA
Source organism: Octopus bimaculoides (assembly GCF_001194135.2). Taxonomy (NCBI): domain Eukaryota; kingdom Metazoa; phylum Mollusca; class Cephalopoda; order Octopoda; family Octopodidae; genus Octopus; species Octopus bimaculoides. The sequence continues at coordinate 105,329,286 of NC_068981.1, forward strand.
TTCCTGGCAGTGCATTGTGTTCTTGAGTGAGACACTTTATTTCATGTTACTCAGCTGGAAAAAATGAGCAGCAACTGTATTTCAAAGGGTCAGTCTTGTCACATTGAATCTCTCCGAGAACTACATTAAGGGCATGCATGTCTGTGGAGTGCTCAGCTACATGCACATTAATTTCACAAGCAGGTTGTTCTGTTGATCAGATCAACTGGACCCTTGTCATAAATGACAGAGTGCCAGTTTGTCAACAACATGGAACATAATTCAAGCAACTACCAGCATATCATTGGTATCTATCTGCACAGATATTAGTCACAGCCAAAAATGCCTACTGGTATTTGGTTATATCTTTATAGTGAATGGCAAAAACAGTAGCCCTGGACTATGTATTACATGTCTTGCAGTAGTTACACTCTTTTATGTTGAATTCAAGTCCCTGCAGAGTCAATAATATAGATTATCAATAGACACTAGACAAAATTTTGTTGGAGTCTGTATGAACTTCATATTTGTAGTCACTGACAAGTTGCTAGCACCAATGACATTTTTGTTTGAACCAAGTTGCTAAACCTACTAATAATAGCAACCAAATCTTCATCAAATCAACCCTACCATCTTGAACTGGTTATACTGGATATGTAAAACTTGATGGTCACAAGAAAATACTTTGCTCAGTTGATGTTGACTAAACTGGCAACACCAAATAATTTAGTGTGATTACTTTCACCAACATACTAATTACTTCATAGTTATTATCATTTCTACTATTGGATGAATTTCATTGACAGGATTTAAGTATGACCAATGTAAGACATTTTTCAGTCTGCTCCTACCACAAAGTAACTATATATTTAGTTAATATATCTGTGAGGAATTTTAGTATATGAGAAACAAGTTGTGCCAAAACAATCTATTTGATGCAATTTCTTTGGAGAGAAAAGTTTAAGGAATAATCAAAAGAAATGCATTAAGTTATTTTCTGATCAAAGGCAGGTTAATGTAGAACTCAGCTAATTAACAATAACCAGCCTGTCTCATTTAATTAAAGTTTAAAATTCCATACATGTTGCATTTAAAATCCATCCACTTTTTTTTTTTTTACACTCACTTTCCTACAGATGGGTTGGCTCTTGTTGGAACAATTGTTTTTACTGCTGAATCAGTAGAGAACAGAACCAGAGAAAGTAGAATTGAGATTTATTAATAAGCACAGGCACTAAATTTTGGGTTCCATCCTACTCATGAGAAATTTGATAGACAGAAACTGTACCAAATGCTACATGCACACACACACACACAAGGGCCAGCTGAAAAATTCATAGGTGACCAAGATAATCTCATGGAATGTGACCAAATGAAGGGTATTTTTCAACATAGTTCTTGCGGTCCACTCACTTCTTCCATTAGTGTTACAGTTGGATTTCATTGAAGAAGCTTTCATCCTCTTGGTCAAAAAAGTTATCAATAGCAAATATGACAACACAGTGATATAGGTTTCAACCAAATGTTTTTATATGTTGTGGAGCAGATGGGGCCAAATCAGGAGAATAGGTGGAAGTGATAAACCTGCTGAAAGCTAGTCATTTGAAACAAAGAACTAGTATGCTGAAGCATTGTCCTTTTTTCAGTTTTCCTGGTCTTAATAGCATTTCATAACAGCCCCAGCAAGTTGGCATAGTATTCTTCATTGATGGTGTGACCCTTTCGAAGATAATCAATAGACAATGCCTTTTGCATTCCCCAAATCTGACCTCCACCACCTTCCTGCAGATGAAATGATTTTGGAAGTCAGGAGGGGTGATTCTACTGCATGGATCCTCTCTTTCTCTCCTCCCATGATGTGATCAGTCTGGCAGTTTTGATCAAGTGGCAGAAGACATAACAACCAGGGCAGAAATCATCATGCCAAGCTCATTGTGCACAACATTCTCACAGGACATGTTAATAACATTGGCAATTTGACTTATAGTCAATCACCTGTCATCCATCACTATGTGATCATGATCAATGTTTTCCTCCGTGATGGCAGTTGCAGGACATTCAGACCACCTTGGGTCATTTTCAAGACTCTCTCTTCCCATCCAAAATTCAGCTGCCAACTTTTCCACTATTGATAAAGTGGGAGTGTCATCCCCTAATGTAGCAAGCATATATCAGCATGAATGTCCTTGGGAGCAGAACCCTTTTCCTGCAGGTATTTGATAACACCACTGCCAAATTTTGTTAATTTTCAAGAGTCACTACTAGTTACTTTTGAAACCTTCTTTGAACAGTCACATGTTAGTTTACCTGAAAAGAAGAGTTGGAATTAATGCATGCAAGGTTTCATAGCCCTAGCTTCACTCCTTCATAGACAGCTTATGAACTTTTCAGCCCACCCTCCTCTTTGTGAGTGTGTGTGTGTGTATATATATATATATATATATATATGTATGTCACACACACATGCATATTTGTTTCCATTGACAATATGCAACATTTGACATTCATTTCTCTTGTGTAAATATCACATACATCATTTGTCAATGGAGGCCAGTGGTGTAAAAAATACCTTACTTAAAAATCCAGTGAGGGCAATAGAAAGACATCAGGCTGTAGAATATAGCCTCAAGTTTTGCACCAGCATAGAAAATGAACATATTCAGAGACACAAACACTGGTTGTAGTACTCATGACCACATTGTCAATCATCCAGTACCGTAACTATTGTTTCTTCTTATTCAGGATCAATAGGAAATTAAAAAACTATCTTCATTGCTAAGGTTTGCTATGTAAATGCCTGCTATAAAGCTAACAGTATGTAACACTTCTAGTCATACCAAAGTAATAAAAACTAATGAAATCATTTAATGTTGCTCCACACAGCAGTGAATTATAATAATAATTGCTTGTCTACCTCCTACAGCTCTGTATAATTAATATATATATAGGTTAATAGAAACATATCCAGTATTAGAAAATGCAATTTTTAAAAAAAATCTCCACTTATAAGAATTTCTTTGAATAAAAAGCTTTAATCATTTTTTCTTTTTGATCTAGCAATGTGGAAATTCCCCTGCCAATGCCTAAATGGATGAATCTGATAAGCTATTTGTTGCCAGTATATTTTGGATTTGCAGTAATTTATGATGGGTTTCTTACAATAACAGATTACTTGGAATCTTCTAAACAACACAATAAAACACTGCATGCTTTATATTCTCATCAATAAACTAAGACATTCTATATGATAAATCATTGCCAAAACAATTGTCTTCCTCTTTATCTAATAAAAATTTATTTTTGAAGTCAAATATTCATTCTCTAAAATTGTTCACTTGTAATATGAACCTCTTACATTTTAGGGATATCTAGGAATATTAACAGCCAAAATCTTCATCTACAACTTAGTAATTTGAAAAATATTACTAAAAATAAAAATGGCAGGAATAAATGTTAAAATTTATTTGTGATTTTCATATTAATGGTTTAACTTATACAAAAGAGATTCTTGATCAAACAAAATGGCTGTTATGACAAACACTAAAATGTATTGCATGTATTTCATAAGTTAATTATGTAATTATGCACCAGCCCTACTTTAAATTGGTGAAATCTGCAGTGGCTGGGGAGAAATAAATAGATCAATTTCTATAACACTAACTTGCATGAAGGAAGACCAGTGAAGCCAACTTAGACAAATGAAAATATATATAAAGACCTTTAGGTGAGAAAACATTATGGCAGCCATATTTTTTACAGAAAGAAATGTCATTTAATGGTAATCTTGTTCGTATGATAGACTTTTTCACAACAAAACGTGTTAACATTTCTACCACTTTTAACAGTACCAAACACTTCTAGTCATACCAAAATAATAAAAGTAATTTTTCATCTAGCAATGTGAAAATTCCCCGGCCAATACCTATGAATCTGATAAAATATTTGTTGCCAGTATATTTTGGATTTGTAGTAATTTGATGGGTTTGCTACAATAACAGATTACTTGGAATCTCCTAAACAACACAATAAAACACTTTAGATTCTAAATCTAAACAGTCAATTCACTCCCCACTTCAATTCATTTTGAAAATGAAGAATTTAAAGTAACTGTCATTATTTAGTTAGTCTTTAGAATATAAATAACTTGGGATTTGGAAACAGTTTGAGCAAATTTCTATCAAAAAAGTTCAAGTAATGTATCTTTTGTATGAAAGCCAAACTTAATAGTATTGGGATACTTATAATCTTGCCCAAGAACTTGGATGTCCATATTAGCATGAAAAACTGGATGTGACATGGTCCATGTTCATGCTACTTTTCTGTTTTTACAGCTGAATGCCTTTCTAGCAGGGCACAACATTGACGTTAAAATGGCAGTCTGCCTCACAATAAAAACAATAAGCTAAAATTAAATGTTATAATATTTATTTACTGGAGAAAATATTTTAGAATCTTAGTTTTTGGAAAAACCATCTGTTTCTACCAGTCTTGTACCTGAAATAAGAAAAAAATTTTTATCAGACACAGAATGTTTAGTATAAGTTATACCAAATGACATAAATCATCAACTATACAATATCTGCATTGAAATGGTTGACAATCTAATCTGTCTGTAACAAACAATGAAATATGTAAGGCTACAAAATAAGAATTATGTATTGCAATGGAATTTGTTCTTTCATATAATTAGATGTTTTCACTGACTTGCAAGCAAGCAAAATCCATTTTATTACATCTTGCTATTAGAAAAGAATGAAGCTAAACAATGCAGTTGCTTTTTGTGGACTTTAGCCCATCAACAGCTCCAACACAAAACAAGTTTTCATAAAAACAAGAAAATCAATTTACCTCTCTTCTAATTTAGCTTTCACTTCTCGTTTAGCTCTGCGTTTCAAAGCAGGATCTCTGAAAGCATCTTTGTTTACGTGAGATTTGTCCAAGGTGACGTCCACAGAATACCTACAACATTTCAAGTTATAATTTTTATAACTCAACCAAAACAGATTTATTCAAAACCTCTTTTCATATTAATTTCTATTTCTCAATGTGGTGGATTCTACAAATCACTTAGCACAAGTAGCAAAAAGGAAGCAGTTTCCTATTTTGATGGCATTCATCCAATAGTTTCAAATGAAGCCCCCTTTTTACAAGATTAATGTATAATTCCTAAGATAACCAAATTAATAGATGCTTAACCCTTTCGTTACCAAACCGCCCGAAAAAAAATTTTGGTTGATGTGACCAAACCGCCCATAATCACCTATTCATATTTAAATGAGAATATCCGAGCAAATCTCGTTGCAGCGAGTCAGAATTCGAAGGATTTTCCACTGAAGACCTTGATAAATCTAACTCTGTAACCGAAAAAAAAAAGCACGTGGTATTTGATAATGAATCTGTTTAATTTTCCGAAAATGAAAGCAGTGAATCCGAGAGCTCCAATGATGGCAATAAAGAGAATGAATTAGTACCTGAATGGAGTGAAAATTTTAAAACTCCTTTCAGTGATTTTTCTGAAGAAACTGGACCAAGTCACAGTCTTACCCAGGAGAGTAAAGCTTTAGACTATTTCTTTTTGCTTTTTCCGATGTACCTATTTGAATTGATTACGGTGGAAACAAACCGTAAAAAAGGATAGTTTGTGGTTTCCCACAAACTTGGAATGAAATTAAAGCATATTTTGCCATAAATATTATGGGCATTAGAAAGTTACCTAGAATAACAAATTACTGGAGTAGTGATGAAACCTTTGGAGACGAATATGTCTCAAGTATAATGACGAGGATACGGTTTTTAAAATTGACTCAATATCTACATGTAAGAGACACGAGCAGTACACCAGTACGTGGATAACCAGACTTTGATCCCTTATTTAAAATAAAACCCCTCATTGACTGTGTTCAAAACACATATAAAACAGTTTATAGATGAGGATATGGCGGGCTATAAAGGCAGAGTGCGTTTTTGACAGTATATGCCAGGAAAGCCCACAAAATGTGGGATCAAAGTTTGGAAGATTTGTGAATCAAATACTGGGTTTTAATTTTATACTGGCAAAAGAGACAGTAATGAATCCAGTAATGTGTACAACTCTTCTATAATAATATTTTGTTGTATACCCAATTGAATATTAGTTAATAACCCATTTTCTATAGCGATGTTTGAACAAAAATTTTAATAATTTTATATTTTGTTGAATTTACCTGTAATTAGAGTCACTTTGTGACAAAAATTTTGGTATAGAATTGGTTGAGAACCTTTCGTTAAATTATCTTCTAAAAATCACATTAATATGTTGATAAATAAAAAAGTTGTTTAATGAAACCAGACTAAATTTATGATTATGTTAGAAATTAATTGAAACACATAAGGGGTGTATTTTGGTTAGAAATATGGTAACGAAAGGGTTAAGAACTTAAGAGCAAGAAAGAAAAAGAGCATTTTGGAACAGATTTTTATCTTTGATACATGTGACACTATTCCTTATCTATGAAGCCACTAATGGAGATTCTTCCACAAATTCGCTATTAGTAACTGTCAATCCCTTCTTAAATGAATTTGCATAATTACACACGTAGAACAGCTGGTACATATAAACGTCATAAATCCAAAAATCTGAAATGCAAACACTATTTTTTGTTCAGAGCAAACAAAAAAACTTAAGCAATTAGAAACTGGGTAAAATGCAATTTGCATTAGTTATAAAAAGAGCTTAAGATGTGTGATTCGCAACAACATATCAAAGAATAAAAACTATCAATCTCTCAATTTTATTACAATTTCTAAAACCCACCCCCAATAGATACAAAGTTAATGCTGTAAAAATAATTTGTTACTTGAGAATACAATATAAGTTTTAGTAAAATGAGATAAAGGGAAAAAAAAAAAAAAGAAACTAAATTGAATGCAAACTACTAACAATAATAATAACATCGAAAAATACCTTAGGAATGAGAACCCAGGTTCAAAATTTCCCCAAGACACCCGAAGAAGGCTGGAGGGTATATCAGCCGAAACGTTAAAAATAATTACTTTTCATAAATATCCAGAAATTTGACCCTGCTTCAAAAAATCCATATCACTTGTTTTGAATAATTTTTAAAGTTTGCCTTGCATTCTCTGTTCAATGGTATGTTTTCTCAACAAGTGAAGCTGTGCATTTATAATACCTATTCATATTTTATACAGTTCTTTTAATTTATATCACTATTTATATAATTTTTTTACTGTCCTATTGTAAAGAACATTTATTTCTGTATACTATATAAAAAAATTAAACATCAAGAAGGTTTAAAAATTGATATTGTATCTCTTATAATGCAAAGGAATTAATCAATCACATGGGGAAAAAAGTCATGTGGTCTGCAAGTTCAACCCCCTGCATGATATTTATTAGGCTAAAATGGAAGCTCCTTGTTTGTGTGTTTATAGCAAGAAGATATACACATTGCTAAGAAATTACCTATAAATTAGTGTATCAAATGAAAAATACTTTTTCACCTTTTCCCACCTGGACTGACATTCGCTTTCAAGATTAGTTTCAAACTTTTGTACAAAGTCAGTAATTCTAACCATGGTGGAATTTGAACTCAGAACATAAAGAGACAAAATGTTGCTAAGCATTTTGCCTGGTATGCTAACAATTCTGCCAGCCCACCGCCTTCACCTGGACTGAGATTTCCTTCCAATATTGCCACCAGATGTGCAATAAACCAACAATAAGTGTCTTGGAAGCTTGTAACCAAGAATATTTTGTTCACACATGCATGATATAAAATAAATCTAAGAGGCACACACTCACAAGTTACTTGAACTGCAAGTAAATTTTTCCATAGAGACGTTTCTGTAAAAACGCTATTACTAACAAACCAGTGTTAGCAAAAGTTCCAAGTTTTTGGTAGAAATTTTTATAGCAAGCACAAAAATTAAATCCAGCTATCAGAAACTGGAAACAGAGTGCAGCACTGCATAAAAAGTGTCTTAAAACAGTAAACCAATTGCAGTTTTTGTGATTTATAACTTATTGCAATTCTATATCAAAGGTGGTCTTCACTTAAAATCATTTTTAGGTCCCACAAGTGGTTCTGCAGCAAGTAAAATATTAAATCCATTTAAGAAACCAAGCATAGAATGCAGTTTCATTAACTGTAAAAGGGCATTAAGACATGATTAATATTCAAACAATTCTAGTGTGTATATTTATTCCCTTTCACAATCACTTAACCCTGAATGATATTTTACCAACTCTTATACTATCCCATCCACTTAATTCATTTTAGATGTTTGAGTGAACCAGTGCCTTGTTAAATTGTCATGGAAATACTATTAGCTTTATTAGTGGTGTTAAGGAGTCAAACATATCTAATGGCCACATTGCACCGGATATTTTACTAATCTAAAACTTATGAATTTAGACTGGTTTAATAAAACTTTACTTAACATATTGCGATTTTTGAAACTCAATTCAACAAAAGGTTCTTAACCAAATGTTTCATAACTTTGTCTCAAAAACGAATCTAATTACAGGTAAATTCAACAAAATATTAAATTATTTAAACATCAACATAGAAAATGAGTTATAAGCCAATTTTCAATGAGTATACAAAATTTTAACAATAGAGAATTGTGCAAATTACTAGATTATTTATTAGTTACAGAGCTTAAAGAGTTAAAGTGGCATACCAAAGTCACTTGAGCTGCAGACAAAAATATTTTCTCAAATGTCTCTACAAACAAGCTATTACAAAGTAGCTTTGCAAAAAATACAAGTTGTAGAAATTTTTATAGCAAGCATAAAAATTGAATCCAGCTATCAGAAACTGGGCACAGAGTGCAGCTTGCATATTTCTGCTGTAGATAAATTTTAATTCTACAACTTACCTAGTAGGCATAAGATGGTTATAATTGCAAACTTTGATGAATGTCTTAATCTTAGATCTCTGCTTCAGCTTCTTTTTGCTCATGCGTTTTGTCACTTTGCGGGGATGTCGGTCAATTCCTGCTACTAAAGCATGGGAATATCCTTTGTCTTGAGTACCTTCATCATAATTCTGAAATAAATAAATAAAAGCACTTCAGGTTAACCTTTTAGCATTCACATTCTGTCAAAAGTAAAGCTTATTTATTCACATTGTTTTGAATAAATCATGCAGTATCTTGCAGCTTTGAGATTTTGATAAGGTAGTTGTCAATTTTTAGAATGACATTGTAGGGTTGGTTAGAAGCCAGGTCTGACCAGCTTGAGCATAAAATGGGTAGAACATTTTGGTCAGATATAGTCAGTTTAAACACTAAAGAATTAAACATAAAATGGATGTCTTAGTAACTCATATCTACTCCAGTTTATAAATGTCACTGGTTTCAGTTCAGAATATACAAAGATCCCTTTTGTGGTTGATTCTTTTCTACTTTAGAAATTTTTAATATTAGAAATGAAAAATTTTCAAAAGCCAAAATCTTACTAGTCTCCCAATACAAAAAGCATTCAAAATTAGAAATTGGACAAATGACAATGATCTCCAAAGTCTAACACATTGGAAAACTTCTTGCTTCCAGTAAAAGCCTTCTTACAGAGCTGAAAACAAACAGTCCTGAACCAAGAAGATTGTTGATGCAGCAGCTCAACTATTTATTGCAAGAGAGTCAATACTTTATTACTATTATTCTTCTTCTTCACTCAAGAAGAGAACAGGCATATAATAATAGATAACAGAGCTTGAAACTTTGATACTGAAATCTACCCAAATTCCAGAATTGAGTGCCATACCATAATGACAAAAGAAACTTTTGTTCAATCCCAATTTAGTATCTAATTCTGCAAAAGCTTGAAAATTCAACAGATCACAATATTTTATATATTTTACACTTGGAAATAACAAAAAACATACGAGAACAGGGATTTCAATGTCACTAATTTCAATAAATACCAACAATCTAATACTTGCTTAAACACAGCCAAAACTCATTGGTTAATACAGGAGCAATGAAGAACCTTCCATAATATGCTTATACCAGTCCACTTGCTTCCAGAAAGGATGGTAACAAATCAGGTATTGTTACCAAATTCTATATTCTCCTAGAAATCAAACAGTCCCAATGAAAACTACACATCCATTGTTATAGTTACTACTAAATGGTTTTTACCTCTAAATTAACATCCAGGTATACACATTACAGAACATTAAGGTGACTGTAATCACTCAACCTAATACAAATAACAGCCCAACTCCCACTATTCCTCTCAAATAACCTACAGTTTTAGTAAAGAACATATCAGATAATGTGGTCTGGATTCTCTGCACATAGGTTGGTCAGGACAGGAGTCTTTTAAAAGTTTGATCAATGAAGGTTGATACATGACTAAATGGCAACTTAAGGAATAATAAATTAATCAACAGAACAGGTATACAATACCTTAACAATGATGGCTTTCCTGCCAGCAAATCTACCGTTCAGGATCAACACCACCTTGTTGGCTTTCATAAACTTCTTCATTGTTGTGCTGCAAAAAAAAAATATATATATATATATAAATATATATTTAAGAGTTTATTTTAATAAAAAAAGAGAAATCAAATATTTATTGCAAACAGAAACTTTACTAGCAATCCTTGAGATTAGGAATCACTTTCACTTGTCATCCCGTGGTTAATATTTTAAGAGAGATGGCCTGCAAAAAATGTTTTTTGCCCTAAGTTTGCAGGCATCTCTATCATGCTTGAATTCTTTTGCCTTGTTCAGAGGTACAGGCGTGGCTGTGTAATTAAGAAGTGCACTTCCCAACTATGTGGTTTCAGGTTCAGTCCTACTACATGCAACCTTGGTGCTTTCTGCTGTAGCTATAAGCCAACCAAAGCCTTCTGAATGTATTTGGCTAAATATGTTTCTCCTCTTCACATTACACAACTGGTATGAGTGCCACCATCATACAAGTGGTGTTGATTGCTTCCTATCTTCTATGGAAACCTGTCCAGTCACGGAGAAATAGCTTGCATAGAAACAGGTGCAAGTTTTTAAAAAAGGATATTTGGCCATAGAAAATCTGCTCCAGCAAATTGATTGACCACCCAAGTATGAAAAAGTGGATGTTAAAACTGAGGAGAGGTGCATGTTTGTAATCTCCAACATCACGAATCTGAAAAATTTTGCATTTTTCAAGAAGAGGTGCGAAACTGCATTAGCCCCGAGAATTATTAGAAAATTATACAAACTGTAGTTATATCTAGAAATAGCAAGTAGGAAGGCTATCTTAGAGTATTAGTAATAAACCACGTGTGTTTATTTACATTTCTGAAGAAGATCGTCGGTTTCCGTAAAATTTTTTATATTTTTTTACATATGGGGTTGGGGGGAACGGGGATCTTTTGAAGTCGGCGTAAAAGCGAAAGAGACGTGTGTGTGTGTATGTTTGATGGGGTGTGCGAGACAGAAAGGCGGTGTGGATGTGAAGTTCATTGTTAGTATGCGTGAAGAGAGAGAGACAGCTGAAATTTAAATTTTTATTCACTTTTTGTAGTGAGTGAATGTGTAAATGAGGACAGAGAATAAGAGAGAGAGGTATGTATGTATGAATGGCTTCAATGACACATATATACATAGCTGTACATATGCATATATACACACATATATAAACGTAAATGTATTTGTGTGTGTGTGTGTGTACGTATATATATAGGCATACATCTATCTATAATTTGCAGTAAATAGATGAAGTTTAGCCATTACTTTATTTCAATTAATGCCAGTTTCGTTAAACAACCACACATGCGGCGGTCACTAACATGTGGCGAAGGTAAAGAATACGTACACTCGGTGGTTAGGGTTAGAGTTTTTGTTACGCCGAAAACCGATGGTTTCCTTTACCTCTGCCTATGTTTTAACTCAATCAACAACGAAAGTGGTGGCCTAATCAAGTATTGCCAAGTTGTTTTATATTTTTCGAAGCCATATTGTTTGTTTCGTAATTTAATTTAAATGGAAAAATATATAGGTTCGCAGTTTTGAAATAGAGTTGAATTTCTCGTTTTTTAAGTGCATATCTATGAATTTGGGGATTGAATATTTAATTTCGCTCAGTATAAACTAGTCAAGTCTTCCTAAATCACTAATATAAAAAATTAGGGTAATTTTTCAGATCAACACCCGCACGATTACCTAACCCTAAACCCGTAACACCCTAGTGAAAATCGTGCGGGTGTTAATCTGAAAAATTACCAATATTAGAAGCCAGTAATTACATATTTCTAAAGAGTCCCAATATATTTATAAGACACAGTAGCGATAACCGAGCTGGAAATACACGTCTTAATAACTAACCATGTGATAGGAAAATGGTTTGCTTCGGCTAATGTCAATTGGAAATATCAAAAATACGTTCATATATTATGAAGAGGTGAATTCCAAAGTTGTGCATATCGTAAGACGTAAATACTGCTTTAAGATAGAAGACATTCAACTTCACTACACATGTGATTCAGCCTCCATTAGAGATTATATATAGAAAATATGAACTTTTAAAATTATGACTATTTACCAATAGAGAGGACAAATTTGCTTTCTTTTGTAAGACTTCGTGGAATTGTAATAAAAGAGAAATGTTAAAATATAATGCATATGTGATGATTGACAACATAAATGCACACGACAGAATCGTAATTCTAAAAATAATTCAACTTTAAATGAATTATAATTTTAAAAATATGAACATTAATAAAACATAAACACTTCATTTAATAACAAAATTGCAAAACACAATTAATAATTTGCAGTAAATAGACGATTCACAATGATTTCGTTATAAGAGAAATTTTTACCGACATTACCTTGCACACGGGGCAACCGGAAAAGGAAAGACTGACGAGATTTTACGTGAATGAACGTAATTTCACGAAGTTTCAATGTTGATATAAAATAACGCTGTAGATGGACGGAAAACGAAAAGTAATTTTCAATGAAATATTGCTATTAAAATTTATAGCAAAAAAATGTTATTGGTGCCATAAAAATAAAGTATTTTGCGACGAACTTATTAATTAAAAATGATTTCTTCTTTAAAGCATTTAGCATTGACTTTATAGTTAATTGTATTTCAAAACTATAGAAAACGGTGAGCTTTTTTTTTTTAAAGGGAGATTACTGTATCTTCATAATTGCACAAAAAGTAAACTACTCACTTCAGGTTAATCTGTAAGTTGCGTGTTGATAAATTGATCCAAATTTTAAAGATGGGGAAGAAAAAGCAGAAGGATCAAGAAAAGGTAACGAAAAGTTATAAATTTACTAAATCTGACAATATTGATAATTCTGATGATTCAACGCCAAAGATTATACTAAATACCAATATGGAAAAAAAATTGATTACGATGATACTTGATTGGAAAAAAAGTAAAATACTTGTAAAAGACGTCAGTGAAAGAATGACAACAAAAAGATTGACGGATGTATATACTTGTTTGGCGCGTGCCGGTTTCAAACACAACCAGATAGAGTCTGCTATGAGGAGCACACTGATATATGGCGGTGATCTTGTTGATTCTCTGGACTGGCTCTGTCTCAATATTGCAAATGACGATCTTCCTTCAGAATTTTCCGAAGCGTTAAAAAGAGAAGAAATAAAAAGGCGACCAGGATTTAAAGAAGAGCAGGTAGATAAATCGCAAATTTCTTCTGGTTATCAAGTAGTTGAAAAACCTGTCCAAAAAACAAGTGAGAATAAGGACAGCCGTTTGCCCGAGGGAGAAGGCGGAAAAAAAGACTGGGTGAAAAACTGGATTATGCAATATGCTGAAGAAGAATCTGACAGTGATTTAGAAGAAAACGCTGCACCGATAGATCCAAATATAAAATACAAAACTTTAAGTTCTTCTTTAGATTCTACAATAGTACTCGCTGAACAAGCGAAAAAATCTGGAAACAAAGAAAAGCATAGAGAATACTCAAAAAAGATCCGGCAAATGCGGCTAGATATGGACGAATTAGCTACCCATCCAGACTTTGATCGTAAACTTGCTGGAATTTCTCTTTTAGCACCAACCAAACCTGAACCTAAACCTTCCAAAGTACAGCCTCCGAGTTTGACCGTATCAAATGCTAGTTCAGGTACTGGAACTAATAAAGCCTTGTCTAAGGATAGCTGCAACTCAGATGTATCAAAAAGCACACCAGTAACAGCAAGGCCAAAATCCTCCAAGAAAGCTAGTGATGAAGATCTTGCTCTTGATATGTTAGAGAATATGGCAATTGGTGATGCACCAAAACCTTTGCCTGAGAAAAAGAAAGGAGCATCACATATAGTTAGCCGTAGTTTTGAGTACACAAAACAACAATGGACTGGGAAATCACCTAAACAATTCCTTAATGACTGGACTCGGAAAAACCTCCCTAAAAGTGACTTAGCCCATTATGAAAGAGTCCATGTGAAAAACTTTTACAAATGCAAATCTTCCATTTCCAAGAAAGATGGTTCTCAACTTACTGTTATACCAGACATCCTTTGCCCCTCTGTAAAAGAAGCTGAACATGTTGGCTCTACTCTGTTACTCTATAATCTTTGCAGAGGACAACCAATCTATCAGTTACTTCCACCTCCTTATCGAGATTTATGGCTAGAATGGATGGAAGCAGAAAGAATTAGTAAACTGAGAGCACAAGAAATTAATAACAAACCCAGAGATACCCTTGTTGCAAAACTGCTGAAAGAACTCAAGTTAGCCCCAACACTCTCCAAATCTAAAGCTGAAAAACCTTCAGATGAGCATAACAGTGATGACAGTGTATGTGATGACTGGTTCTTAGCAGATGTGGAAGATCCTGAAGAAATTGTAGAAAAACCCAAGGAGAAAAAAATTGTTTCGAAGCCTAGGGTTAATGAAATTAAAGACAAATTTTTGAAAAAGATAAACAGTAAGAAATATAATGAATATTTAAATCAACGGCAATCACTACCTGTATTTGCATATAAAGAAGACATACTTGCTCAAATTGATCGCAGTAAAGTTGTTGTGATTGCTGGAGAAACTGGTAGTGGAAAAAGCACACAAATTCCCCATTTCCTACTTAAAGATAGAATTTTGTGCGGAGAAACGTGTAATATCATTTGTACTCAACCACGTCGAATCTCTGCTGTGAGTCTTGCAAACAGGGTTTCTCAAGAGCTAGGAGATGACCTGCCTGGTTCACCAGACTCCTTTTGTGGTTATAAAATTCGATTTGAGTCTAAATGCTGTCCTACAACTTGTTTAACTTATTGTACTACAGGTGTTGTGCTGCGTCAGTTACATTCTGATCCTAGTTTTAAAAATGTCACCCACATCTTAGTTGATGAAGTACATGAAAGAACAGTTCAATCAGACTTTCTTTTGATTATTCTGAAAAGACTTCTTGAGTCACGTGATGACATTAAAGTTATATTAATGAGTGCAACTATTGACTGTAACCGCCTCTCTGATTACTTCAACCATTGTCCTATCATTAAAATTCCAGGCCGAACATTCCCTGTTGATATTTTCTATTTAGAAGACATCATAGAAATGAACAATTATGTCTTGGAAGAAGATTCTCCTTATTGCATCCCAGCAGCAATGCTCCGTGATGAGCAGAAAACAAGTGTTGAAATCACTGGCACTGGAGGAACTAAGCAGAAAACAGATCTGTATTGGTCAAAGGAAGATATCATTGATACAAGTGGACTTGACAGAGACAAATATAGCAAACATACCCGACTAACTGTTACGAGAATGAAACCTTACAAAATTAATTTGGATCTAATTCTTCATTTACTTAATTACATAGACGAACATGGGGAAATTACTGATGGTGCCATTCTGATATTTCTTCCAGGATTAGCGAATATACAAGAGCTCTATGAATTGCTCCAAAGTGATCGCAAATTTGCTAATCCCCGACGATTTAAAGTGCTTGCTCTACATTCTGTTTTGTCATCTGAAGACCAAAGCTCTGCATTTCTGTCTCCACCTAAGGGAATTCGAAAAATTGTGCTGTCTACAAACATTGCTGAAACTGGCGTTACTATTCCAGATGTAGTGTATGTAATTGATGCTGGTAAAGTAAAAGAGAATCGATACGTTGAATCAAGTCGAATGAATGCTCTAGAAGAAGTTTTTGTTAGTAAAGCTAGTGCTAAACAACGGTCCGGTCGTGCTGGGCGAGTACGCAATGGCATTTGCTATCGACTTTATACCAAAGATAATTATATGAAACTTCGTGAGTTTACTGTTCCTGAGCTTCTTCGAGTTGCTCTTGAAGAACTCTGTTTACATATCATGAAATGTAACCTAAGCAAACCAGAAGAATTTCTCCAGCTTGCACTCGATCCACCTCAGCTACAATCTGTCTCTAGAGCAATGATGATTCTTGAAGAGGTTGGGGCTTGTGAAGGAGAAGTGTTAACACCACTTGGACATCATTTAGCAGCACTTCCTGTACACGTTTCCATTGGTAAAATGCTTATTTTTGGAGCAATGTTTGGTTGTCTTGAACCTGCAGCAGTCATTGCTGCTGCAGTAAGTGGAAAATCTCCATTTGTAGTTCCACTTGAAAAAAGGTCGGAGGCTAACATGGCTAAGCAGAATTTATCAACAGCTTGCTCTGATCATCTCACTATTTATAATGCTTATTCTCGATGGAAAACTGCCCGCAAAGCTGGGTTTCAAGCAGAAAATGCATTCTGCATGCAGAACTATCTTAAAAGAAAATCTCTTATTGAAATTGAAAATGTAAAGACAGATCTTATAAAGCTTATCAAATCTATTGGATTCTTAAGTCAACAAGATGAGAAACTACTGACAAATCCAAATTCTGTTGATGGAGTTCATTTAAATCCAAAATCATGTGCTGTTATTAAAGCAGTCATTCTTGCTGGATTATATCCAAATGTGGCAAAAGTTTGTTCAGAGAAAGATCCAGATGGTACGAGTCGGATATGTGGTGCTGAGACACCTCAAGGCCATGCATTTATCCATCCTAGCTCAGTCAATCGAACATTACAGGCACAAGGCTATATGCTATACCAAGAGAAAACCAAGCAGTCACAGGTATATCTTCGAGACTGCACATTGGTCTCTCCATTCCCCTTATTGCTTTTTGGTCACAATGTAGTTGTACAACATATTCAGCAAACTGTAAGCGTTGACAAATGGATTGTATTTAAGTCACGAGCTCGGACTGCTGTCATCTTCAAAGAACTTCGAAACCTATTGAATGAACTTTTAAAGCAAAAATTAGATGACCCCAAAGCTGATTTCTATCAAGATAAATCAATATTGTCAGTTATTGATTTATTACAAGCAGATATTTGCTAAACAATAGTTCCCAGTTGCATACTTTGAATATTTAGGAATATTTATTTATAAGTATGTTTTTTTTTTCTCATAAAATATAAAAGGAAATTTTAAATGAGATCTTAAACTGCTTTGTTAAAATAGATTCTTTTGTTATCTCTTCTGATTCGTTACTTAATCATAGAATACAAAAGTAATTTGCTAAAAGAATAAGGTAACCATCTTACAAATTGGAAAATGAACTTATAGTGAACCACATTTGAAAATTGAGTTGTTTCTTGATATCTTTTCTTTTTTTTTTATTTTTAATTCTAATTGCTGTTCTGAAGTGATTCCATGGGAGATTATGAAAAATTAATGAAATGTATTCAGGTATTATTAATATTCAGAAGTGAAACTAACTTCATTACTTCTTTGGTGTCTGATAAATTAAGGAGCTACAACTTATTAAGGGTCTTGTGCTAAGATTAGAAAAAAAGAACCCAATGTTCTCTAGTCAAAATATTTTAGTGAGAGACAGGGTCAGGAAATATATTAGATAGATTTACAGAGATGAGAGTACATTGTTTCCTTCAGTCAGCAAATACAAAACTTTTCCTAAGTGAAGTATGATTAATCTATTTAAATAGAATGGACCAGCCTATATACGAAAACCAGTACTTTAGAATATATTTGTAGGTGTCTGTGTCTTGTATGTAATTGATAATCTATTATAAAAGTATTGAAGAGAAAACTTAAAAGAACAAACGAATCCTGCCTAATTTCAGCATTGTAAGGATTAAGACATGGTTGTGAGGAAAACTTATCAGATATTTAGCGAAAGTATTATTAAATTTTTAAAAACTATTGACTTGTAAATGGACTATTGTACATTACAAATGAATAAGGAATTTTAAGGCCAATACCATTACATTCTGCTTCACAGCAAGACAAAAGCAGCATCAATGGCAGAGATATTCTAGATTCAATCACTTTTTTTATCATTTATATTGGAGCTTTTTTTAATTGTTAGAAATTCTCCTTATGTCTCTTTTCTCTTTCATCTTAAGTTACCAACTCAGACAATTTAGAAATATTCACTGTTACTTGATAACTATTTCTGGTATGACTTCAATGAAAAACTATTGAATAATACTTTCTTGTCTCTCTCATCACTTGTATAAATTCATTAAAGTCTTGTATACAATTCAACTACTAACTGTAGCTGATGTGTGTGGTGTTGAAATTATATAAAAGTTAATTCTCATTAAGATATTTATTAAAATATATCGCAAATAACTTCATTGACTGTTCTGTTATTTCAAACTCCTTATTAAATTCCATTTTCTACTATTTTGTTTTGGGTAGGGCAGTGAGCTGGCAAAATCATTAGCATGTCAGGCAAAATGGTTAGTGGCATTTCATGTCTTTACGCTCTATGTTCAAATTCTGTCAAAATCGATTTTGCCTGCCATCCTTTTGGGGTCAATAAAATAAGTACTAGTTTAGTAGTGAGTTGATGTAATCAACTTACCCCCCTTCCCTAAAATTGCTGGGCTTGTGCCAATATTTCCTTTGGGTTTTAGGGTGGTTGATTGATAGAATCATTAGTGATGAGTAAAATACTTGGCAGATTTTCTTCCAGCTCTTTACAATCTTGGCTTAAACCCTGCCTGGGGCAACTTTGCTTTTCATCCCTCCAGGGTCAAGAAAATAAACTACCAGTCCAAGTGTTGGGTTTGATGTCATCAACAAATTCCTTCCCCATAAATTGTTACCCCCTTGCCTAAATTAGAAACAAATATTTTCTGTGGGTTTTATTTTTAATGCTTTGAGTCAGGAAACATTTTACTGATAATCAAAACTATTGTATTGTTATGGTGTTTTTAACTCACATGGAAGGGTTGCATTATACACCAGTATCCCTACCATTATGAATATTAAGAAATGCTGCAATGTTATGCAGTCAAATAATTGTGCATCTAGAATAGTCTCCACCTCTGCAATAATAATCTCCAGACAATAGAATTATGTTGAGATTTCCTCTTCTGGCAAGTACTTACTTGATAATTGACCTCCTGTAATTTTCCTTCCTACTGCAAAGTGGACCAGCACTATCTGTGTTATATTTCATATAACATCTAACTTTATATACTATTCAGTGGATGTGAGACAAATATACACTACATTAGAATTGAGATCCTAAAACCTAGGTACCATGGAAAAGTATTGGTATGGGTGCTGATGTCATGTAAAAAGCACCTAGTACACAATAAAATGGTTTGCATTAAGAAGGGCATCCAGACTTAGAAACCAATCCAAAACAGACTATGGAACCTGATGTGGCCTGTGAGTTTACCAGTTCCTGTCAAGCCAGCATAGAAAACGGATGTTAAATGTTGATGATAATGAATAGGATACTAACTTATCACAGGTACTGTTTTGGATATGCTTGGAACCCAGTTTCCAGTTAGATAAACTGAGGGAAATATAATTTTCTTGTCTAGAAATGTAACAAATCTTCAGTAAATTGTAACATCCAGCAGAAATTAATTTAATACTATACATATTAAGACAGAATAAGAGCAATAATCTTATTGCTCTTTGTGTATCTAACATTGTTGTTTATAATGTGTTATAGGATTTGTTAAAATTTTAACTATTAATTTATAATTAACTTGCTGCAGAATTCTTGAACTTATAAATGTAACTTTTAATAATTTTAATATTACAAGCATTAAACTTCTGGCTCTTCATGGTCCTGGTTCAAATCACACCAAGGTCATCTTTACCTTTCATCCGTTTGGTGTTGATAAAATAGGTACCAGTTGAACACTGAGGTCAGTGAAACTGGCTAGTACCCTCCCTCAAAATTTCAGACTTTGTGCTTATAGTAAAAACAGTATTACAAGCATTAATTAGTGAGGAGGAGAAAATCTATTCCATGTTTACTTAACAATAATAATTAATATTCAACTGTTGAATCACAGTAAATAAAAATCATAAACTATATAATTTTAATTATTATTGCTTACAATGTAACTAAACAGGGTATAAGGTTTCTCTTTTTCACTACAAAACTGGCTGGACAAATCAAAATTGATGCTTATAGAAAGAAGTCACAGACATCCTTAATAGTGAATTCAATAAACTGTGATGGCAGCTGCTCCATATATTGTCTTGTGAAGGCAATGGCCAGGGAAATGTAATGAACAAAGCACGTCACACTTGCCTTTATAAGTACACAAACACACTGGATTGTGGTTGCAACCTAGAACTACGAGAAAAGGGCTTGAATGAAGGCAACCTAGAACTATGAGAAAAGGGCTTGAATGAAGAAAATTATTTCATCATCATCGTTGTTTGACGTCCAGCTTCAATGCTATCATGATCCTTTTCTTTAGTTCACCTTTTTTCCGCCTCCTCCTCCTCTCTTTTAATTCAAGTCTCAGTCTTCATAAACTTTGCAGTTAAAAATCTTTCAAAACCTCATATCACGAATTGAAACACACCACAAACAAAACTAAATTTTTTTATTTCCATAATTATTACCAACAAGTAACAACAAATGTTTCAGTTATAAGTTTTACCTTTCAAGTTAAGCCGTAGAGAGCTCCTTTTCCTTGGAAAAGCATTGTCTCCCATTACAGCTGTGAGCAACACTTCATGTCTTAAGTACCTTTACTTAAGATACATTACACAGCTAATAACAAGATGTACACCACTGAGCCTTCAGTCAACACCAATTATCTAATTTCATTTCAATAGCAATAAAATAAGAAGATTAAAATTAATATTTCATAAATTTATCACATATAACCACACTAATTTTTTCTTTTAGACTAATTTATTTTTTTCTTTTAATGAAAATAATAATGTAACTTTTCTTCATTCTTTTATGGTGAAAGTCTTTCAATAATCCAATCGCCTTCACCTTCATGGCTAAGTTCTGGGTCTAGTACTTCATTAGGCAACTTTTGCCGAAATCGTAATCTATCGTGTAGTCTGTTAGTCTGCCCCTGCCAGAACTCAATTACATCTGGTTTCACAAAGTAGCCGCCCCTGTAATAACAAAAAAAAATAATAATAATAATAGATTAAGTGTACCAATGACTACAAGGGAAATAATTAAGATGCTTTTTTTTTTTTTTTTTTTTACTATCACATCACATGGATAATGATTTCTCACATTTGCAAAACACCACAATTTGTAAGGACTCAGTGGATGTTGTTGATTTAATCAAGTCCAGTATGTAACTAATAATTATTTTATTGATTCTGAGAGGGATAAAATGTAAACTTTACACTAAAGGTTTTTAACTCGAAATGTAATCAAACACTGCAAAATATTTGGTATAGCCCTCTACAATCTACCATTATATCATCTTAGCTTTGGATAATAAAAATGTTTTATATTAGTTCACGTTTATTTTATTGACACAATGTGGATGAAAATGCAAAGTCAATCCCAATAGCTTTTGAACTCAAAATGTGGAAGGCTGTCATTTAATACTGTAAAGCATCTTGTTCAACACTATCATTTTTATCATAGCAATGTGCTTTTATATCTTAAGTAATATTACTGTTTATATCCATCTCTTACATGCCTAATTAATTTAATGAGGAATAAACCATTTTACACAAACCATTATATGCAACTCATTACTAGGATCCACTGGGCCAAGACAGTTCAGAAGAATTTGCTCTTAGGCTCAAAGCTGGGATGTTTTTTTTCTTAACTAATAAGAGCACTCAGCAATGTAATCCAATGCTTTATCATGTCTGTAGTCAAGGCATTTAATTCTGATAAGCCCATGTAACCCTAAGTACAACAGTAACATAATTTGGTGTAGTAATGCAAAATTGATGAGCAGTTCCTAGACTTTGCTTGCTGTCCATCCTTACACTGTGTTTTTGGAAATGCTTCTGGAGCATTTTTATATTACAAAATATTTGGCAGAACTGCATTGCCCTCTTGTAATTTTTGCCTAGTTAGTTACATTATGTGAAGAAACTAATGTGAAATAGCTTCTTTACTGGTTCATATGAAATTTTATTGCTGTAATAGGATACAGAAAAATATTATAACTATATTCACTGAAAATTACTTTAGCTTACATAGTTCAACCCTTGTCAGCATGGAAGATGGACATTAAATGATGATGATGGTGGTGGTGGTGGTGGTGGCAGCAGAGGAGGAGGAAAAGAAGAAGATCAACTGTAACAAAACTATAATTAAAATCATACCAGTATTTTGGTTTGGGAATCAATTCTGCATTTTCATATTTCTTTTGAATCTCAGCATACTTGTTCATCAAGTGCTAAAAAATTGAACAACATAAGATATTTTATAGCAATAAGAAAATGCAAACATTTTTTATGTAAATGCAAATAATCACTGTACAAAAACCCAATTACAAAGATCTTCAATTTGGAAATATCAGCAAAGGATAAGAAATTTAATTTGGATGGTACATTTTTTTCATCCAATAATTTGCTACAGACATCTATTTCATGACGAGTTGATTGCTAAGAGTACAGAGAATGTGTAATGTTTATATCATTGACCTTAGATGGATGAAAGGCTAAGTCAACCATGGCAGTATGAGAACTTGTAATATAAAAAGGAAGAAAACAAAACACTGTCAGACATTTAGATTTTGTACACTACTGTTCCTGATGGTATAATCACGGGAGTGGTAATAGTAACAGCTGCAATTAGTTTTATAACCAGATTGAGTCAATAGTTACCCATTCAATGAAAGAGTTGTGGTTTCTCACGACCTTATATCAAACCACAGGAGAAATAAGTACAAATGAAACAACTCAAATTTATAGTGATGTTGCTTCCTAGAGTTTAGATCTAATCTACCTTCTAAACTTACTTAGAGCTAGTTGGTGTGCCTTGGTTACAGACAAAGTACTATGGAGGCAATGGTGTACAAACTACTAACCTCTTAACTGGTTACCAAATACCCTGTCAGCTTGGCTGTTCATGTTCACAGAGTAAAAAGATATAAAAATTAACATGGCCAAAACTAAAGGATTAATTAGTAGCAGAGACCACAAAAGTTTAGTACTAACAAAAAAGTGACCTAGCAAGGAAATCAAGAAATTAGTTTGCATGTGCTTAATACTGTCTAGTTATTGTGAGCAACTTGTGGGGGCGCAATGGCCCAGTGGTTAGGGCAGCGGACTCGCGGTCATAGGATCGCGGTTTTGATTCCCAGACCGGGCGTTGTGAGTGTTTATTGAGTGAAAACACCTAAAGTTCCATGAGGCTCCCGCAGGGGATGGTGGTGAACCCTGCTATACTCTTCCACCACAACTTTCTCTCACTCTTACTTCCTGTTGTGCCTGTAATTCAAAGGGTCAGCCTTGTCCCACTATGTTAAGGGTACACATGTTTGTGGAGTGCTCAGCCACTTGCACGTTAATTTCATGAGCAGGCTATTCCATTGATCAGATCAACTGGAACCCTCGACGGAGTGCCAACAACAACAATTGTGAGCAACAAATATATAAAAACTACTATAGGATGTCTGGCAAATAGGAAACTAACAGAGATTCAAAACTAAATGCATCAGAGGAACTGGAATAACTAGCAATGTAACTGAAAAACTTCATGTGTAATAGGGACTTCTTTCACTAAAATCAACATTAAAATTAAGAATACATAAAATACATGGTATTAAACTTCAAACTTTCCCCACCCATTTTTAAAAAAATCCCAATAAAGGATGTTTTTAATTATTAATCATTTTTAATACATGGTATTAAACTTCAAATTTTCCCCACCCATTTAAAAAAAAATCCTAGTAGCTGTGTGGTAAGAAGTTTGCTTTCCAACTACATGGTTCCAGGTACAGTTCCACTGCATAGCACCTTGGGCAAGTGTCTTTTATAGCCCTGGGCTGACCAAAGCCTTGTGAGTGGATTTGGTAGATGGAAACTGAAAGAAGCCCATCATGTATGTATATATTTATGTGTGTGTGTCTTTGTGTCTGTGTTTGTCTCCCACCATTGCTTGACAACTAGTATTGGTGTGTTTACATCCCTTTAACTTAGTCATTCAAGAAAGGGGACAACAGAATAAGTCCTAGATTTAAAAAAAATAAGTCCTAGGGTCAATTTGTTTGACTAAAAACCTTTCAAGGCAATGCCCCAGCATGGCTGTAGTCAAAGGCAAAAGGTAGACATAAATTTATTTTATATAAAATGAGGCATACAAAAACGAATATATATATTTAAATGGATTATCTACAATTGCAGCAGTTGAATAATACTGTGTTATAAATGGTATTGTGGGCTCAAAAATTGTACATAGTAGCAATACATTTATTATAAGTAACTTTAACCCTTTTGATGCCAACCCACCTGAAATCTATGATACAAATTCCATTTTAAAGTAATCTCAATTAAAACCTTCAATCAAACTTTCATGTTAATTTATACTCCAGACTGAATAATGACAAAGTTATATTTCTAAATTCTTCATTATTTTCAAAATCAATTGAAATAAAGGCAGTGCATTTCAATGTATTTATGGTAACAAAAGTGTTAAAGTAAAAACTACCAATCACCCAGATAGACAAATACACGTAATAGATGACATCTTAATATCTATTCAATCAACCATCAATTTACATTCATCTAATCACCTCTCTCTGCATACATGTACCAATATTCTTGAGAGTCATTTATTTTCTCAACTCAATTTTGTTCAGCTTCCAACTTTTCTTGTAAATTATTATTGCATATCCAACAGGTCATGCTGAATTTATTCCTCTCTAATTGCTATGAATATGCATACATAACATGGGAACTACTCAAGTTATGTAACAACCACATCACATCACACTTTTCCATACCATGCTCTTTCTGTGAAGAGAGGAACTCATTGTTTACTTTCACAGTTTTCCTCATTAATCCTAGTTTATATGCTATTCTTTGCTCCTGCTGTAAATATTATGCACTATCTTTATTCTAATCACAAACTGTAATTGTAGCTGCAAAATATATCTGCTGATTAGATCTTTTATTCTAATTGCAGTTACACCAAACAAAATTTTACTGCAATTTTCGTGCAATCTGAACTGACCTATTTTGTCATATGACTATACAAATCTGATATCATTTTAATGAACACTCTTTTGAAAGAATAAATATACTAGTATAATGGGCACAGGCATAGCTGTGTGGTAAGAAGATGCTTTCCAACCACATGGCTTTGGGTTCAATTTCACTGCAAGACATCTTGGGTGTCTTCTACTATAGCTTTAGACCAACCAAAGCCTTGTGAGTGGATTTGGTAGACAGAAACTGAATGAAGCTTGTCATATATATATATATATATATATATATATATATATATATATATATATATATGGCGTTAGGAAGGGCATCCAGCTGTAGAAACTCTGCCAAATTAGATTGGAGCCTGGTGTAGCCATCCGGATGCACCAGTCCTCAGTCAAATCGTCCAACCCATGCTAGCATGGAAAGCGGACGTTAAACGATGATGATGATGATGATGATATATACACACACACACAACATACTGTTCCATGATGGTAAGATCAACAAAAAAAGTACTCCATCTGGTGAAAGATAAATATTGTTTAATAAACACAATACATGTTTTTATGTGCCACTAATAGTTTCTTGTACTGAGAACATGCCAAACCAATTTTTGTAACACATCTGACATCTCAGCACAGTCATCAGGCACAGCCCACATGGCATAACGAACTATACAGTATTTAATAAAAAAATATATATTTTTTTATGAGCTACTAATAGTTTCATACTATGAAAACATCTCAGACCGCATTTTTTAACACATCTGGTGCCCTCACGCAATCCTCAAGCTGTGCCCATATGGCATAACGAGCCTGAGGACTTTGTGAATGCACTAGACATGTTAAAAATTGCTGTCAGAGATGTTTTCATCACATGAAACTATTAGTAGCTCATAAAATATATATATTGCATTATTAACTAATATTTCTCTCACCAGATGGAGTACTTCTTTTGTTCATCTTGCCATCATGGAAAGTACTCTAAGCACCCACTACACTCTCTGAGTGGTTGGCGTTAGGAAGGGCATCCAGCTGTAGAAACTCTGCCAAATTAGATTGGAGCCTGGTGTAGCCATCCAGTTGCACCAGTCCTCAGTCAAATCGTCCAACTCATGCTAGCATGGAAAGCAGACGTTAAACGATGATGATGATGATGATGATATATAGAATAAGTTTTGGGATCTGAAAATGTACCTGAATCTGAAAAATGTGTAGTTGTTTTAAACAGATTTATCCACATACCAAACTAGTTTCAACAATTTTTTGTTTATCAATGTTACAAATATATATAAAACAAGGGGGGTTTTTGTAGAGTCTAAAATTACAAGGCAAAAATCAGACAAACATGTTTAAAAATCAAATGTTCACAGAAATTTCAATGGGTTTCACAAGGATAGAAAATAATCTAAGTAAATGTTCAGCGAAGATCATAACAAATGTACATTGTCGAACGTTCAGTTATATTGAGTTTTTATAGAATATGCGGAGAAGAGAGAACAGAAAAAAAGATTTTTTTTACAATTTCTGTTGTAGTGTGTGTAGTTCTTTTTTCTTCATGTACTGGTCTCTTCACTTTTGGCAAATTTTTTTTTTTTTTTTTTTTTGATGTATAAATTACCAGGAAAAGCAAAGAGACCAGTACATGAAGAAAAAAGAACTACATGCACCACGAAAGAAATTGTAAAAAAAAATTTTTCTTTCTCCCTCTTTTTTCTCTCTTCTCCATGTATTCTATAAAAACTCAATATGACCAAATTTTCAATAATGTACATTTGTCATGATCTTTGCCAAACATTTACTTTGATATTTTCTATTCCTGTGAAACTCATTGAAATTTCTGTGAACGTTTGATAGTTTAAACATGTTTGTCCAATTTTGACCTTGTAATTTTAAACTCTGCTAAAATTCCGCTTGTTCTATACATATTTGTACCATTAATAAACAAAAATTTGTCATAACTAGTTTGGTATGTGAATAAATTTATTTAAAAACAACTACATGTTTTTCATATTCAGGTGCATTTTCAAAACCCAAAACAAATTCTCCTATATTTTTTCCTGCATGAGAATAAACTTCTTTCCATTTCACTTCCCGAGCATTATACTAATACATCTGTTTGCTTTCTATACCACCTGTCTTCGTCTTTTGTTTGTTTTTGTGAAATTTCCCCCTATATATACATATATATATCGTAAAAACCCATGTAATTTGCGCACCTGTGTAATTTACGCAGGTGATTTTCAGGATAAAAATTGTTAAAAAAAAAAGCTTCTACACATGAAAAATTTGCAACCAAAAGTTTTCAGAATTGCTGATATGCCCAGGGAAAAAAGTTTTCAATTTAGTTGTATTTAGCATAATTTCACTTACTTATGATTAGATTTTATTAAATTTTCATTAAATAAAAATAATTTCTGTTTAACAGGTATCACATTGAAAGCTATTAAATTACAAAGTGTTTGTGTTTCTAATAAACTTTATTTTACATTTCTTGCCCACAAGAGATTATGTCTGATCTTTAGCATACTGCTGTATGTCTTCTCAAATCACGATCACAGGAAAAGTTGTTGATAATTCTTATCAACACAAACAAAGCTGATAAATACGCAGAGATGTTGCAAATTAAATTTAATTACCAATAAACATCAGCTTGGATGACACTTTACTCAACCAACAGAGGAAGGTGACTGATCAAACTGATTATATAAACAGAATTCTGATTGGTTGAAAGTGTCTTCTTGTCTCAAGCTCTGACTTTCTGCCTATTCATGTCAGAACCTTAGATATGGAGTATTGAAATTTCAATCTCTTTCACACTTATAAAATGTCAAGCAAACTTAAAAATTTGTCATTACCATTTTAGCTGGGAGACCAAATTGATAGTTTGGTAACTCGCTAAAATAAACATTAAAAATCGAAAGGAGAAAATAAACAGCTTTGCAAGTTTAGCTTAGTGTTTATTGAATAAGAGAGGTGCAAAATTTAAGAAGTGCCTTGTTAGAATATACATGTCTGTGAGGAGACATAAACAAGAATAACAAAAATCTACTATACCAAAAGAAATGGTAACACATACATTACAAGTGTTCTGTGAAGAGAACATAAGACTGCTGCATAATTCAACATGAATGTGAAATGACATTAAACATCATATAAGGTAAATGAAGGTTTCTGTAGGAACACTGAGTCATATTCACTTAGTGAGTTTACATGCACAAAGATAAATTATGATGTTGTTGTCAGCATCAGATGTAGTAAGAGCTGGTAGTGGAGATGTCGGCGGTGATGAATTTCATTGTCCTAATGCGGAGAAAACGAGCAGTAGCTTCCTGGAAGCAAACGCAAGCTAGACTTCTTAATTGGAGAAAAACTGAACTATTTAACGAAATTGCTGGGCTCCAGTGTGATAGGTAGAAACTCCAAGCAATGTAAAATATGGCCTGGACCATGATTATCAGCATGAACATCAAACTTCAAAAAGTAGTTAACTATTTAATGGTTTTAGTAAATTTATACAGAAAAAGTAAGCATTATACCATCCAGCATTAATAAAAGTCAACTTCATTATATTTTCTCTGTAAAAACCTATTCTGACATTAAATGAATCAACTTCTGGTACGAATGTTTACATTTGTAAGTGATTTTTCAACAAAAGAAATTTCTAAAAAAATTCTGGAAACGATCTACCCATGTAATTTACACACCCACTGAAGTTTATTTTTGTTTTTGCGAAAAAAAAAAGTGCGTAAATTACATGGGTTTTTACAGTATATATTTTAGTTGTTTCAGTCATTAGATCCTGGGACACTACCTTGAAGAAATATAACCAAATGAATTGACCCCAGTACTTCTTTTAAGCCTGGTACTTATTCTATCCATCTCTTTTGCCAAACCACTAAGTTACAGGGATGTAACAAACCAACACCAGCTGTCAAGTGGTGGTGGGAGACAAACACAGAGACACACAGACGCACACACACACACACACACACACATGACGTGCTTCTTTCAGTTTCCATCTACCAAATCCATTCACAAAGCTTTGGTTGACCCAAGGCTATAGTAGAAAACACTTGTCTAAGGTGCCACACAAAGGGACTGAACCTGGAACCATGTAATTGGGAAGGTAACTTCTTAACACACAGCCATTCCTGCACCTGTGTGTTTGTGTGTTTGTCCCCCCCCCCCTACCATTACCACCACTATTTGTCAACTGGTGTTGGTGTGTTTATGTCCCCATAACTTAACGATTTAGCAAAAGAAACCAATAGAATAAGTACCAGGCTTAGGAAAAAAAAAGTACTGGGGGTCAATTCATTCAGCTAAAAAATTCTTCTAGGCAGTGCTCCAGCATGGCCACTGTCTAATGATTGAAACAAGTAAAAGATGGACGATAATAAAGAAATGCTTATGTGCTCTGCTCAAGAACATTTGTTATTTATAATTTAGAACATGCTTCGGGGTAATGAATACTAAAAAAATGAATATTGAATTATTACATTAACAAAATAAATTTCTTTTTCATACAAAACCAATTCTGTAAGAGGAAGCCTCATTGCTGAATTAATAAATACCAGTAACATAATATGTTATAATTTCCAGTAATGATAGCTTGTTAGATTTTATATTATAAAGAAGAATGACATACTTCTCGACTTGGTATCACTGTACTCTGTATGGTAACCAGAGCGCCAAGCTGACTGTCTCGGGGTCTTTGATGAAAATATTTTTCTGATTCTTCTTCGGATATTTTATTAACTTTGCCATCAACTCTGATCTGAAACATTAAAAGTTCCCCCAAAATAAGTAAGTATTTAATTACTACACACACTGATCATATGAATATAAATTCTCAAATTCTCATATAAATTTTCACTAGATTATTGTACAGTGAGAATAATGATGTAAAGAACTTATCCATCATTATGGAATGAAATTGGCAGAAATGAATGTGCATATAACATTTTATTTCAGATGTTTTTTCTTCACACTGTAACAACATTTATATATCTACCATTAATAACCATGCATGCATGAAAGACAGATATTAAACGATGATGATAACGATGATGAGACACAGTAACAACTTTTAAAACGAGGACCATATCGATTTGAAAAATGAAAATTGAAATTTAAAGAATCAACTAAGCTCTGACACATGTATTTCATTTTCTCAAAATTTTTTTTATATCTCAATTTACATTTATAAGTCTACTGCAAACTATTTTTTATAAACGCGTGTGTGTGTGTGTGTGTGCACACGTGGGTATGCATGCATTTGTATATGTATTGCGAAGGCATGTGGCTTAACGGTTAGGGGTATTCGACTCATGATCATAAAGTTGTGAGTTCAATACCCGGTAGTGTGTTGTGTCTCTTGAGCAAAACGCTTTATTTCACATTGCTCTAGTCCACTCAGCTGGCAAAGATGAGTTGTACATGTATTTCATAGGGCCAACTTTGTCATAATCTGTGTCACACTGAATCTCCCTGATTCAACATATCTGTGGAGTGCTCAGCCACTTGCAAATTAATTTCACAAGCAAGGTGTTCCGTTGACTGGATCAACTGGAACCCTCATCATTGTAACTGACGGAGTGCCAATTATATGTGTGTGTGTGTGTGTGTGTGTGTGCATGCACATGCATGTAACATATACATTGTTAAATATGCATCAACGAGAAATTGTTGATAAACTGGTATTCAAACAAAAAATACATGTGTTATTAATTCCACTCAACTTGTCATCCCTTTATCTTTCTCACCATCGTAAATGCAATGAATCACTGATTGGTCTATTACAAACCTATATCCAGCAACACTGTTGTTCACAAATGCATATCAATTTTTTTTAGAAATAACTGATTAATCATTGACACTAATTCGTTGATAAAGTTGTAACAATATTGTTCTATAGTGATTACACAGCATTTTTAGAAGAGACAGTAACAACATGACAAATTACTTGTAATTAAAAATATTCTTTATGGGAAAATGAGTGATGTGGTTTATTGCTGAATACACTTCCTACTTCTAAACACTCAACTGTAAAGTAACAGTAACAAAACCTGTTAGTGAGCCAGGTGAACTGGAAAAGTGCAGTCATATTCCTGGCCCAGAAACATAATGATATGGTTGTTGCAAGGTTCAAACTAATGACCAATAATCAGTGGTCCAGCACTATAACCTTAAAGCTATTTTGTCTCTTAATGCAAGGGTATACTGGGAAGTTACTTGGGGACTTCAGAGTTCTAAGGGCTCAATTCTGATCTATGCATGCTGTGATTTACTGTCAATAAACAAATACTATAAAGCCCAGTGCATGGATTTGCTGCTATATTTTTAAATAGGGAAGAATTTTAATAGTTGATAAACAGAATACTTTAATTATGTTGATGCAACTAATAAGAATATCTTCAGGGATAGAACTGAAGATAGGAGTTGAAAGAAAATATAGCAGCCAAAAAATTACAAGACAAGAATATTCAAATGTCTATTACCATTTAATCAATAATAAAGTTGGTCCACACAAACAACCAATAAGAAATAGACCCCAGAAAAATTATTATGATAATGCTGATTAAAATATTTTAAATAAACTTACAGAACGATTTAAAGGTTCCCAATGCATGGAAAAACTGCAGAAAGGATTCTCTTCCTGAAAACCAAAAGGTAAATATTTGTTATCATGTTATTTGTCTTCATTAGAGTGTTAGACTGGCAGAAAACAGAAATAGTAAGATGAACAACTTAGTAACATAGCATTTAGTGTTCAACTGCTGTACTCTAAGTTCATATTCCACCATGATCAACTTCATTTTCATCCTTCCAGGAGTTAATCAATAAAAATAAGGCACAAGAGTGGCTGTGTGGTAAGTAGTTTGCTTACCAACCACATGGTTCCGGGTTCAGTCCCACTGTGTGGCACCTTGGGCAAGTGTCTTCTACCTTGGGCCGACTAAAGCCTTGTGAGTGGATTTGGTAGACGGAAACTGAAAGAAGCCTGTCGTATATATGTATATATACATATATGTTTGTGTACCTGTGCTTGTGCCCCCCCCCCCCATATCGCTTGACAACCGATGCTGGTGTGTTTACATCTCCGCAACTTAGTGGCTCGGCAAAAGAGACCAATAGAATAAGTACTAGGCTTACAAAGAATAAGTCCTGAGGTCGATTTGCTCGACTAAAGGCGGTGCTCCAGCATGGCTGTAGTCAAATGACTGAAACAAGTAAAAGAGAGTTGTCATATACTTGAATCAGTTCAGTTGACATCACCATCTTCTATGAATTTGCAGCCTCATATAAATATATAAAATAGAGATAAGTATTCACTGTTTCAGCTGCCTTGGGGTGATTCATATTTCCCTCAGAAAAAAAAAGGACAAATTATAACTTAGTTAAAACTTAGTTAATATTTATTAGAAATCTTTACTAAGGAAAAAAAATAACTCTCAAAATCTTAGATATATAAGAACTTTTGTTTGATAAAAAGAGCTAAACCCATTGAGATCAAGGCAAAAAAATAATGCTTCGTTACTGCTTAGATAGGCCAATATGGATAATGCTCAATTTGGACTTTTGCCATTTAATAATAATAGGGAAACATGGTAGATGACTGCAGTTCTAGGCATAAAGTGTTGGGTTAAGGTAGAGGTTTGTGGGTGAAATATAGTACAGATAACAAGGAAAAGACGTGGGAAACTAAGTATACTTGAGTACAAGTGGCATAGAGTTCAACTATATACTTTCTCTATAATGACATTGCATATTTAATATCCACGATTTAGATTTGTTATCTATGCTTATCTGCCTACTTTCTCCATTACTACATGCTTAAAAACAAATTTAAACTGGTTATCTGGGTTTTGCTACTTATTAGCCTTCTTAATGGCTACATTCTGTATTTAGTAACCACATCATGGCTCTGATAACTTTGTATTCAGAGACATCATTTCTGATCATTGTAGCTTGATGACACTGAAGCTACAAAGAAAATAAAACTAATTTTCTGTATTTTATGTTCTACCTAACCAGTTACATAATAAAGAGTCAATCTTTATTGCATTTCCCCACCACCATCACACACATACAAATACTCGCGCGCGCACACACACACTGAAGTTCAAATCAATTTTAATTTCAGAGTTATCTCCCTTAGTTAATTACAATTTTTTTTTTTTTTAGGGTAATTTAATACGGTGAGTCAGCAGAACTGTTTGCCTGCTTAGCAGCATTTCGTCCATTTTTACGTTTTGAGTTAAAATTCCACCGAAGTCGACTTTGCCTATCGTCTTTACGAGTCGATAAAATAAGTACTAGTTGAGCACCCCCTCCACAGAAGTTGCTAGCCTTGTGCCTAAATTTGAAATCATTATGAATATAATTACGATTGATGAAAAAATGGAGGTGAAAGCAGGTACTCACTACATTAGAGATATTAGTCCTTCATTGAAGTAAGCGAATTTAAATTTTCATACTTCTTAATTCAAATAAGCTAATTTATATTTTCATTCTTCCACATTCTTCCAAAATGTCAGTTAGCTAAGCTTCAATAAATAGGAGATGCAATGTGATTTCTTGAGATACAAAACTGAATGGAGTTAACTTGAGAACTCTAAGGTCAAATACTATAAAAGAATTTAATTTTCAATTTATTGGCAACAATTTTTCTCTATCGATGTAGTGGTAATGGTACTTGAGCAATGAATTTAGTGAACTTGAAAAATGAGTTAGGTTTATGCATTGGATTTGATGTTCAATGTTAATTTGTTTGTGAAACAGCACAAGCAAGTTAATAAGGTAGATGGAAATTAAAAGCAACAGTCAATATATGCAGAATAGTCAGCTGCACTAGTATAGGTGCATAATCCCAGTTGGGTGAAGAAAAAAATGTTAAGATGTAATGATGAAGGACAGCCATGACAAAAGAAGCACAAAAAAACCCCTAAGAAGAGGTGATAAAGTTAGATCTTAAGATGCTAGTGCTAACAGATTAAATAAAGTAGGAGAGAAAAGTGTAGTGAACCACTACACTTTGTAAAGTGAGTGGCAATAAAAAGAGCATCCAGCTACAGAAACCAAATCAAAAGGACATGTATAAGCACCAGACTATGAGAGCAACAACTCCCAATAAAAAAGAACTTTGACCATGAAGACCCACCAACCGATGCCAGTATGAAGAGCAGGCATAAAATGATGACAATGGTGATGATAACAGTGATTTTATAACAAAGATTAGTCACATTTCTAGTGGAATGTTTACAGGTCTAACTTGTAGTGACAAATAGGTTAATCATATACAACTGCATTTTTAGGCATCTTTGAATTTAATTTTATATTTGCAATTTTATTGTACATGCACGTTATATTCACAAAGGCAGAGAAATCTTAGCATATGCTGTTAGTAAGACCGTAAAGGGAAAACTATTTCTTAATAGGGGAATGTAGGAGAAAGTAATTAAAAACAAATTGGTGCTAGTAAAGTATGTGGTCTACAACGGTATCAAACAGGGTCATCTACCTTATTTTTCAGATATTTCCAGATATTTCAGAGATAAAACACTTCTTTGTGGTGTCTGGTTTGTTAAAGATGTTGGCTGTTTATGTCTATTTTGTAAATACAGATACATGATTTTGTGTGTGTGTGAGAGAGAGAGAGAGAGAGGGAGAGAGTGTGTGTGTGAGAGAGAGAGAGAGAGAGAGGGAGAGAGTGTGTGTGTGAGAGAGAGAGAGAGAGAGAGAGGGAGAGAGTGTGTATGCGTGTGTGCATGTGTGCTTGTGTGTGTGCATGTGTGTGTGTATGCGTGTGTGCGCATGCGTGCATTTGTGTGTGTGTGTGTGTGTGTGTGTGTGTGTGTGTGTATGTGCGTAGCATCTCTGGAATAAGCAGTTTGATTTCTGTTTTTTATATAGGGATTCTCTGAGACATGAATTCATTCTAAAAGTTTCCCAAGAATAAAAAGGTTGGGAAACACTGGTGCACAGGTGCCAGAGTGTAATCAAATTTATCAAGGCAATCTAAAGCAAGTAGAATGCAGCCCAGGGACTCAATGCAATAGCCATAGTACTAAAGACTGCACTGTTGATAATGCTTAATAATCCAAGCTCTTAACCATAATTTGCAAAATCTTTTTTAAAACATATTAAAAAGAATCAACCTAAAAAATTTTCAAAAGTTCAATTAATAAATTAATTTAAAATGAAGTGTTGTATATCGTTTTTACCAAAATTTGCTGATTTTTCCTGTTTACTCATGTATAATGTTGTACATTTACTTCGTAATTCTCTCATTATTACTTCAACAAATACAATTAAGATTGCCCTTCACAGAGGAGATCTAATAAGACAGAAATATAACTGAAGTTGTCTCCCATATTTGCTGGAATTATTAAAATATCAGTCACTGCACTAATGTTGTCTTTCTTCACCACATAAGTGTTTCTGTTTAGGTATTAAATGTTGTTTACATTAAATGTTAGTATAAATTTAACTATTGAATCACTCACCACTGCTTCCACATTCAATTAATTAAGATTAATTAAAATTCTTTGATTGTCCTTCTTGCCTTTCTTCACCAGAACTAGCCACTAAGATAACAATTTTTGTACATCATCATACAAATAATGTTGATTAAAATTTCTTACCTTTCTACATTAAGTTTGTTAGCATCTACTTTATTATTAAATATTCATGCAGCAGGTGTTTCTGGGGACTTTCACACATATGACCAAAGAAAATATTTGGTTTAATAATTAACAATCAACAGCTTTGTTTATCTAATTTTTCTTTTGTTTTAACTGTAATGAGAAATCAAATATATAAATTTACTTATACATACTATTTCCTTAGCTTTTCGACTCTGAAAGTTGGTGTAGAAATAGAAACCTTCTGAAGTAATACCCTTCAGTAATAACATACGCACGGACGGTCTGCCTGATCTAGCAGAAAGAATGAGAGAAACAGTTAATGTTGAATACAAATTTCAAACAAGAAGAATTAATGTATGAAAAGGAACATAGATTTTATATTACTTAGGATTCGGATTAATATCTAGATCATAAGGAAGGTTGTTGTAATTGTTTCACCAGCTCTATATTTGTGAGATGAGGAATTTATATTATCTACAATGTTTACATTAGTCAGACTGGTGTCCTCATCTTGATTGTTGATTTCACTATGTTTCAGCTGTTATATAGCTCCAGCTTTCTTGTGTTGAACTCGGTTGTTGTATCAAAATTACGAACCTAACCATTTATTTCATCCATGGGTATACACTGTTCTCATGCTGCTCTCTGCATTTCATGACATTTTTTTTTTTTGTGAATTACCTTAGTGCCTGGGATTGAACTAAGAACCTTTAGGTGAACTGCATTAACCAGCATCTTTATCTACTACACTATGCCTGTAGGCAGTAACAGAGTAAATTTTAAAGACTTTTAAACCTAATGTCTAAGTAATCTGTTGTTGCAGTCTACCCTTTTCTTTCTTTATTATTGGCTACCATAATTATATTCATTTTTGCATATGGCCTGCTTAGCAGGTTGTTGTGTCCTAGTATATACGCTGATCCCTTAAGTTTTCTAATTTTCCAGTGGTGCTCTCTGTCTGTTATTTTGACCTTGCCCCACAGTGGTTGGCTGTCTCCATTTTCCCACACTTGATCATCTATACTTGATGTACTCCATCTCAAGCAGCTGCAGGTATACAAAGGAGAAGCATGCCACCCACTTAAAGTAAGGGTAGATGAATATTGGAAAACTGTGATACAAGGGGATATTGAAAAGTTAGATATAACCAATCACATATGGAAAAATGTCATGAAACACAGAGAGTGGAATGAGAACAGTGTACCCCTATGGAGCAAATAAAGGATTAAGTTCAAAATTTTGATACAACATCTGAGTTCAACATAGGATACCTGAAGAAGGCTGCAACATACAACAGCCAAAACATAGTGAAATCAACAATGAAGTCAAGGACATCAGTCCGATTGATATAAACAGTATACATATTATTCTAGCAGACCAATGAAAAAGTTTCTAATCTCATAGCCATGTCATCTGCTTGTTTTTTTTTTTTTGCCTTTTTCTGTGTTTTGTTTTTTGTTTTTTTTTTCATTCTCAGTGTATTGAGAACCATATTATACCACAGTGTATTCAGTTTCTTTTAAGATGAGATGATTCATCCACTTTGAATTGATGATGTTGACTGTGTGTGTGAAATTATTTTGTTCTATGAAGAAGAAGGATTAAAACTATTTATAGAATAGGTAGTGATTCACAGTGGCACTAAGTATATCCTCCACAACAAGTGTTATTACTATTATTACTATTAACAGCGCAGTGAAGTAGCAGGAGCAGGTGCACACCAATTTCATCTCTTTCTCAATTTAAATCTCACCCATGTTAATTTTATCTTTCTTACTTCCAGAATTTATAAGCATCAAGCAAATATTCCTCCTCTGCAATTTGTGGCCATGTTACAAATGCAAAAAAAAATCACTAACACTGATTTCAAATGATGGCACAAAGCTGGTAATTTCGGAGGAGAGGGAATTTGATAACATCGACCCCAGTGCTTAACTGGTACTTATTTTATCAACCACAGGATGAAAGGCAAAGTTGACCTGGGCAGAATTTGAACTCAGAATGTAAAGACAGACAAAATACAGTTGAAGTGAACATTAACTGTGTCTGCTTTACTTCTTTTTGTTAACTAATATCAAGGTTGAAAGATTCACATTTCTTGACCTTGACTAATCAGTTTATTTTTAACGCCATCAGTCTGTTTGATGTCTGGTTATTTATCATAATTTCATGATTGTAAATAACAAGTCCTATTTTTGAATCCAGACAGACACTTACCACAGGAGATTAAGTCACTCCTTCTCTTGAGAGATTTGAGGTAACACTTTGGATAAGTGTCAACAACTTCTCTAACTTATCAGGGTTAATGGTGAAGTTCAGAGTCTAGCAGAACAGGTGGAAGAATGTCACAAACATGAATGAAGACAATAGCTGTAACAGTTAGCTGCCTTAAATCATCTTAGTTGCTTTACCATTGATATCTCACTATCAAGATCCTGGGTATGATGTTAAAATTGCAACCAGTTCTCCCACTGCCACAAAGTTCAGTAGAACAGCACTACACAGGCTAGAGCTGCAGTCCCATAAGATCCTCCCCTGCATATTTCAGAGTAAGTTTGCCTACATCAGGATAGCAAGAGTAGGATTAGTAGTTGCCCAATGCTCTATTTCCATTACAAAGGGAGCTCAAGGAACACAAGTTCTTCTATTGCCCCGACTTTATGATGATGTATATTATAGTTGATTCAGTTGATTAGATCCCATCTTTCAAAAGGTGCAGCCATGTGTTAGTATGAGACAATGTTAATAATAGAGATTTTGAACATAATTATAAGGCCACAAACTTTGAGAGTGATTTAATCAATTAAATCATCTCCTAGGAATTGACTGGTACATATTTTATTGATCCTGGAGGAATCTGAATGCAGGACATAAACAGATATAACTAAATACCCCTAGGTATTTAATCCAATGCTCTACATTTTCTGTAGGTTTAGCATCATTAAATAAATAATAATAATCCTTTCCACTATAAGCACAAGGCCTGAAATTTTAGGGAAGGAAACTAGCTGATTACAATAATCAGTGCTCAATTGATACTTATTTCATCAACCCCAAAAGGATGAAAGGCAAAGCCAAGCTTGACAGAATCTGAACTCAGAATGTAAAACTGGAAGAAATGTCACTACACATTTTGTCTGATGTGCTAATAATTCTACAACCTCACTTCCTTCACTGCTTAAATAATAACAATTTCTAATATAATCCATCATAATTTTACATGTTTTTTTTCCATGCTGGCATGGATTAGGTGTGATTTCTGGTGACAGTATTCAATGGGTAGATGCCCTTCCTGATGCCAACAATTGTTTGTTTTCAGAAAGTATTTTAATTCATGTCTTCACATACTGAAGTGTCAAGCTGCCAAACTTCTTGTTTATGCAATATATAGCAATATCACTGCTGTCCAAGCAGCATTGATGTGAGGACATATGAAGACACGCACACACACACATACACACACGCAATTGTACACACACACACACACACATGCAAAAACACACGCAATTGTACACACACACACATACTCAAACTCACACATGCACGCGTGCGCACACACAGACACATATGGATTGAATTCTCCACCAGAGAATGGGTTGATATACTGGTTTGATGAGCCTACTCTGCCACACTGGATTGGCATTGCTTAGCATAGGAATGCCGTTATTTTATACTCAAACCCAGGAGTAATTAAGTTAATCACATCAACCCCAGGGCTCAGCTGGTATTTATTTTATCGATCCTGAAAGGATGAAAGGCAAAGTTGTCCTTGGTAGAATTTGAAATCAGCACATAAGGACAGACAAAATACTGTTAAACATTTTACCCAATGTACTAATGATTCTACCAGTTTGCCACCTATGTATATATGTACATATATATATATATGTACATATATATACAAATATATATCTATATATATATATATATTCACAACATGCTTCAACAGTTTCACTCACAAGACACTGGTCAATCTGAGGCTATAGTGGAAGACACTCATCCAAGATGCTATTCAGTAGAAATCAACTCCAACAATTAATTCACAGAATGACTTGCAAACAAAAGCTAAATAATCCTTTCTGTTAGAGGCGCAAGGCCTGAAATTTGGTAGAGAGGAACTAATGGATTGCACTGACCTCAGTGCTCAGCTGTTACTTATTTTATCAACCCCAAAAGGATGAAGGGCACAGTTAGCAGCATTTAAACACAGAATGCAAAGCAAAATTCATACCTACACAGCCATACCTAAATTATTTTCAACAATAAAAATAATTAACTGCAATAATATTTAATAATTAATTAATTAACTGTAATAATATTTAATAATTAATTTATTAATTGATAATATGGGAACAATAAAATATAGCTTACAGTGTTGCAGTAGCTAAAGCTATCGCATTGGTTTCAATAATTTGAGGATGGTTACTAGCTTCTTGGAACCAAGCTTGAAATTGCTTCATAGGATTCCTGGAGACCAGTTGGGACAAGTCAAAAGTGTCTTGAGAAGAACGGTAAGGTTTTCGCATATCTAAGAGGGAAACCAGATTAAGTTACGATCATTAATAGATTCCTTAGATTATTATCACAATTTAAAAAGTTAAATACCAAATTTAATTTAGTTTTCTTTTGATATGTCATAAAAACTCTACAAATTTTATGATGCAAAAAAAAAACATAGCTGTGATGTGGGAAAGTGAAACTACTTGAAACAAGAATTGAAAATGCATTAGCAAATTGTTATTGTTGTTGTTTAGCTCCATACTGAACAAGCAGACCTAATTTATGATCAAAAAATGTTCCAGTTTTTATATGTCCTTTTTGAATATTAAGATATAATCTGAGAAAGATTTAGCCAGTATTACTAGTAAGCCAAGTGACCCAAGTAGAAGTTTTTTTTGGATTTATGATAACAGAAGAGTGGAATGGTCAGGTGCTTATTGTTTGCTGTTTAGCACTCAAGCTTTTATCAAATCTGATATTGGCTCTTTTGACAAGGCTGAAAGCCAGTTTTGACATGATACAGAAATAATCAAATGGATCAACTACATCAATTAAATAATTCCCAGCAAAACTAGCAAACAAAAGCTAAATAATCCTTTCTACTATAGGCACAAGACCTAAAATTTTGTGGAGCGGGGCTAATGGATTGCATCAACCACAGTGCTCAACTAGTACATATTTTATCAGTCCTAGTGCTCAACTGGTACTTATTTTATCAACCCAAAAAGGATGATAGGCAAAGTCAGCAGCATTTGAACTCAGAATATAAAACCAGAAGAAATGGAAATGCTGCCAAGCATTCTTTGCTTCCAAATGTTAATAATATGATCAAGACTGGTGTAGAAATAATTGATTCTCTTCCATTCCCAAAAATTAAGCAGAATTGAATTTATTCAGAGGAGGAAGAGTATTGTTCATGATCTTTTTAGAGGGAAGAAATTAGAAGAAATTATCCTCAGATTGAACATCCAGTCCAAATGTTTTCAACAGATTGGATTTCACTAAAGACACCCAAGGGTCAGATAGTGGTGTTAACCCAGGTAATAGGTTAAGTCTACCACCTAACCCATTGAGTAACCTTATAAACACTAACTGATTTGTCCAGTTTACAGACAGGATCTAATATCCTACTTCCCAACTGAATACTTAGTGGATGAAAGGACCTCAGCTGTAAAAACAAAAGCTCCAATAATGCAAAAATGTCCAAATTTACAACACACTCTGCAGAGGAAAAGTAAATAATATACACAAGTCAGTTTTATACTGTATTTGACTAAAATGTTTTAACATTGACTGTGTATTTAAATTAATCCTTTAGCATTTAAACTGGCCATATCCAGCCCAAATATTCTACACATCTTATGTTCAAACTGGCCATATTTGGCCTCTCACACCTAACCTACCATACCATTTGAAAAATAAACAATCATATTACTGAAGTTTCAAAGCCACAAGATAATTCATGATTAATTCAAAATAATGAGAATAAAAGGCATTACATTAGTCAGAGTAATTTGAATGCTAAAGGGTTAAATGAATAAAGTAATAATTCAATAGAGCAATAAAACCAAGCCTATTGCTTCATTCAAATAATCTAGATGAGTAAAAAGTTATCAAAAATAAACAACTCACTTTGAATATCTTTTTGATCATCATCTGTAACAAATAAAACAAAAAATATTTATCATGAATACTTTGAATTAATGTAATTATTTTGCCAGAGGCACATTTACATCAACAATTAATTCAAATATATTTGGTGAAAAAGCAAAAGAATTTCACAAACATAAATAGATTTATAGGTGCAGGCATGGCTGTGCGGTAAAAAGCTTGCTTCCCAATCACATGGTTCCAGGTTCAGTCCCATTGCATGGCACCTTGGGCAAGTGTCTTCTACTATAACCTCAGGCCAACCAAAGCCTTGTGAGTGGATTTGGTACACAGAAACTGAAAGAATTATATAATTGACATATGCTTTCAACTCAACATCCATGAACTCAGACATCCCAAATTAAAGAAGGATTTACAACCAAAAGCAATACCATACATCTCCAAACACAACCCTCTTAACAATGAAGCCTTCGACACCATCCTTCAAAACATTCCCCTGCTAAAAAAGGACCACAGAATGAACTTAATCCTCTAAACACACACCATCATAAAAAGCAAGAGACAACCCATATCTATGAAAAATCTCCTAACACAAGCCCGAATACACTCAACAACAACACAGAAGCCATCAGTAAAAAAATGCGGAAGACCCAACTGTGGGATATGCATCAATTTAATTTAGGGGTCAGAGTTCTTCAAACAGGGACAACGTTTCACAGTGAAAAGCAATTTCCCATGTGCTTTGGAGAACCTGATATATGCACTAACCTGCTCTGGGTGTCAAGAGCAATACATAGGCCAAACAAAAAACAGTCTACGTCAAAGGATGACTCTGCACAGATTCCAGATCAAAATTCCCAAAAACAGAAAAATAGCACTCAGCCAACACATCGACATTTGCGCCAATAACAAAAATTCAAGCTTCAGAATTTTTCCCCCTCTACCAATTAAAGAGATTCTCTTTATTACAAAATACAGACCCCTTTTGAACGCATCTACAACAAATGACATATCCACCATGGCCTTAGAATAACACAAACACATGCAAATATTAAAAATGATACATTCAAGAGATGCCCAAGAATTCATTAAAAAACAGTCCCAATCACTGCTATAATCCACAACGAGCCACTTTTAGGTCACTTGACCATTTAACATCCTACTACTATCATAACACCGCATTCCTTTATTATTCTCTCTTCTCTTTCCCCTTCCTCTTCTTCGTCTTCTTCCTCTCTGCCACCTCCTTCCTTACTTTACTACTATTGCTGTTTAGAATAACACCTACGCAAATATTATAAGCAATACATTCAAAAGAGATGTCTCAAGAATTCAATCACTACTACCATTCACAACAAGTTACTTTCAGGGCACTTGACCATTTAACATCCTACTACTATCATGGCACTCCCGCATTCTCCTCCGCCTCCTTCTTTGCCAAGAATTCACAACGACCTCAAACTCACAAGAGTAAACAAGAGAGACAGAGGCAGGCAAAAACAAAGAAAATGCTCCTTGTATTTGAATACTATGCAAATATTCTT